>NC_080545.1:88359650-88673400 GCF_028640845.1 Ahaetulla prasina | reverse complement strand
CACACAATAAGATACAAACTTAAGGTAAACCTCTCCAAACTCAATTGCAGAAAATACGACTTCAGCAACAGAGTGGTCAATGCCTGGAATGCACTACCTGACTCTGTGGTTTCTTCCCCAAACCCCCAAAACTTTAAGCTTAAACTGTCTACTGTTGACCTCACCCCATTCCTAAGAGGTCTGTATGGGGCGTGCATAAGTGCACATGCGTGCCTACCATCCCTGTCCTAATATTCTTTTTTACTTACTCTTGTCATGTATCCAAATTATGTTTATACTTTTACCTGTTATCTTATATATGATTGACAAATAAATAAAATAAAATAAATATAATTTCAGCATTATAGAAAAATAACAAACACCTAGCATGCCTTAAATTCAATCAAAACTCAGGTAAAATAAAGATGCTTTTGCTAGTCAGCAGGAAGATATCAGAAGATAACCTCCCTGACTAACTTTGGTACAGAATTCCAAAGTACTGTAAAGCATCCCAAATATTCTCTGAAGATCTGTTTTTAATGACCCCCGAGTCAGAAGGAAATCATAATTTGAGGCTCTAGGTCAGAGGTGTCAAATTCAAGGCCCATGGGCCAGATCCAGCCTGTGGGATGCTTAGATCTGGCTTGCGGGCCCGCCCTGGAAACAGCGAAGGACTGGCTTATGGTGCCTCTGCCAGCAAAAACTCTGTTTTCACTGGCAAAGAGCTGCAGGAGGCCGTTGTGGCCGAAAACGGAACATCGGTGAGTGACATCCAGCTGGCTATGCCCCAGACAAAATATGTTTTTTCCCCATAGGAATTTGAGACTTATTAATATTTTAATTGGGGATTGTTTTAATTTTACTGTCTATTTGAATTAGTTGTTTTTATCACATTTTACTGATTGGCTTTCTCTCTTGATTTTCAAAATCTATTTAGAACAGTAACATTATTAGGCCAATTCAAAGATGAGACCTCATCTGTGTTTAAGATTTAATAAAGCTATTATCAATAGAGGGAGTTTTTTTTAAAAAAAATTACTCCTATCCAATGTACCGTATATACTCGAGTATAAGCCGAGTTTTTCAGCACGTTTTTTGTGCTGAAAAACGTCCCCTTACTCAGTCTCGGGAACAGGAGGGGGTACCGACGGACTATGGGAGGGACGGGGAGGTCTGGATTTGTCGCCCCCAGGCCGGCCCCCATTCCCGTGTCTGGTGGGCGGACGGCGCAAACTTGGCGGGCTGTGTATTGGCGCGGGGAAGCCCTGGTGGTGCAGTGAGAGGGCTGGGCAGGGGAGCCGCCAGCCTTCTCGGCTGAGGGAGGTTTCCCACATGAAGCTCGCCGCCGCGAGAGCCAAAAGGCCAGAAGAAAAGGTCATTCCATCGAGTAATGGAGCGAAGGCTCCTTCCTCTCCGCCTTACCCATGCTGCGAGCCCGGCTGGGCTGCAACCCCGCCGCCGCCGCCCTTCCTCAGCCAGCCTCGCCTCGCGAGCAGCCGCCAAGCTCAGGCCGGACTCGCAGCTCCCATCAGCACTGCACGGCGCGATTCGGGCAGGAGGAGTCGGGCTCGCTCCGTGGCGGTGGCGCCGCCGCCGCCGCCGCCGCCACCGCCACGGAGCGAGCCCGACCTCCTGCCCGAATCGCTACCGGCGAAAGTGCTGATGGGGAGCTGCCGAGTCCGCCTGAGCTTGGCGGTTGCTAGAGCGCGAGCCCCGGAGGCTGAGGAAGGAGCGGCGGCGGCGGGGTTGCAGCCCAGCCGGCTCGCATAGCATGGGTAAGGCGAGAGGAAGGAGCCTTCGCCCATTATCCGATGGAATGACCTTTCTTCTGGCCTTTCATGGTGCTGGCGGGCGAGTGCCTAATTGTCGGGGAAACCTCCTCAGCCGAGAAGGACTGCACCGCCAGTTTCCCGCGCCAATGCATAGCCTGGCGGGAGTTGCTCGCTCACCCCCAACTGGTGGTGTGGGGCAGCCGCTGCCGCTTAGCAAAAGGTCGCCGCCCAAAACTCCTCGCCTTCTCCTGGGAAGGGCTGGATGGCTAGCCGGGAAGGGTTGAATAAGCCAACCTCCTCCTCCCTCCCTCCTCTCCCCATAGCGAAAGGCGTTTTCCCGTTGGAGAGAGAGAGAAAGGAGGGCCGTTCCTCCTTCTTTCATTCTTTCTTCTCCTCCGTGCTTCAGAAGCTGGGCGTGTGTGTGCGCGCCTGTGCTAGTCCTTTCTCTTCCGTGGCGCTGGAAGAGAGAGAGAAAGGAGGGCCGTTCCTCCCTTCTTTCATTCTTTCTTCTCCTCCGTGCTTCAGAAGCTGGGCGTGTCTAGTCCCTTTCTCTTCAGAGAGAGAGAGAGAGAAAGGAGGGCCGTTCCTCCTTCTTTCATTCTTTCTTCTCCTCCGTGCTTCACCGTGCTGGGCGACCTGGAGCAGCTGCTCTTCAGCCAGATGCTCGGTGAGTCAGCCTGCCCCTTCCTTCCCGTGGGGTCTGCCTTGCTGGTGAAGGTTATTGGGGCTTTTGAGCAAGGGAGGAGGAACGCGAGCACCGCCTTTCGCTGGCATTCCGGGATTTCCCTTTGTTTAGAGCTGGGAATCCTCCTTCCCCTTTGCACTCCCTCCTCCTCCCTCCTCTCTCTCTCTCTCTCTCTCACACACACACACACACACACAGACTTCTAAAGTCGATTGGCACAATGCTAAGCAAACACAGCAGTGGGTCAAGGGTGAAGGGCTAGGAACCTGGCAGGTGAAAGGTTGAGCGACATGAAGGCAAAGACCACAATTGTTTTAAGAAAGAAGCTTTAGCAGGGAGGGGGATGGGAGGGTGTTTTAAGTTTTGGCAAACAGCCAGGCCAACTGTATTGGAGAAGGTCACACAACTGGCCTTAACATTTTAGCTGCTGTCTTTTCCTCACACTTGGGTTTAATGATATTAGAGACCCTTATTGCCATGCCAAAAAAAAAAGAGCCACCCCAACGTCTATGAAAATTAACCTTCTCTGCCAAGAGACACTGTGCAGGGTATTTTCACTATTGGTGTGCATACAGGCTTAGATTTGTGCTGGGTTCTTAGTGCTTAGAGCACTGACCTTCAGAGGCACCCTGGTCCCTTGGAAGCTAAAAGAGGACTCATTTTCATGCTTGCAGTTGTATTGTCAATTTCTGTGAGACAATGTTGTTGAAGTAACTCACTCACTCATTCATTCATTCATTCATTCCTTGTGTGTCCAATCACACTTAGCCAATAAAAATTCTATTCTATTCTATTCTATTCATTCATTCATTCATTTTATTTTGTCAAATACATATTAAATAATTATATAAATATAAGCATGAATTGAATACATAAAGGAATCCAACTAAGGGGACCATTAGGACAGGGACGGTAGGCACGCTGGTGCTCTTATGCACGCCCCTTACAGACCTCTTAGGAATGGGGTGAGGTCAATACTAGATAGTCTTTGGTTAAGGCTTTGGGGATTTTGGGAAGAGATCAGAGTCAGGTAGCACATTCAGGCATTAACAACTCTGTTACTGAAGTCACATTTTCTGCAATCTAGATTGGAGGTTCACTTTAAGTTTGAATCTATTGTGTTCTCGTGTATTGTTGTGGTTGAAGCTGAAGTAGTCATTGATAGGAAGTACATTGTAGCAGATAATTTTATGAGCTATGCTCAGGTCATACCAAAGGTATGTAGTTCTAAATTTTCTAAAGCTGGGAATCCTCCTTCCCCCTTTTGCACTTTTATTGTTTTTCGTTCAAATAAATATTCATGTTATTTTACTTGGCTCTATCTTTATTTTTTACATTGACCAGTAGCTGCCTCATTTCCCACCCTCGGCTTATACTCGAGTCAATAGTTTTTCCCAGTTTTTGTGGTAAAATTAGGTGCCTCGGCTTATATTCGGATCGGCTTATACTCGAGTATATACGGTAAGTTATCTTTGTTTTTCTCAAGAAATGAATGATGTTAATAGAGGTAGTTTTCTCTATTTTATTATGATACAAAGATAGACTCACCTTGTATCTATAACACCATGTTAAAGACGCTCCTGTCTTCTGTAAACAATCTTGATATTTTGTTTTATGTGCAAAGAAAGAAATGAAGTAGAAATACTAACCTAGACACCACTGACCTGGATACTGTATATTGTGAAGGACTGCATGTTTTCACGAACCATCGGGCAATAAATCAAAGAGATCACTTGGAATGTACTACACAACTGTTGTTTTATTTGGTCATTATTTCATTCACACAGGCATTGCAGCAACTATAATGATCCATCACTTCCAGGGGCCTTCACCTCTTTTCTCTAAGTCATCATCAGTATATCCCAAGAGATTGAAGTGCGAGTAACTGGAAGTCTTCTCCGAAACATTCTCCATGTTTCATTTGACAAATCGTAGAGGCTTTTCACCAGATCCATCTGAAATTTGTTATCTTCAGCTTCAATAAATTTCTCAAAATCCAAGGCAAATTGGTCCCGATGAATTAAATATATGGAACCTTCAGCGGTACTACTTGCTGTCCAGTGAAGATTACTTTTTTTGAAATAATGCAGCTGTACTTTTAAGTCCCCTTTGATTTCCGAAACAGGTGGAGTTATTGCAATTATCCATTCTGATTTCCAGAGAAAGTTCCAGAATTTCTTATTCTGGTGGCTTTCCATGCAGACCACAAGAAATGGTTTGTTTCTAATTGTTTTTCTGTAGACCCGACAAACTCCTGAAACGAAATGCCTCTTCATGTAGGCTTCTAAGGTCACATTAAGGGTTTCCCTCCATAACTCTGCCTTATCTCTCCTAATATTACAGTAAAGCAGAATTTTGTCAGCTCTTCTATTCAGATGATCGAATGTGAAGGAAAGCTTGATCTGTGGGTCAAAGAAGCGATCACCTTCCATGTCATTATGGCGAGTCACCAGAACATTGTCCCCTTTGATGTTTGCAGTGGCAAAATTTTTCTTGGAATGATTAGCGCACACCTGAGCAACCTCTTGCTTCATGAGTTTATCATCACAAAGCAGAAAGCGAAGGTCTTCAAAAACATTCTTAAATTCACCTGGAGGGCATTGTTTTAACAAATTGCATATTAATTTTATTTTCAGTGCATTAGCTGCTGCTTCTTGGGCTATTTCAGTTTCCTCAGAGGGTGGTGGTTCTAAATCTGGCAACGAGATTGCAAAATAAAACAAGAGCTCTTTCAAATGTTTACTGACATTTCTTCCAAAAATAGAACGAAGTAGTTTTTTTCATTTTGAATCTTTCTTAATTGTCACTTCTAGAAATGAGTCTAGACCAGGGGTCTGCAAACTTGGCTCTTTTAAGACTTGTGGACTTCAACTCCCAGAGTTCCTCAGCCAGCTGGCTGAGGAACTCTGGGAGTTGAAGTCCACAAGTCAGCCAGCTGGCTGAGGAACTCTGGGAGATGAAGTCCACAAGTCTTAAAAGAGCCAAGTTTGCAGACTCCTGGTCTAGAACTTTCTAAGATTAAGCTAGATCTAGAATTGAATGAGCTTATTGGGAGTTTTAGTGGAAGCTGTAAGACCTTAAAATAGCAGTTCATTGCAAACTAAATTCAAGTCAGCAGTGATGTGACAGAACTCCCCACTCCAATCCTAAGAACAAAATGCAATTTATGTTGCATCAACTAAAATATTATTTATTTATCACATTTGTAAGGCTGCCTGACTTCATCGCAACTCTACATGGTGCACATATTAAAAATAAATTAGCAATAGATAAACTTACAATAGATTTCCAGAGAAAATAACTAACATCTTCATAGTCATATTGCATTCCCTCAAAGGGACTACTACTCAATCTGCTTACAAGGCCTGGGGGAAGTGGCATAACTTAAGAGCTCATTTCAATAAGGCTACGATCGGGGCAATGCGACTCTCTGGACAGATGCAGTTCCAGAGGATAAATGCCACAACAGAGACTGACACTGTTTTAATTGATGGGACGCAAAGCATACCAGCTCTGTCAGATTGAATATAATGGGCAGACCCTGAAGGAGACATAGAGTGTCTCAGGCAGGCAGGCCTTACCGAAGGCTTTATGGATACAGAGGGAACAGAGAATGACCTTAAAAGGACAGGAAGAAGAGTCTCTAGGCAAGGCAACAATCAGATAAGTGGGATGTGACCTCATTTGAAGCAACTAGTTTGAGTAAATGACTCTGACCATCCCTAGTTCACATAGAGATAAAGCGAGGGAGGGAGGGAGAACATTTGGACTTCCAAGTGGCTACAATGAAAGAAATCCTGAGTTACAAGATGTGGATTTGTTAGGTCTACTTTAAAGGGATAGCACCAGGGGTGGGCTGCTGAGGGTTCACGGGGGTTCGGGAGAACCTCTAGCTAAGTTTCTGTGCAGTTCCCATTCCTGGCTAGCCCCGCCCACCCAATCCCTCCCAGGAGTCTCCATGTGGCCCATTTTGGATGCAGGTAAGTGCAGGGAGTATGCGGAGCCTCGGTGAGGGTGAAAAACGGGCCTACTGGAAGTTTGGGAAGGTCAGAAACAGGTCCGTTTCTGGCCTCCAGAGCAGGGGTCTCCAATCTTGGCAACTTTAAGCCTGGCGGACTTCAACTCCCAGAATCCCCCAGCCAGCTGGCTGAGGAACTCTGGGAGTTGAAGCCCCAGAGGAGCTCGTTCCAGAGGTAGGGGCCCCACAGAAGGCCCTCCCCTAGAGGTCGCCAGCCGACATTGTTTAGCTGACGGTATCCGGAGGAGGCCCTCTCTGTGAGCGCACTGGTCGGTGAGAGGCTAATGGTGGCAGTAGGCGGTCCCGTAAATATCCCGGCCCTAGGCCATGGGCGTTTAAAGGTGATGACAAGTACCTTAAAGTGAACCCGGAAGACCACTGGGAGCCAGTGCAGATTACGCAGGAGGGGTGTTACATGGGAGCCAAAAGGTGCTCCTTCTATCACCCGAGCAGCCGCATTCTGGACCAGTTGGAGTCTCCGGGCACACTTCAAGGGGAGCCCCATGTGAGAGCATTACAGTAGTCCAGGCGGGATGTAACAAGGGGTGACTTACCTGGTGCTGGCGTTGTTGCTGGTGCAGCTGCTGGAGCTTGTGGTTCTGTTGTTGGTGTTGGTTGAGTTGTTAAAGGGCTGTCAGGAGGAACGGTGGGGGCTGATAGATAGATACATGATAGATAGATAGATATAATTAGATAAAAAACAGCTAAAGAATAGATAGTTAAATTCAATTGATGCTCTAACTTTTAAATACAAATTTAAAACCTCATTTAAACCCCTTTTTTTAAAATCCCAATTTAAAACTACATTCAGGCTAGTCCTGCTCTTCGAAACAGCAACGTCTTCAGCTCGCGGCGGAAGGACTTGAGATCGGGGAGTTGACGAAGCCCCAGAGGAGCTCGTTCCAGAGGTAGGGGCCCCACAGAAGGCCCTCCCCCTAGAGGTCGCCAGCCGACATTGTTTAGCTGACGGTATCCGGAGGAGGCCCTCTCTGTGAGAGCGCACTGGTCGGTGAGAGGCTAATGGTGGCAGTAGGCGGTCCCGTAAATATCCCGGCCCTAGGCCATGGGGCGGTTTAAAGGTGGTGGCAAGTACCTTAAAGTGAACCCGGAAGACCACTGGGAGCCAGTGCAGATTACGCAGGAGGGGTGTTACATGGGAGCCAAAAGGTGCTCCTTCTATCACCCGCGCAGCCGCATTCTGGACCAGTTGGAGTCTCCGGGCACACTTCAAGGGGAGCCCCATGTAGAGAGCATTACAGTAGTCCAGGCGGGATGTAACAAGGGCATGAGCGACTGTGCATAAGGAAGCCCGATCCAGAAAGGGGCGTAACTGGCGTATCAGGCGAACCTAATGAAAGGCTCCCCTGGTGACGGCTATCATATGATCTTCTAAAGACAGCCGTGCATCCAGGAGGACGCCCAGATTACGAGCCCTTTCCGTGGGGGCCAATAGTTCGCCCCCAATGGTCAGTGATGGAATTAGCTGACTGTACCGGGCCGCCGGCATCCACAGCCACTCGGTCTTGGTGGGATTGAGTCTGAGTCTGTTCCTCCCCATCCAGACCCGTACGGCCTCCAGGCACTGGGACATCACTTCAACAGCCTCGTTGGGGTGGTTAGGGGTGGAAATATAGAGCTGAGTATCATCAGCGTATAGATGACAACTCACCCCAAGACCACGGATGATCTCACCCAGCGGCTTCATATAGATGTTGAACAGAAGAGGCGAGAGAACCGACCCTTGCGGCACCCCACATAAGAGGCGCCTTGGGGTCGATCTCTGTCCCCCCGTCAACACCGTCTGCGAGGTCGGAGAGGTAGGAGGAGAACCACCGATGAACAGTGCCCCTCACTCCAAGTCCCTCGAGTCGGCGCAGCAGGATACCATGATCGATGGTATCAAAAGCCGCTGAGAGATCTAATAGGACCAAGACAGAGGAACAACCTCTGTCCCGAGCCCTCAAGAGATCATCAACCAGCGCGACCAAGGCTGTTTCCGTGCTGTGACCAGGCCGGAAACCGGACTGGAATGGATCAAGATAGACAGTTTCATCCAGGTACTGGGGCAACTGTCGTGCATCGACAACCTTTGCCAAAAAGCGAAGGTTGGAGACCGGACGATAATTTGCTAAACTAGCTGGGTCAAGGGAAGGCTTCTTGAGGAGGGGCCTCACCACCGCCTCTTTCAAGGCGGCAGGGAAAACACCCTCCATCAAAGAAGCGTTCACGATTTTCTGGAGCCAGCCTCGTGTCACCTCCCGGGTGGCCAATACCAACCAGGAGGGACACGGGTCCAATAAACATGTGGTCGCATTCAATCTCCCCATTAACCTGTCCATGTCCTCAGGGATCACAGGATCAAACTCATCCCAGATAATAACATCAAGACCTGCCTCCCCACCCCGTCCGGATCCACCCAGTCTGTGTCCAACCCTTCCCGAATCTGAGTGATTTTATCAAACAGATATTGTCCAAATTCCTCAGCTCGACCCTTTAAGGGATCCTCTACCGCTCCCTGATGGAGGAGCGAGCAGGTCACCCTAAACAGGGCGGCTGGGCGGTTATCTGCTGATGCAATGAGGTTGGAAAAATACTCCCGTTTTGCCAGCCTCATCGCCACTAGATAGGTCTGAATTTGAGACCTAACTAGTGTCCGGTCAGATTCGGATCGGCTGGCCCTCCAGATACTCTCTAGGCGTCTTTTCCGGCGCTTCATCTCCCTCAGCCCCTCGGAGTACCAAGGGGCTAAACGAGATCGGCACCGGGTCAGAGGCCGCAAAGGCACAACCCGATCTAGAGCGCCAGCCACCGCCCGATCCCAGGCGGCAACCAGAGCTCCAGCCGAGTCGTGGGCTAAATCCTCAGGGAATAGCCCAAGCTCCGTCTGGAACCTTTCAGGGTCCATCAGGCGCCTGGGACGGAACCAGCGAGTCGGTTCCGTCTCCCTGCGGCGGGGGTCGGCGGTTCGAAAGTCTAGCTGAAGGAGCGAATGATCTGACCATGACAAGGGTCTAATAACTAACTCCCCTAATTCCAGATCATTCAACCACTGTCCAGAGACAAAAATCAAATCCAGAGTGTTTCCCCCGATGTGAGTGGGGTCGTTCACTAATTGGGTCAGGTTCAAGGCCGTCATGGAAGCCATGAACTCCCGAGCTGATGTGGATGCTATCCCCACCGACGGCAAATTGAAATCCCCCATGACCATAAGCCTGGGGATCTCCATTGCCGTCCCAGCGACCACCTCCAACAGCTCAGGCAGGGATTCTGTCATGTAGCAAGGAGCTAGGTACGTGATCAGTACACCCACCTGCACCCCACGGTCCCACTTAACAAGGAGGGACTCACATCCGGTTATCTGTGGTACAGTGATCTCCCTCGGCTCAAGACTCTCGTTGATAATAACTGCCACTCCCCCACGCCTACCCTGGGCCCTGGCCTGATGAAACGCACGGAAATCTGGTGGGCACATCTCTATCAGGGGAACCCCCCCTTCCGTGCCCAACCAGGTCTCCGAAATGCCAATCAGGTCCGCACCCCCTCCTGTATAAGATCGGAGATGAGGGGGGCTTTATTTATAACGGACCTGGCATTGCATAACATCAGGCGAAGGTCCAGCTTCTGAGGATTTAAGCCACTCGGGGAACGGGAAACTATCGGGGGACCGGAGTGCGCGATCGCTCGTAAATAGCGAGGGCGCACTCCCCGAACCCGATATGGGCCCCCGCGTCCGCCATACCTGCCCCTCCCACCTACCGTGCAGATAGAGTTATCCCCAAGACCATGAGCTCCACCCTCCTCTTCCACCTCAGAATCGATGATATTTATGCCGCGAGCCGGCACAGGATCTAGCAAAGGCTCAGATAGGTATCCCCCTGAACCTAACTTCGCCGTCCCACCCTTCCCCTTGGATAACTTAAATAAGAATTTATTATAACACCTAGTTAAAAAACCCCTAAGCCTTCTCTTAGAAGCATGCCACCTCTCGGGATTCCAAAATCCGTCATCAAGGTAGGCCCTCGATAAAGTGGAGGGCCATGACCGCGAGAGGGGGGAGACTCGCAGGTTAAGAAGCTGCGATCGCGAGTACATTTCGAAGTTTATAGAGGGTGGCAGATGGTAACAGTCTTAATCTGGCCAATCAGATGGTCACAATAAGTTCCGGACAATAGATGGAATTTAAAGTTCCTCCGGTAAAGCGATGCTATTAGATGACAAATGAACATAGGATGATAGGACCCCATCGCCGCCGTTGTCATAACAAGAACAACGTCGGTCTCTGATCGGGCCCCCATCAAACGTCCTAATCGTCTTTAACCCAGTTCGGTCATTCAGACTCTTCAAGGTGGGGGTCAGACTCTTCAAAGTGGTATGTCTAGTTTAATGAAAAGAAGGACTGGGGTGACATGATAGCAGTCTTCCAATATCTTAGGGGCTGCCACAAAGAAGAGGGAATCAAACTATTCTCCAAAGCACCTGAGGGTAGAACAAGAAGCAATGGGTGGAAGCTAATCAAGGAGAGATGCAACTTAGAATTAAGGAGAAATTTCCTGACAGTTAGAACAATTAAAACAACTTGCCTGCAGAAGTTGTGAATGCTCCAACACTGGAAATTTTTAAGAAAATGTTGGATAGCCATTTGTCCGAAATGGTGTAGGGTTTCCTGCCTGGGCAGGGGGTTGGACTAGAAGATCTCCAAGGTCCCTTCCAACTCTGTTATTATGTTATGTTAACTTCTGTGAGCAATGTTCCATGTTTTTATACAGTACAGTGGTGGGATTCAGCCGGTTCTTTCCGGATTGCACGAACCGGTAGCGGTGACTGCGGGAGGTTCTGCCCACCCACAACTACTGTGCATGCACAGAAGGCCATGTGCAGAGGTGGCACATGCGAACAAAGCGTGCACTCACATTTACGAACTGGTAGGGAAGGTAAGTGAATCCCACCTCTGATGCAGTGGCTTGCCATGCCAATTTTGCTATGTCTATGGAAGGGGGTGGGGAGGAATATAGGAGGAGGCGATGGCTTTCTCCTTGGTACCTCCTTGATTAGGATATTGTTTTCTACTCTTAATCCTTGCTTATTTGGGTGTTATCCGCAGGAGAGGATGTTTTACTGGTCTTTTTGTTTCCTTACTGCTTGTTTACTGCCTCTTTTGAATGGTGTATAAATATGGTGTGTAAATATAGTAGGATTGCTGTCCTCTCTCTGAAGGGTCCCTGCTGCTGTGGGGGTAAAGGTGGCAGAAGGTGCCTGATGAGGTGGTTCTGGTATGGGTCTGGAAGTGTCCCCAAATACTGCAGTAACTGTCTCCTGGTTTTCTCCTGAACCACTTGGGAGAGTGGGAGACCATCCAGGTTGGTTTAACAGGGGCTGATGAGAAGCCTCAGTCTGCTGAGGAGAGGTAGAGTCTCTGATGCCCACTGGGGGGACAGGATCTTCCCTGCAATCCTCTGCTAATTTTTGTTTGGCCTTATCAAGTTGCCTATCCAGGGCACGCTGCCTTCTTAAGGCATCCCTTTCTGCAGCAGCAGAGGTATGATGAGAGGCAAAAGATTTGGATCTGGTAGAGGGTACCCTAGATTTGGATCTGCTTCTATGAGGGGCTGGGGCCACGTTGGAATGGGGTCCCTGGGAGGGTGAGGAAGAAGCCTGGGAAGAAGACCTGCTGCAGTCAGCCACCTTGGAATAGAGGCCTGGAGTCAGCATCCAAGCCTACTTTATTGTTTCTATTACTTTTGCTTTAGATTCAAAGCAGAGAACAGAGTGGCTGCAGTTACATAGTGGAGACGGGGGCGGCTCGGACATTTCTACTAACCTGTTGTTGGGCTCAAACAGCCTACACAAATCTCAAAGAGGCTTTTCCAAAAGGCAATTGGAGTGGGGTTTTTTTCCCTTGAGGAAGAAGAAGAAGATGCTTCACTTCTCATCCAAGAAGCTTCCTCAGTTATGGCAGGATGATGGGAGCGATGGAACGATTAGTTCTGACAAAGATGGGAGGGGGTTGGACCCTGAGGGCACAGATAAACCCCCAAGTGGCCTCAAGAGCTCTCAGGGAGAGTGCTAACGACCAGATGACTGCAAAGAAATATGAGCCTTCCAACCTCCCCCATCCTGTCAGAACTAATTTCTGATTTTTAACTAATTTCTCATTTGACACAATTCCCTGAGATGCTAGGAGTCACTGCTTAAGTCCCCTGCAGATAGCAATAATTTCCTGCATGCCTTCTAAAATTTTTTAAGCACGGGTAGAAAGATGAGATCCAAACAATATGTCGAGACGTTCCTCAACCTATAGGCTAGGATGTCAGCCAAGATTTAAGAAAAAGGAGAAGAGTCAGTGCAGTCACAATTGTCGCCCTGAAGAGCAACTTGAGTCTAATCTTGGTTTTACCAGGCGTTTCCGGTTTCTTTGCAGCTTGGGCATCTGCTGTTTGCTTTGCTGGTGCTCCTGATGTAGTCGCTGAAGGTTGTGGTTCTGTTGGTTTTGGTGCTGGTTGAGTTGTTAAAGGGGCCACTGCAGGAAGAACGGTGGGGGCTCCTTTTTAGATTGATAGATATAGAGAGAGATAGTTAGATTAAACTTATAATGAAAAATTACAACCCTCAAAGACAAAACAAGGAGAGCCATTCTGTTCAATTAAGTAACAAGGGCTGACTTACCTGGTGCTGGCTTGGCTGCTGCAGCACCTGCTGGCTCTTGTGGTGCTGTTGTCGGTTTTGCTGCTGGCTCAGTCTTTAAAGGGGCCGCCGCAGGAGGAACGGTGGGACCTGCTGATTTTTTAAAAAAAATAATAATACAATTGAACGTGTCCAGAAATATTTTACAAGAAGAGTTCTCCACTCCTCTGAAAACAACAAAATACCTTATGCCACCAGACTTGAAATCCTAGGCTTAGAAAACTTAGAACTCCGTCGCCTTCGACAAGACCTAAGTTTAACTCATAGAATCATCTACTGTAATGTCCTTCCTGTTAAAGACTACTTCAGCTTTAATTGCAATAAGACAAGAGCAACTAATAGATTTAAACTCAATATTAACCACTTTAATCTAGATTGTAGAAAATATGACTTCTGTAACAGAATCTTCAGTGCTTGGAACACTTTACCTGACTCTGTGGTCTCTTCTCATAACCCCAAAAGCTTTAATCAAAATCTATCCACTGTTGACCTCATCCCATTCCTAAGAGGACTTTAAGGGGCGTGCATCAGAGCGCAAATGTGCCTACCGTTTCTGTCCTATTGTTCTTTTCCTATATATATATATATATATATGCTTATACTTCCTTGTTTCTCCTCATATATATGTTTATATACTATATAATCTTTTGTGTGATGCTTATATATATTGTTATGACAAATAAAATAAATAAAATAAATATAGACATTAAAAACGCAAAGAAAAACAGCAACCCACAAAGAAACAACAAGGATAGATATGATTTGTAAGTAATTGATAAGGGATGATTTACCAGGAGCTGCGGGAGTAGCTGCTGTTGCTGGTTGTGGAGCTATTTGACGTTTTCATTTCCAAGGAGATTTGCCATAAGATATAATACAAGAAAAAGATATTAGGACGTATATTGAAGCTTGACACAAAGAACAAACAAGGAAAGATATTATCTTCAATTAATTAATAAGGTGGGACTTACCCGGTGCTTGCTTTGCTGCTGGTGCAGTCCCTGAAGGTTGTGGTTCTGTTGTTGGTGTTGGTGTTGGTTGAGTTGTTAAAGGGGCTGTTGCAGGAGGAACGGTGGGGGCTGATAGATAGATAGATAGATAGATAGATAGATAGATAGATAGATAGATAGATAGATAGACAGACAGACAGACAGACAGACAGACAGACAGACAGACAGACAGATAATAAATGATGAGATAGATAGATACATGATAGATAGAAGATAAATAATGATTAGATAGATAGACAGACAGACAGACAGATAGATATAATTAGATTAAAAAAAATAAAAATAACAACCCACAAAGAAAAAACAAGGAAAGCTGTTATCTTCATTTAAGTAACAAGGAATGACTTACCCGGTTCTGGTGTTGTTGCTGGTGCAGCTGCTGGAGCTTGTGGTGCTGGCTGAGTCGTTAAAGGGGCTGTCGCAGGAGGAACGGTGGGGGCTGATAGATGGATGGATGGATGGATGGATGGATGGATGGATGGATGGATAGATAGATAGATAAATGGATAGATAATAAATGATGAGATAGATATATGATAGATAGAAGATTAATGATTAGATAGATAGATATATAGATAGATGGATGGATGGACAGATGGGTAGATAATAAATGATGAGATAGATAGATACATGATAGATAGAAGATAAATAATGATTAGATAGATAGATATAATTAGATTTAAAAAAATAAAAATAACAACCCACAAAGAAAAAACAAGGAAAGCTGCTATCTTCATTTAAGTAACAAAGAATGACTTACCTGGTGCTGGTGTTGTTGCTGGTGCAGCTGCTGGAGCTTGTGGTTCTGGCTGAGTTGTTAAAGGGGCTGTCGCAGGAGGAACCGTGGAGGCTGATAGATGATAGATAGATAGATAGATAGATAGATAGATAGATAGATAGATAGATAGATAGATAGATAGATAGATAGATAGATAATAAATGATGAGATAGATACATGATAGATAGAAGATTAATGAATAGATAGATAGATAGATAGATAGATAGATATAATTAGATTAAAAAAAATAACAACCCACAAAGAAAAAACAAGGAAAGATGTTATCTTCATTTAAGTAACAAAGAATGACTTACCCGGTACTGGTGTTGTTGCTGGTGCAGCTGCTGGAGTTTGTGGTCCTGGCTGAGTCGTTAAAGGGGCTGTCGCAGGAGGAACGGTGGGGGCTGATAGATGGATGGATGGATGGAAGGATGGATGGATGGTTAGAAGGATAGATAATAAATGACGAGACAGATAGAGACATGATAGATAGAAGATTAATGATTAGATAGATAGAATTAGATTTAAAAAAATAAAAATAACAGCCCACAAAAAGAAGAAGAAGGAAAGCTGTTATCTTCATTTAAGTAACAAGGAATGACTTACCTGGTGCTGGTGTTGTTGCTGGTGCAGCTGCTGGAGCTTGTGGTTCTGTTGTCGGTTTTGGTGCTGGCTGAGTCGTTAAAGGGGCCGCCGCAGGAGGAACGGTGGGGCTGATAGATGATAGATAGATATAATTAGATTTAAAAAATAAAAATAACAACCCACAAAGAAAAATAACAACCAACAAAGAAAAAACGAGGAAAGCTGTTATCTTCAATTAAATAACAAGGGGTGACTTACCTGGTGCTGGCGTTGTTGCTGGTGCAGCTGCTGGAGCTTGTGGTTCTGTTGTTGGTTGTGGAGCTATTTAATGTTTTCGTTTCCAAGGGCATTTGTCAGAAGAAATAATACAAGAAAAAATATTAGGAGTTGTATATTAAAACTTGACCAAAAAAAACAACCCCAAGAGAGAGTGTTATCTTCAATTAGGTGACTTAGCGATAGTAATGATACATAAACCTATATATCACTTCACAGTGCCTTACAGCCCCCTCTAAGCCGTTTACAGAGTCAGCCTATTGCCCCCAACAATTTGGGTCCTCAGTTTACCCAATTACGGAAGGATGGAAGGCTGAGTCAACCTTGAGCCAATCAGGATCGAACTGTTGACAGTCGGCAGAGTTAGCCTGCCATACTGCATTCTATCTACTGTGCCACCACGACTTACCCGGTACTTGCGTTGTTGCTGGAGCAACCCCTGGAACTTGTGATTCTGTGGTTGGTTTTGGTGCTGGCTGAGCTGTTAAAGGGACCGCTGCAGGAGGAATGGTGGGACCTGCTGAATTATGTGTTTTTTTTAAAAAAAGTATAGACATTTTAAAGAAACCCAATTATATTACATAGCCTGCCAGCATACTCTTGTCTCTAGATGGTGCCACAACAAAGCTGGGAAAGCCACATTCTTCTAGCTTGCCCTTCTACTTCCACCAATCTCTATATCCTCATCCTCACTTAGAGTCTGAACCCAAACCTGAAGGTCACTTACTCCCCACCTGTGTGCCTGGCTGTCAAGATTACTTTCTCTCCCTGATGCAGTTGCTCATCTAGGAAAGTCACTTTCTCTTTGCATGCCAGCTTTCTTTCACTAGCTCTACACCTGCTAGCCTGGCTCCGTCAGTGTCCCCTGCCTCTTGTAATTATTCCAATTCTGCATCAATAGCCAGTCTGCCTCTCACACGTGTTCTGTATTTGTATGTGCCAACCATGCCATGGGAACAGAGGTAAACTATTGATCTCAGTGGTCCAATTAATAGTTATGAGTATTATTTCTTGCTCTGTCTGTGCTTGCCAGCCTGAATCCACTGAAGCTTATCTTCCCCATCTGATGAAAATGCTCAATTTGAACATTTCAGTGGCAATAAAAAGCCAGCTAGCCAAATTGCCTGCTTATGCTTTGTTCCAGTTGCTGTAAGTCACTAACCAAAGATTGCTTTTGCAGCAATGCATCCAAGTCATAGAGCCTGTCACTGACCCTAGTGCCTATTTAACCAATTGTTGGGTATCCTTGGGCATCATTTTCATGAGAGATGTATACTTGCCCAGTCTAAGGCAGACATGCCAAGCTTTGTGACCTAGAAGCAAGTGGGCAGAGGGTAATTCTGAGAAGATTCTCAATTTGCCAGCAATTTGTTCCAACGCGGGAAAGCTAATGTTGAAATGGGCTAACAACAAGGTGCAAAAGATGAGTCTGATACCATTATGATCTCTGAGAGATCTATTGCATATGGACTTATCCATCAGCACTTATGGTCATTCCCAATCATTTTGTTTTGTGCCTTAAAATAATGGAAAAGAGATTATTATTATTATTTTTTAAGAAAAGTGCTTCCCTTTACAGTTTGTACTGTTTCATCCCATTCTTCCAAAAAAAAAAAAAAAAAGGAAGTACTTGCAGATGTTCTGATGCATTTCCATTCTTTAAAACTTTTATTAAATCCAATATTAAATTAGGTTGAATCGAATCTTTTTATTTCAAGTCTCATATTGCAAAATTGAATAGAATCTTTCCGCCTTCAAATGATGAGTCTCAAACGTGGATAAAATCTTGGCTGATTTGCAACTCTCTTGCAAACAACTTTGATCTACTTCTTAAAGGGCAATTTGGTTGTTATTGTTGTTGTTTTGGCCTATCATAACGTTCTATCGATCTAAAAAGAATAGAAAAAAAATAATTAGATTCATGATGTATGACAAAAAATTCTATGAAATGTACTGTCTTATGCTTAGTATAAGCAGTACAGGGTTTTGTTTTGTTTTTTGTTTTTTGTTTACCAGGAGCTGCAGGACTGACTCCTGTTGCTGGTTGTGGAGCTGTTTGAAGTTTTCATATCCAAGGAGATTTGCCATAAGATATAATAGAAGAAAAAAAATATTAGGATTTGTATACTGAAGCTTGAAAAGGAAACAAAAAAAAGGGGGGGGGAGCAGAAATAATGATACTGAGATTATATTTTGCTTTTCAATGTTTCTGTATTCAGATTGAAAAATTCAGTCAATTTGGAATGTGATAATCCCCATCCCACCTTGCAATTGAATACAGCTCGCCTGTTTGGAACCCTCACCACATCTCTGACATCAATACAATTGAACGTGTCCAGAAATATTTTACAAGAAGAGTTCTCCATTCCTCCGAAAACAATAAAATACCCTATCCCACCAGACTTGAAATCCTAGGCTTAGAAAACTTGGAACTCCGTCGCCTTCGACAAGACCTAAGTTTAACTCACAGAATCATCTATTGTAATGTCCTTCCTGTTAAAGACTACTTCAGCTTTAATTGCAATAATACAAGAGCAACTAATAGATTTAAACTTAATGTCAACCGCTTTAATCTAGATTGCAGAAAATATGACTTCTGTAACAGAATCATCAGTCCTTGGAATACTTTACCTGACTCTGTGGTCTCTTCCCATAATCCTAAAAGTTTTATCCAAAAACTTTCTACTATTGACCTCACCCCATTCCTAAGAGGACCATAAGGGGTGTGCATAAGCGCACAAACGTGCCTACCGTTCCTGTCCTATTGTTTTTCTTTTCTTCTTCCTATATATATGCTTATACCTCCTTATATTTACCCATATATGTGTTTATTTACCATATAATCTTTTTGTATGATACCTACATATATTGTTGTGACAAAATAAAATAAATAAATAAATAAATAAATAAAATTTAACTTCCTGTTGAGACCATGATAATTTTGGTGTTATGTATTAATAGTTGTGCCTTTAAATATTTGAGCGGGAAATCAGCACGTTGCTGATTGGACGAAGCCTCCAGCAGAACTGTATAAAAGGAGAGGTTTTTCCCCCAGCCTGTTGCTGGGTTCACCCTATATTAAAGAGCTGTTGTCACTACCCTGGTCTCCAGCCTCGTTACTTCCCGAACTTAACATTGGCGACGAGGATGGGATCTCGAGGCTAGGAGAACCAGAACCGAGCTGAAGCACGCTAGTCCCGAACCCAGCAAACTCAGGGCAGAAACGCGGAAATGGCAAACACGCCACCCGCACCGTACAACCCGGGCAAGGAGAAATGGGGAACATATATGACCCGTTTCGAAAGCTTTCTAGAAGCCAACGAACTACAGGGGATCCCTGATAACCGCAAGCGGGCTTACTTCCTAAGCCATTGCGGGCCGGAGGTAATCGAGATTGCGGAAGCCCTGGCAGAGCCAACGCCGATACAATCGGTATCGTGGCCGACTCTGCAGACTTTGCTGAAGAACCATTTCGCACCGACGCCCCCAAATACGCAGCGGTTTGAATTGGAGAACGAGACAGATGGAGGGCGAGTCCATCGGTGACTACATGGCCGCTTTAAGAAGAGCGTCCAAGGACTGCGGATACCGAGACTTAGACGAAGTGCTACTCGAGCAACTCATCCGAGGGGTCAAGGACATCCGCCTACGGCGACGACTGCTAGCCAGGAGCAACCTGACACTAGCCACCGCTCTGGACGAGGCCAGAGCACACGAAATGTCTACTAAAGCAGCAGAGACTCTGCAAAAGCCTCTTCAATCCAAGACGTGCGCAAAGCCAACGCCAGTACACCAGGAGGAGATTCAGTCCGAATCCGAAGGTGAGGCGAGGATGAGGAAGGGTCTGCCGGACCGAGAACGCGACACTGAGGACCGTGAGTGCGGAAGCTGCGGAGGGCAGCATCGGCGCCAACGCTGCAGGTTTAAAGAGGCAACATGCCGGCGGTGTGGGAAGAAAGGACACTTAGCTCAGGTTTGCAGAGCGGCCCAACCTTCCCGCCGAAAATTCAAATCGGCCAATCATAACGCGGAATGGAAAGGCGGCCCGCGATTGGTTCAAACAAGAAAGGCGTCAACCAAACGACTGTCATTATAGGCCGCTACCAACCAAAGTGGAAAGAAGATTTTCACAAAGCCCAAGATCGAGGGAGTACGGTGCAGGCTTGAAGTAGACACGGGATCAGCGATAACCATCATGTCCTGGGACACTTTGGCGAAGTCGCTGCCGTCCGTCGCGAAGCGCCACCTGCAAGCACAACGACTACGAGTCCACGACTACCAGGGGAATCGCATCCCTGGTCGAGGGACCACCTCCGTCCGAGTCGAGTACGGCCCTCACAAAAGACCCTGCCCATCACGATCGTCGAAGGAACTCTGCCCAGTCTGTTGGGACTAGACTGGTTTCGTGCCCTGGGCATGGGAGTGACTGGCATCTACAGAAGTGACTGCAATTTGAAAGACATTCTCTTTAACGAGTTCGAAGATGTCTTCAAGGACTGCCTGGGCAAGTACAAGGGGACCCCTATTTCCTTCAACTTAGACCCCCAGGTAGCCCCCATTAGGCTTAAGGCGAGGAGAGTCCTTTGCCCTAAAACCAAAATTGATAAGGAGCTGGACAAGCTCATAAATCAGGGGTTTTGGTGCCAGTCGATCACGCAAAGTGGAGACGCCAATCGTCACCCCATCAAATCGGACGGGTCAATTAGAATTTGCGCTGACTACAAGGCGACGCTTAACAAAGCCTTACAGAAAAGCGCTGCACTCGGTTCCCGTAGTGCAACATTTATTGCACTCTTGGGGCAAGGGCAAGTCTTTGCAAAGTTAGACTTGGCCCAAGCCTACCAACAACTGCCAGTAGACGCCCGCACAGCGAAGCCCAAACGACAGACGCACAGGGGGCATTCAAGTGCACCGATTGCAATTTGGGGTTAGTGTGGCACCAGGGCTGTTCCAAAACCTGATGGAACGACTACTGCAAGGGCTCCCAGGGGTAGTTCCCTACTTCGATGATGTCCTAATTTCAGGGGAAAACATGGAGGAATTGGGGGAGCGGTTAAGAAAGGTCTTGAGCATTTTCCGGACAGCCGGATTAAAAGTCAAGACAAATAAATGTCAGATAGGGGTCGAATCGGTCGATTTCTTGGGCTACCGGATAGACAAGAAAGGAATTCACCCTACTGAGAGCAAAGTTAAGGCAATTAGGAAGGCTCCAGCGCCCAAAAACAAAGCAGAGCTGCAGGCATTCCTGGGATTGGTTAATTTTTACGCGGTCTTTTTGAAGAACAAAGCAACCGTTGCGGAACCGCTGCATAGGCTCTTAGGAAAAAATACTGTTTGGTCTTGGGGAAAGTCAGAAAATAGGGCTTTTGAAGCAGTAAAGAACCTGCTCTCAAGTGATAGCCTGCTCATCCAATATCACGACTCACTACCCCTAGTGCTGGTTTGCGATGCGTCCCCTTATGGGGTGGGGGCTGTACTCAGCCATAGACTTCCAAACGGCACAGAAGCCCCTATAGCGTTCTACTCTAGAACGATGTCCTCCCCAGAGAGGAACTACAGCCAATTAGACAAAGAAGCATTAGCCATTGTATCAGGGGTCAAAAAAATTCCATGAGTATGTCTTTGGGCGGAATTTTGAAATTGTGACTGACCACAGACCGTTACTTGGATTACTGGCTGGCGACCGGCCAACGCCTGTGGCACTTTCGCCACGTTTGACTCGATGGACTATATTTTTAGCCGCTTAAGGGTGATTTATCAGGAGCCTGGGGACTGACTGTTGTTGCTTGTTGGGGAGCTGTTTGAGGTTTTCATTTCCAAGGAAATTTGCCAGAAGAAATAATATAAGAAAAAAAAAATTAGGACTCGTATATTGAAGCTTGAAAGGAAAGGGGGGAAATAAGCAGAAATAATTATACTGAGATTATATTTTGCTTTTGAATATTTTTGTAGTAAGATTGAAAAATTCAGTCAATTTGAAATATGAAAATCGTCATCTCAACCATTTCCAAACAAGGAAGTGTTATCTTCAATTAAGTAATAATTTTTCCTACCTAAGATGGCGCCGACGAAGGCTGCCTCGGTGAAATGCTCTCTAATTGTTTCTTTATTTATAATTGTTCTCTGTGACTCACTACGGATTTCCTACTCACGAGACCATGTGCTAAAAATTAAGGAACATTTCTTTAAGGAGCAGCTTTCTTTAATCTCACCCCCGCCTGTCTTTACAAACACGGAGGAGATTCTAACACAGGAGGAGGCAATTCCCACGGAGCCATGGATTACTAAAAAAACCAAACGACGGAAACGAGGTAAACGATCTGGGATCTTAATCAAGCTAAGAACTCGCACTAAAACTCCTCTGCCTTCAATTTTCCTAACAAATATATGCTCACTTGCAAATAAGATGGATGAAATACTCCTCTTAAACAAATACTATTCTGATTTTCGCAATTCAGCAGTCCTATGCTTCTCTGAAACCTGGTTAAATGAATCAATTGAAAATAGCAGCCTGAACATTCCAGGATTTCAAATTGAACGATCAGACAGGATTCCAGAAACATCTGGTAAAAAGAAAGGAGGAGGCTTATGCCTATATATTAATTCAACCTGGTGTCAAGATTTTAACATAATTTACAAATTCTGTGACAACAATTTAGAGACTCTAATTATCAACTGCAAACCTTACTATTAAGCATAATGAATTTTCCTCATTTCTTCTAATTGCTGTTTATGTCCCACCACAAGCCTGTGTAAACAAGGCATTACGAACTCTAGCTGACCAAATCATGGAGGCTGAAGCCAAACACCCTGATTCACTGGCCATTGTTTTGGGAGATCTAAACAAGGCAAACTTAAGGAAAGAACTACCAAAATACTTTCAGCATGTCAATTGTCCCACCAGAGGCAAGAATACTCTAGACCACTGCTACACAACACTAAAAGATGCCTATCGGTCTTTACCACGTGCAGCTGTAGGACACTCTGATCATTGCATGATTCACCTTGTACCTGCTTACAGGCAAAGACTTAAAGCCATAAAACCAATAATTAAATCAGTGAAAACCTGGACGGAGGAATCAGAATTAAAGCTACAGGCATGTTTTGACTGCACTGATTGGAATATTTTTAAAGATACCTCTGCAGACCTGGATGAACTCACAGATACTGTAACATCATATGTCAGCTTCTGTGAAGACCTATGTACCTACAAGGAACTTGCGAATACACAGTAATAACAAACCTTGGTTTACACCTAAACTTAAGCAGCTACGACATTCCAAAGAGGAAGCCTACAGAAAAGGTGATAAAATGCTGTACAATCAGGCCAGAAATGCACTAACAAGGAGATAAGAGCAGCAAAAGAAGCTACTCTGAAAAGCTAAAGAATCAATTTTCAGCAAATGAACCAGCAAACATGTGGAAAACTCTTAAAAATATCACCGGCTATGGCAAACCTCCTTCCCAGGCTGAAGGTAATCAACAACTGGCAGATGACCTGAATGAGTTTTACTGCAGGTTTGAAAGGAAACTACAGCCACCTATCTCCACAACCCTCATCTCAGACACACCAACAACAGCCAAGCCTCCTACAACTGACCCCATTTCATTGGGTTCACAACCCCTAGTGATCACAGAAAAGGAAGTGCAGGACCTATTTCACAGACAAAAGCCAGGAAAAGCTCCAGGCCCAGACAAGATAACTCCTTCTTGCTTAAAAGTCTGTGCTGACCAATTGGCCCCATCTTCACCCATATTTTCAATAAATCACTAGAGATGTGCTATGTTCCTTCTTGCTTCAAACGCCTACCATCATCCCAGTGCCGAAGAAGCCCACCATCAAGGAACTGAATGACTACAGACCAGTTGCTCTAACATCTGTAGTCATGAAAACCTTTGAAAGGCTAGTGCTTTCCTACCTGAAAACCATCACAAATCCGCTCTTAGACCCTTGCAATTTGCATACCGAGCAAATAGATCAACAGATGATGCTGTTAATATGGCTCTGCACTACATCCTACAACATCTTGAGTCTCCAAAGACCTATGCAAGGGTCCTTTTGTAGACTTTAGTTCAGCATTCAATACCATCATTCCAGACATTCTTCTAACTAAGCTAAACCAGCTACAGGTACCGGAACAGACTTGTAAGTGGATCACAAGCTTCCTAACAAACAGGAAGCAGCAGGTGAAGCTAAGCAAGATCACATCAAATACCTGTACAATTAGCACAGGGGGCCCCCAAGGCTGTGTGCTCTCCCCACTTCTCTTCTCTCTGTATACCAATGACTGCATCTCCAATGATCCATTTGTTAAGCTACTGAAGTTCGCAGATGACACAACAGTGATTGGTCTCATTCGAGACAATGACGAATCCGCATATAGACGAGAGGTCGAACGACTAGCCTTGTGGTGCAACCAAAACAATCTGGAACTGAACACACACAAAACCGTTGAAATGGTGGTAGACTTTAGGAAAAAAAAAAACGATCTTTCACTTCTGAACTGGCAAAATCTGTTTGCAACCTGCATAACCGCTGATGACCTCTATAGAATCTTCCTACTTGAAATCAATAGAGTCATTAAATTATATGTACCACGAATGACTACCATGTCCAAGAAAAACAAACTACCCATATCAATAAAAAAGCTTCAATCAAAAAAAAAATCCCTCTGGAAAAGAAACAAAAAAGGCTATGTTACAAACTTCAGAAACCGTTACAGAAACATATGCAACCAAATTAAAACTGAATGCACAAATTACCACACCAAGCAAGAAGAAAACCTTTTACGCACAAATTCCAATCGTGCCTTTTATAATTTTGTCAACAGTAAACTTAAAGATTCAAGATCCATCCCACCACTAAAAGATTCTAACAACAAAGAATGCAATGACGAAACAGTCAAAGCAAACCTCTTCAACATTTTCTTTGGCTCAGTTTTTGTTAACTCCGATAACACATATCCAACATTCCACAAACGAACCAGCAATGACTATGATGATCTAACTCATATAGATTTCACAGAAGACAACGTTGGTAAAGCTCTTCACAACTTAAAACCATCGCTTTCTATTGGACCTGATGGTCTATGTGCATATTTCTTAAAAAAACTTTCCATTAATATAGCTGAACCCCTAAGTATTATCTTTGATAAAGCTTTCACTACCAGTTCTCTTCCCAAACTTTGGTCACTAGCCACAGTCATCCCCATCTTCAAAAGGAGACCCCAGCTTAGTCGAAAACTACAGACCGATCTCCCTTTGCTCGTCACCTGCAAAGTCATGGAATCTATCATCAATCAATCCATTACCTCACACTTAGAAACTAACAACCTACTCTCCAACAAACAATTTGGTTTCAGGAAAAAGTTATCATGTAACTTACAACTTCTCCACTGCAAAAACATATGGACTTCAAATCTAGATCAAGGCAAATCAATAGATGCAATCTACATAGACTTCTGCAAAGCTTTTGACTCAGTAGTACACGATAAACTTCTCCTTAAACTAACATCCTATGGCATCTCAGGACCCCTCCACAAATGGATATCTGCTTTTCTGTCTAACAGACAACAAGTGGTCAAAATTGGCAATGCTTTATCAAATCCTGTTCCTGTCAAGAGTGGCGTTCCTCAAGGCAGCGTCCTTGGACCAACACTCTTTATTCTATACATTAATGATCTTTGTGACCATATCTCAAGTAATTGTGTTCTCTTTGCTGACGATGTCAAACTATTTAACACCACAGACAACACTTCTATCATTCAAAACGACCTTGACCATCTAACCGCTTGGTCTAAAAATTGGCAGCTCGTAATTTCAACCAGCAAATGTACGGTGTTACATACAGGAAAAAAGAAGTCTAAAACTAAGTACATACTAGATGGACATTACCTTACAGACGACCCCATCCCGTTAAAGACCTTGGAGTTTTCATGTCAAATGATCTAAGTGCCAAAGCCCACTGCAACTACATAGCAAAAAAGCTCTAAGAGTTGTAAACCTAATTTTATGCAGCTTCTTTTCCAAAACACCACACTACTAACCAGAGCATATAAAACATTTGCTAGACCAATTCTAGAATACAGCTCACCTGTTTGGAACCCTCACCACATCTCTGACATCAATACAATTGAACGTGTCCAGAAATATTTTACAAGAAGAGTTCTCCATTCCTCTGAAAACAACAAAATACCTTATCCCACCAGACTTGAAATCCTAGGCTTAGAAAACTTGGAACTCCGTCGCCTTCGACAAGACCTAAGTTTAGCTCACAGAATCATCTATTGTAATGTCCTTCCTGTCAAAGACTACTTCAGCTTTAATTGCAATAATACAAGGGCAACCAATAGATTTAAACTTAATGTAAACCGCTTTAATCTAGATTGCAGAAAATATGACTTCTGTAACAGAATCATCAGTGCTTGGAATACTTTACCTGACTCTGTGGTCTCTTCCCATAATCCTAACAGCTTTAACCAAAAACTTTCTACTATTGACCTCACCCCATTCCTAAGAGGACCATAAGGGGCGTGCATAAGCGCACAAACGTGCCTACCGTTCCTGTCCTATTGTTTTTTCTTTTCTTCTTCCTATATATGTTTATATGTGTATATACTATATAATCTTTTTGTATGATGTTGTGACAAAATAAATAAATAAATAAATAAATAAAAACGACCTTGACCATCTAACCGCTTGGTCTAAAAATTGGCAGCTCAAATTTCAACCAGCAAATGCTCAGTCTTACATATAGGAAAAAGAACTCTAAAACTAAGTACATACTAGATGGACATTACCTTACAGACGACCCCATCCCGTTAAAGACCTTGGAGTTTTCATGTCAAATGATCTAAGTGCCAAAGCCCACTGCAACTACATAGCAAAAAGCTCTAAGAGTTGTAAACCTAATTTTAGCAGCTTCTTTTCCAAAACACCACACTACTAACCAGAGCATATAAAACATTTGCTAGACCAATTCTAGAATACAGCTCACCTGTTTGGAACCCTCACCACATCTCTGACATCAATACAATTGAACGTGTCCAGAAATATTTTACAAGAAGAGTTCTCCATTCCTCTGAAAACAACAAAATACCTTATCCCACCAGACTTGAAATCCTAGGCTTAGAAAACTTGGAACTCCGTCGCCTTGACAAGACCTAAGTTTAGCTCACAGAATCATCTATTGTAATGTCCTTCCTGTCAAAGACTACTTCAGCTTTAATTGCAATAATACAAGGGCAACCAATAGATTTAAACTTAATGTAAACCGCTTTAATCTAGATTGCAGAAAATACGACTTCTGCAACAGAATCATCAGTGCTTGGAATACTTTACCTGACTCTGTGGTCTCTTCCCATAATCCTAACAGCTTTAACCAAAAACTTTCTACTATTGACCTCACCCCATTCCTAAGAGGACCATATGTATAAGCACAAACGTGCCTACCGTTCCTGTCCTATTGTTTTTCTTTTCTTCTTCCTATATATGTTTATATGTGTATATACTATATAATCTTTTTGTATGATGTTGTGACAAAATAAATAAATAAATAAAATAAATAAAAACCCTTCCATACTTCCACCTCTCACAATACTTGACAACACAGTATCAACAGTAGAAACCTTCAAATTTCTGGGTTCTATCATATCGCAAGATCTCAAATGGACAGCTAACATCAAAAACATCATTAAAAAAGGACAACAAAGACTGTTCTTTCTGCGCCAACTCAGTAAGCTCAAACTGCCCAAGGAGCTGCTGATCCAATTCTACAGAGGAATTATTGAGTCTGTCATTTGCACCTCTATAACTGTCTGGTTCGGTTCTGCAACCCAAAAAGAAAAACACAGACTTCAGAAGATAATTAGAACTGCAGAAAAAATAATTGCTACCAACTTGCCTTCCATTGAGGACCTGTATACTGCACGAATCAAGAAGAGGGCCGTGAAAATATTTGCAGATCCCTCCCATCCTGGACATAAACTGTTTCAACTCCTACCTCAAACGACGCTATAGAGCACTGCACACCAGAACAACTAGACACAAGAACAGTTTTTTCCCCGAAGGCCATCACTCTGCTAAACAAATAATTCCCTCAACACTGTCAGACTATTTACTGAATCTGCACTACTATTAATCGTTTCATAGTTCCCATCACTAATCTCTTTCCACTTATGACTGTATGACTATAACTTGTTGCTGGCAATCCTTATGATTTATATTGCTATATTGATCATCAATTGTGTTGTAAATGTTGTACCTTGATGAACGTATCTTTTCTTTTATGTACACTGAGAGCATCTGCACCAAGACAAATTCCTTGTGTGTCCAATCACACTTGGCCAATAAAAAAAAAAAAAAATTCTATTCTATTCTATAAGGGGTGATTTACTAGGAGTCTTGGGACTGTTGTTTAGCTGTTTCAGTATTTTTTTTTCCCCAAGAAACTTTGCCAAATTTTACTGGTACAAGAAAAATATATTAAACCATAGATATTGAAAGTTAATAGGAGAAAGAACAAAGCAACAATTACGAAATTCAAATTGTATTCTACTTTTCAAGATTTCTGTAATAAGATTAACAATTCTTGCTGAAAGAATTTGCTTCTCAAAATGAAATAGACGGTATATTAAATTTAACAAATAAATAAATTCGGATCCTTTGGAAGGTCCAAAACCTCATATCACCTTGAGCTTTACTCTCTGGTTGAGGCTGAGATGGTGCCGGAGTGGACGTCTTATCTCCAGGCTTATCACTTACAGCCTGGGGAGGGGCTTTTGCATCACTCGCAGTAGCTGAAAATGAGAAATTGCAAAGGGTTGGAAGATGCAAAATTTACAAATCATTTGCATTGCAAACCACAAACAAACAATGGCGCAAATTATTCATAAAACAACATGTAAGCGTGGTCTCCATCGCTTCATGTGTAGTCCAACCCAACATCACAAAGTTATGCCCCAGAAATGTGTTGGCAAATAAACAATTGTGTTGATATTTATTTTATTTCTTTATTTATTTTGTCACAACAATATATATAAGCATCACACAAAAAGATTATATAGTATATAAACATATATATGAGGAAATATAAGGAGGTATAAGCATATATATATGTTTTCTGAGGTTTTCACGGGTGTTTGTATGTAGGTCTTTGGTTGTTCGGGTTTTCTCCCGTGTAAAATTGGAAGTGTCTTGGCGACGTTTCGACGAAGTCTCATTCATCATCTTCAGGCTTCAGCTTCGTGCTTCTGGGAGCAATGTGTGATGACAGCTGTTTCTTCCTTTTAACTGCTAGTGGGGGTTTGAACTGATTGGGTGGGAGCTTGGCTGTGCTCTGATTGGATGGGGTTTTTTTTGTGCTCTGATTGGCTGGGGGTGTGTCCTGTTTGGGTGGGGGCTTGGTTGTGCTCAGTTTAGTCTGTGTTGCAGGGGGATTTGAGCTGGTGAGCTGCATAGCTGTTGTTTGGCTTTGTGGTCGTGCTACATCTTCATAGTGGGTGTCAGTCTGCTGCATGTATGGATTGGAGGGGTTTGAAATGGCTAATGTTGCAGCTGCGGTCTGGCTTCTGGTCCTTGGTCGTGCTTCATGATCAGTGTGGGTTTGGGTCTGCTTTCTGGGTGGATGTGCGGTGGTGACATCCTGTGTGGACCTCGTGAGTGTGGGTCTGGTGTCATTCCTCGTGTTAGGGACTCGTTTGTCAATAAGGGCGGGTTTCCAAATGGCTGGTAGGCGGGAGGTATCATCTCGTTTGTTCATGCTGTGTGGGCGTTTTTCTATCTCAATGGCTTCTCTGATTATTCTGTTGTTAAAGTGTTCAGTTTTGGCGATAGTTCTGGTCTTTTTAAAGTCAATATCATGTTCTGTGACTTTAAAGTGTTGGACCAGGGAAGAAGTTGGTTCCTCTTTTTTGACTGAGTTCTTGTGTTCTTCAATGCGTGCACTTATTCTTCTGTTGGTTTGTCCAATGTATGTGGTGGGGCAGGCGGTGCATGGGATTTCATATACTCCTTGATTTTCTAACTCAATTTTGTCTTTGGGGTTTCTTAGGATGGTGGATATTTTTTGGTTTGTGCAGAATGCTGTCTTGATGTTGTGTTTGTGGAGGATCTTGCTGATTCTGTCTGTGGTGCCTTTTATATATGGGAGGAGGGCTATGCCCTCTTATATATATATATAAGAAGAAGAAAAAGAAAAACAATAGGACAGGAACGGTAGGCACATTTGTGCTCTTATGCACGCCCCTTATGGTCCTCTTAGGAATGGGGTGAAGTCAATAGTAGAAAGTTTTTGGTTAAAGCTTTTGGGATTATGGGAAGAGACCACAGAGTCAGGTAAAGTGTTCCAAGCACTGATGATTCTGTTACAGAAGTCATATTTTCTGCAATCTAGATTAAAGCGGTTAACATTAAGTTTAAATCTATTGGTTGCTCTTGTATTGCTGGCTGAGGGACTCTGGGAGTTGAAGTCCACAAGTCTTAAAGGGATCAAGGTTGGAGACCCCTGATCTAGAATGCCTACGTTGTGACAATCTACCGTACTTTTTAGTGTATAAGACGCACTCACCCACTCCAAAAGTGAGTGGAAATCTGTACGTCTTATACAGCAAATATTGCCAAAGCCCTGCCCACCCACTGGCCCCCACCCTTCAGCCGCTGCCTCCCAGCAATTTGCCTCCTTGCAGCAAACAGCAAACAGCCTGGTCAGCTTCAGCACAGCCTGATTTATCACGAGCAGCTGATTGGCGGTTGGATCTGCCTCCCGGAATACCGCCTATCTGCTATTCTAGGCTGCGGGGATCACCACTGCCCATCCCCACCGTCACCACCCATTGCCACTGCCGCCTATCACTTACTCCGTGCGCTCCATTTTCGGCCTCCATGCCTCCCATTTTTGGCCTCCGCATGCCCCATTTTTGGTCCATTCCAGCCGCATTATCCCTGCCTCCTGGAATGGGCCAAAAATGGGGCACAGAGAGGCTGAAAATGGGACGTGCGGAGGCTGTGAGAGGCAGCAGCAGCGTGTTGTGTCTCGTCTGATCTCACCACAGCCGGGGCCTTCTTATCTGCTTCCGAACACGGAGGAATGTCCTAGTATGCCTCCCGGCCCCAGCCCTGGCTCCATGCCCAGACAGGCTGAAGAGGAGGAAGTATCTCTAGCCCCCAGCTCTGGCTCCATGCCCAGGCAAACGGAGCAACTAGACCCCTCCCCCTCCTCCACAGCATGTGAGCCTGAGGGAGGTCAATTGCCAACAGCTGCAGACTGGAGTGACCCTCGCGTCAGAAGACTTGATAGACGGAGGCAACAGAAGGAAGGGAGGGGCAGGCCTGGATAAGTGCTGAGTCATGGAGCCACACCCCATGGCCTATATAAAGGACCTGCTTTCTGGCATTCTCTGAGTCAGGCAAAGTCTAAACATATCTTGCTGAAGTCACTTTCTGGTCTCCTGCCTGCCCTGAGGACTTTGCTAGGACTTTGGCAGAGCTGCAGAGGCACGCCTGATTCGGATTTCCCTGACCCGGCCATCAGCGGAGGAGTGGGACACGACACAGCAATAGGCAGCGACGGTGGCGATGAGCAGTGGCGATCCCCACAGCCTGGAACAGCTGATAGGCGGTATTCCGGGGGGCAGATCCAACCACCAATCAGCTGCTTGTGCTAAATCAGGCTGGGCTGGGCTCAACAGCTTTGCTGTTTTCTGCAAGGAGGCAAATTGCTGGGAGGCAGAGGCAGAAGCAGATATTTTTTTTCTTGTTTTCCTCCCCAAAAGCTGGGTGCGTCTTATCGTTCGCAGCATCTTATAGTTTGAAAAGTACGGTATTATTATTTTACTTTTACCAGGTTTTTCGGGTTCCTTAGATATCGGAAGTTCCACAGGCTGTTTTGTTGTTGTTTTAGTATCTTGTGGTGGTTTACCTGTTGATGCTGGTTCGGTTTTGGGGGGGGCTGCCTCAAAAGTAACAGTCCGGACTGGGGGGAAAAAATAAACATAATTTAGATACCCTCATATATATCTTTATTTTCCGGGAAAGCTTGCTAGATCTTTGTAACATACAGTCTATTGAAAAATGTGTTTAACAACTCTGAAAGGAAACCCATAGAAAGAAAAGCTAACATGCGTATATATAAACCTTAAGGAAAATTAATAAGAAGTAATCTTCCCTAGAAACACACTGTTTTTACATTTAACAGTGGATAATTTTGGAGTGGAGGATCTGGTGTTCTAGTTATCCTTTTTTTCTTTTAAAACTTTCAATAGCAATAGCGCTTAGACTTATATACTGCTTCATAGTGCTTTACAGCCCTCTCTAAGTGGTTTACAGCAGAGGTCTCCAACCTTGGCAACTTTAAGACTTGTGGACTTCAACTCTCAAGAGTTCCTCAGCCAGCTTTGCTGGGAGTTGAAGTCCACAAGTCTTAAAGTTGCCAAAGTTGGAGACCCCTGATTTTACAGAGTCAGCCTCTTGCCCCCAACAATCTGGGTCCTTATTTTACCCACCTCAGAAGGATGGAAGGCTGAGTCAACCTTGAGCCTGGTGAGATTTCAACTGCCAAACCGCTGGCAGCCAGTGATCAGCAGAACTAGCCTGCAGTACTGCACTCTTATCCACTGCGCCACCTCGGCTCATAGAACTAACTCAATAGAGTTGTAACTCAATAGAAGTTACATCTGAGCAAGTACACTGCACAAAAGGTTCATCTGCAAATTAGCTGACATTTATGACTTTGCATTGGGATGGACCAGGTTTTGGGGACAAAGGATGCAACTTGCTTTCACATAATATGTTGAACATTATGCTTTCAGGCTGAGATTGGTCAGGGCTTTGCTGGCTGAGGGACTCTGGGAGTTGAAGTTCACAGGTCTTAAAAGAGCCAAGTCTGCAGACTCCTGGGTCAGGGCAACTGGTTTTTTTAAAGTTGGCTGATATTTCAATGCAATTAGATGAGGAGACTTACTGATAAGAGGTAATCGTTGACTTACAACCACAATTCAAACCACAATTTCCATTACTCCCTTAACAAGAAAGTTCTTAAGTGAGTCATGCCTGACTTTATGACCTTTTTGCCGTAGTTATTAAATGAACCGCTGCAGTTGTTAAGTGAATTGTATAAAGGTAAAGGTTCCCCTTGCACATACATGCTAGTCGTTCCCGACTCTAGGGGGGCGGTGCTTATTTCTGTTTCAAGGCCGAAGATCCAGCGCTGTCTGAAGACGTCTCCGTGGTCATGTGGCCGGCATGACTCAATGCCAAAGGCGCACTGAATGCTGCTACCTTCCCACCAAAGGTGGTCCCTATTTTTCTATTTGCATTTTTTACATGCTTTCGAACTGCTAGGTTGGCAGAAGCTGGGACAAGTATGGGAGCTCACCCCGTTACGCGGCACTAGGGATTCGAACTGCTGAACTGCTGACCTTTCAATCAAGTTGTAAACAAATCCAGCTTCCTCCATTGCATGTTTGGAAACTGGCTGGGAAGGTTACAAATGGTGATGACATGATCACACAACACATTACAAATACATAGCCATTGCCAGTGCCGGGATTTTGATCACATGACCATGGGGAGGTTGAAATGGTTGTAAATGCAAGGACTGGTCATAAGTCACTTTTTTCAGCGCAGTGCGAACTTCAAATGGTCACTAAACTGATGGTTGTATGTCAAAGGACTACCTGTCACAATTTGCCTTGGGATACAAAAATTTATAATCTGGCACCTGATATTGGAAGGGGCGTGGAAGCAATAAGACTGCTTCTGGGAGTCCTATATGGTTCAGGAGCCACAAATTATATTCTCTATAACCTTATGTCATAAGCTTATCTACAGTGAGCCTGAAAGGTAGCTTGAATTTTATCTTGGTTTTACCAGGGGCTTCGGGCTTTGCAGCTTGGGCATCTGCTGTTTGCTTTGCTGGTGTTGTTGGTGCAGAAGGTTGTGGTTCTGTTGTTGGTTTGGGTGTTGGCTTGGCTGCTGCTGCATCTGCTGGCGCTATGTGCTGTTGTTGGTTGTGGAGCTGTTTGATATTTTCATTTCCAAGGAGATTTGCCATAAAATATAGTACAAGAAAAATATATTAGGATGATAGATAGATAGAGAGAGAGAGAGAGAGAGAGAGAGAGAGATAGATAGATAGATAGATAGATAGATAGATAGATAGATAGATAGATAGTGAGATAGTGAGATAGATAGATAGATAGATAGTGAGATAGATAGATAGATAGATAGATAGATAGATAGATAGATAGATAGATAGATAGATAGATAGATAGATAGATAGATAGATAGAAGAGAGAGAAAGAGAAAGGGAGGGAGAGAGAGAGGGAGGGAGGGAGAGAGAGAGGGAGGGAGGGAGGGAGGGAGATTAAAAACATAAACAAAAATAACAACCCACAAAGACAAAACAAGGAGAGCCATTCTCTTCAATTAAGTAACAAGGGCTGACTTACCTGGTGCTGGCTTGGCTGCTGCTGCATCTGCTGGCGCTTGCGGTGCTGTTGTCGGTTTTGCTGCTGGCTCAGTCTTTAAAGGAGCCGCCGCAGGAGGAACGGTGGGACCTGCTAATTTTTTAATAAAAAAATATAGGCATTAAAAACGCAAAGGAAAACAACAAGGATAGATGTTATCTTTAAGTAATTGATAAGGGGTGATTTACCAGGAGCTGCGGGACTGGCTGCTGTTGTTGGTTGTGGAGCTGTTTGATATTTTCATTTCCAAGGAGATTTGCCATAAAATATAGTACACGAAAAAATATTAGGACTTGTATATGGAAGCTTGACACAAAGAACAAACAAGGAAAGTTATTCTCTTCAATTAAGTGAGGAAAGGTGACTTACTTGTTGCTTGCGTTACTGCTGGAGCAACCCCTGGAGCTTGTGGTTCTGTTGTGGGTTTTGGTGCTGGCTGAGTTGTTAAAGGGGCCGCCGCAGGAGCACTGGTGGGAACTGCTGAATTTTTAAAAAAATATATACATTACGCATACACACACAACACCAACCAACAACCCACAAAGAATAAAGAAGGAAAAAATGATATCTCTGAATGATAAGGGGATATTTACCAGGAGCCTGGGGACTGCTGGTTGTTGCCGGTTGTTGAGCTGAGAGAAGTTTTCATTTCCAAGGTAAATTTGCCAGAAGAAATAATGGAAGAAGAAAAATATATTAGGATGATAGAGATAAATAGATAAATGAAAAAAAATGGAGAGACAATTTGGTCTAGTGGTTAGGGCACCAGACCAAAAAGTGGAGATGGTGAGTTCACTAGCCATCAAAGCCAGCTGGCTGACTTTTGACCAGTCACACACTCTCAGCCCAACCCACCTCACAGGACTGTTGTTGCAGGGAAAAATAGGTGGAAGAAGGTTTTTTGGATACGTTCCTCATCTTGAATTACAGTATTTGTATAAATAATATAGGTCGGTGCAAATAAATAAAATAGATATAGATATAGATACACACACACACACACACACACACACACACACACAATGCTAGCTGGAAACCTGTGCTTCACTATGAAACTATGTGAGTGGGCTTGATAAATTGACACTTAAACCCTGAAACTTAGTGTAGAATGTGTAACATGGCTTAGTAACATGGCTTAGGGCCAGGGTACTTACGGGACCGCCTGCTGTTACCGCATGCCTCCCACCGACCCGTACGCTCTCACAGAGAGGGTCTTCTCAGGGTGCCGTCCGCCAAACAATGTTGGCTGGCGGCCCCAGGAAGGGCCTTCTGTTGAGCCCCACGCCTGGAACGAACTTCCTCCTGGACTACGTCAAGTGCCTGATCTTCGGACCTTTCGCTGTGAGCTGAAAACGCATTTATTTATTCAAGCGGGACTGGCATAATATTAATATTTATAATATTTTTAATATTTTTAATATTTTAAAATTTTAACTGGGGTTTTATTATTATATGGTTTATAATTTTAAATTTTAAACTTTTAAATGTGGCCATTTTTTCTAAATATGCTCGGTTTTAAATTGTCGTTTTAATTGTACATTTCTGTGTTTTTTATCTTTTGGCTGTACACCGCCCTGAGTCCTTCGGGAGAAGGGCGGTATAAAAATTTAATAAATAAAATAATAAATAACTCTGTAGCATCAGAGTGTGGTAATATAAGGCAACTGGCAGTTGGAACAGAGGGGGAGAGGGAGTAGAATGTCCTAGCCTGGAGGCTGGATGAGTCACGTGCTGGCCACACCCACACCTGATTTAGCGAAGCGGTAGCATCAGAGTGTGTTAATATAAGGCAACTGGCAGTTGGAACAGAGCTCTTTTCAGGTGGGGAGGGGGAGTAGAATGTCTAACTGCTTAGCATCAGAGCATATGAATATACTGTATATAGAATAGAATAGAATAGAATAGAATAGAATAGAATAGAATAGAATAGAATAGAATAGAATAGAATAGAATAGACAAATTTTTATTGGCCAAGTGTGATTGGACACACAAGGAATTTGTTTTGGTGCATATGCTCTCCATGTACATAAAAGAAAAGATACATCTGTCAAGAATCATAAGGTACAACCCTTAATGATAGTCATAGGGAAACAGCCAATATAAATTGTAAGGATACAAACAACAAAGTTACAGTCATACAGTCATAAGTGGAAGGAGATGAGTGATGGGAATGATGAGATTAATAGTAGTGCAGACTTAGTGAATAGTTTGACAGTGTTGAGGGGATTATTTGTTTACCAGAGTGATGGCGTTTGGGCAGAAACTGTTCTTGTGCCTAGTTGTTCTGATGTGCAGTGCTCTATTATCTAGTATATCTATTCTATATACTGTATATGAATATACTGTATAAGAAATACTAATGATCTGATGGTCATTTCGAAAAATCCTTCCTTAGCGAGCACCTAGAAGCCAAGAGGATCATACGTGCCAAATTTCAAGTTTGTAGGCTTTACCTTTCTGGAGATTTCATGATGAGTGAGTGGTATTTGGCTTATATCTATATCTGTATGTGTATATGTATCTGTCTGTCTGTCTGTCTGTCTGTCTGTCTGTCTGTCTGTCTGTCTGTCTATCTATCTATCTATCTATCTATCTATCTATCTATCTAAAATTTAATTTCAGTTCCTTTGTTTTCCTTTCTTTTTAAGTTTATATACTTGAAAAAAAGGAAAGCAAAGGAAACATAATGAAACCAAAATTATATTCTGCCTTTCAAAATTTGTGTAGTAAAACCAAGAATTCAGATAAGTTGGAATGTCAGAATTCTCATCCCACCTTGTACTTCAACTTCCGGTTGAGGCTGAGATGGTGCTGGGGTGGACTTCTTGTCTACAGGTTGATCACTTCCTGGCTGAGAAGGGACTTTTGCACCACTCGCAATATCTGTAAATGAGAAATCCCAAGCAGTGTGAGTCAACAGGGCTTATGGACAATTTATATTACAGGCAGGAACAATGAGAAAATGTCCCAATGGATTTATTTTTCAGTAAGCAATTTATGTGAAACTAAGTTCCTCTTGTATTGTATATATCAGTGATGGCTATCCTTTTTGCTGTCACGTGCCAAAAGCAGGGGGAGCGCGGAGGGTCGGTGGGTCGCGCGTATAGGTGCCCATACCCATAATTCAATGCCCCCTTGCACATGCACACGTGATCCCCCCACGCTTCCCACACTTTTGGCACTGGAAAGTCCCATTTTTAGCTCTAGAGCCTTTTTAGGAGCCTGGGGAGGATGAAAAAAGCCTTCCTCCCACCCCGAGGACCTCCAGAGTCTGGAGATGGCCCATTTCCTGCCATTTTCACCTTCCCCAGGCTCCTAGAAAGGCTCTGGAGGCTGGGGAGAGTAAAAAACGGGCCTTACCCACCCCTCTGGAGGCCCTCCAGAGGCCAGAAACAGCCGGTTTCCTGACTTCCGGTGGGCCCAGAAGGTCCGAAAATCAGCATGCGCGTGCCAGAGCTGAGCTTGGGAAACGCTCGCGTGCCCACCAATATGGCTCCGGGTGCCACCTATGGCACGCGTGCCATAGGTTGGCCATCACGGGTATATATCAACTGGTAAAGTTATAATGGTACAATTCCTTATTAACAGATTTTGCATGGATACATTTTTTGTTTTGTTTTACGTATCCCAAAAAGTTCTCAGATTGGGTCAACATGTCCTCCTTGTTCTCTTCATGATCTCCATCTGGAAAGCATAGCCTTAAAATCAGACCTTGTCCAGCTTTTTAAGTATCTCTTTCTGAGCTGCTTTTCTCCATGGCACACTGCCTCCTAAAGCAGTACTAATGGAACCTCAAGTTAACAAGCTGTACTCTGATCTTGATTAGCACTCTCTCACTAGCTTGTACTGATGCCTGAAATTGACAGCCTTAATCAATTACAAGGTTGAAGGCTTTTGCCCCTTAACTGATTTTGACACCTTCTTATAATTGAAAAACCAATCTTTCTCATGCTGGAAAAAGTAATTTCATGTAGACCCATTCATGTAGACCCAAGTATTTTTTTTTATTATTTTTTTATTTATTTGTCGAGTACGTATTAGATAATATATATATAAGTATAAGCATGAATTGAATACATAAAATGAATACAATTAAAGGGAACATTAGGACAGATACGGTAGGCATGGTGGTGCTCTTATGCACGCCCCCTTACAGACCAGGAATGGGGTGAGGTCAACAGTAGACAGTCTAAGGTTAAAGTTTTGGGGGTTTGGGGAAGAAACCACAGAGTCAGGTAGAGCATTCCAGGCATTGACTACTCTGTTCCTGAAGTCATATTTTCTGCAATTGAATTTGGTGCAGTTTACCCTAAGTTTGTATCTATTGTGGGCTCGTGTCTTGTTGTGGTTGAAGCCGAAGTAGTCATTGAGAGGTAGGACATTGTAGCAGATGATTTTATGAGCTATGCTTACGTCAGTCTGAAAGCGGCGTAGTTCTAAATTTTCTAAGCCCAAAATTTCAAGTCTGGTGGCATAAGGTATTCTGTTGCCAGCAGAGGAATGGAGGAGTCTTCTTGTGAAATATTTCTGGACACGTTCAATTGTATTAATGTCCGATATGCAGTGCGGGTTCCAGACAGACGAGCTGTATTCGAGAATTGGTCTAGCAAATGTTTTGTATGCTCTGGCTAGTAGTGTAATATTACCGGAGAAGAAGCTACGCAAGATTAGGTTTACAACCCTTAATGCTGCCTCCTCCTCCTCCTCCTCCTCCTCCTCCCAGTTTTACATTGGAATTTTTATTGCAGGTTCCAAATTTGATTCCAAAATCAAATTATTAGTGTGTCCTCCTCCTGCTGCACCCATCTGTCCTGTTTTCAAAATGTCCATGTCCTCCTTTGCCTGTTCCGAAACTGGATAACCCAATTCTCAAAACCAGGGATCTCCAAACATGGCAATTTTAAGACTTGTGAACTTCAACTCCCGGAATTCCCCAGCCAGACGTTCTATATAGATTTCAGTACAGATAGTCCTTGAGCTACAATTGAGCCCAAAATTTCTGTTAAGTGGGGCATTTGTTAAGTGAATCTTACTCCATTTTACTAGACTAGAATAGAAAAGAGTAGAGTAGAGTAGAGTAGAGTAGAGTAGAGTAGAGTAGAGTAGAGTAGAGTAGAGTAGAGTAGAATGGAACGGAACGGAACGGAACAGAATAGATTTTTTTATTGGGCAAGTGTGATTGGACACACAAGGAATTTGTCTTGGTGCATATGCTTTCAGTGTACATAAAAGAAAAGATACCTTCATCAAGGTATCTACCTTTCTTGTCACACTTCTTAAGTGAATCACTGCAGTTAAGTTAATAACACGGTTATTAAGTGAATCTTGCTTCGCAGTTGATTTTGCTTGTCAGAAAAGGGGATCACATGACCCTGGGATGCTGCAATTGTCATAAATAAGAAGCATCTGAATTTTGATACCATGACCATGGGGATGCCGCAACAATCAAAAATGACAAAAGTGTCAAAAATGGTCATAAGTCACCTTTTCCAGGGCAGTTGTAACTTCGAAAGATCACTAACTGAACTGTTGTACTTCGAGGACTACCTGTACTGAGGCATTTCTTTTTTGTTTGCTTGTTTTGCAGGTGTACACATCTAGCCTGATGGGGATGTTGGAGACCTTGTGTGGACTTGCCTGGCGTGGCTTCATTGCTTAAGTCATTTGGATTTCCAGATGTGCTTCTCTTCTAACATCTGGACTATTTGCTGTATGGCAGGTCCAAAAGTCTAGTTACAAGTTCCTTTACAGATGGTATTTTGCTAATACATTACCCCATGTACATTTTTAAAAAAGATTTTTTACTAACAAAAGATTGGAAGTAAAAAAAAAAATCTCGGGCCAACTAGAATAGAACAGAATAACAGAGTTGGAAGGGACCTTGGAGGTCTTCTAGTCCAACCCCCTGATTAGGCAGGAAACCCTACACCACTTCAAACAAATGGTTATCCAACATCTTCTTAAAAACTTCCAGTGTTGGAGCATTCACAACTTCTGCAGGCAAGTTGTTCCACTGATCAATTGTTCTGTCAGGAAATTTCTCCTTAGTTCTAAGTTGCTTCTCTCCTTGATTAGTTTCCACCCATTGCTTCTTGTTCTACCCTCAGGTGCTTTGGAGAATAGCTTGACTTTCTCTTCTTTGTGGCAGCCCCTGAGATATTGGAACACTGCTATCATGTCTCCCCTAGTCCTTTTTTTCATTAACTAGACATACCCAGTTCCTTTTGATGGGTTTTTAAAATTTAAATTTTTGTAATTTTATGGGGGTGTATGTTATTTTAATATTTGGGCAAATTTAAATCAGTTTTTTAAGGGTTGTTTTTACTATTGTGTATGTTTGTATTTTATCTGCCTGTTCACTGCCCTGAGTCCTTCGGGAGAAGGGCGGTATACAAATTAAAATATTCTATTCTATTCTATTCTATTCTGCAACAGTTCTTCATATGTTTTAGCCTCCAGTCCCCTAATCATCTTTGTTGCTCTTCTCTGCATTCTTTCTAGAGTTTCAACAGTTTTTACATCATGGCAACCAAAACTGGATGCAGTATTCCAAGTGTGGCCTTACCAAGGTATTATAAAGTGGTATTAACACTTCACATGATCTTGATTCTATCCCTCTGTTTATGCAGCCCAGAACTGTGTTGGCTTTTTTGGCAACTGCTGCACACTGAGGGCTCATATTTAAATGGTTGTCCACTAGGACTCCAAGATCCCTCTCACAGTTACTACTATTGAGCAAGGCACTACATATACTGTACCTGTGCATTTTGCCTAAATGTAGAATCTTACTTTTTCCACCATTGAATTTCATTTTAGATAGAATGTCCACATCGCGACAATTTATCATTCTTCTAGTTTTACCTTGTTTTTCGGGTTCCTTTGTCACTGATGTTGGAAGGTCCACAGGTGGTTTTGTGGCTGTTTTAACATCCGAAGACGGTGGTGGGCCTGGGACTTAGGAAAAAAAAACCCCATATATTTTACATAAGCCAGTTTGGTTCAGTGGTTAAGGCATCAGGCTACAAACCAGGAGACTGTGGGTTTATTTATTTATTTAAAATATTTACATAGCTACCGATCTTATATCAAACCCTGAGTGGATCCCAATCAAGAATTAAAACAATATAAAAAATCATATAAAAACTACTCTATATTCTAGTTGTGCATGAAAGCTGGCCGGATGGCTCTGGGTGAATCAGTCTTTCTCAGGCAACTACATCAGCTTGGAAAAAACAAACTGGTCAGCTGAGTCCTGTTACAACCCATAGATCGGGGGGAAATCTAGCAGGTTCTGACAGGTTCTGGAGAACCGGTAGCAGAAATTTTGCAGTTCGGAGAACCGGCAAATGCCACCTCTGGCTGGCCCCAGAATGAGGTGGGAATGGAGATGTTGCAATATCCTTCCCCTGCCATGCCCACCAAGCCACACCCACAGAACCAGTAGTAAAAAAAATTGGATTTCACCACTGCCATAGATCGATACTTAATTGATCCCAAAAAGAAGAGTAGTCTCTACATTTGTGGGAAAACGCTAGGAAGAAAAAAAAATAATGTATCTATTTTCTAGAAAGTTTCTAAAACAAGACCAATTGGGAAAAAAAATACTTAACAAATCTAGAAGAAACTCAAAGAAAACAATAGCATTAATTGACTGTGTATATTGTATATTGGTCTTAAGGAAACCTTAATCTTTTCAAGATTACTAATACTGGAGGATTTTGGAGTAGGGCCTCCTGTTTTCCTTTTCCTTTAAAAAAAATCAATAGATCTTACAGGTTATCTGACTAAGTATATAAAAGTTTGGTCTGGAAATTAGCCAACATTTATTACTGGTCAACTTTAGCTTGTGATTGATCTGGACAAATGAATTTTTAAAAGAATTAATTCACACTGCAGTGTAATTAGCCAGCATTATTACTCCTTTCATAATTTGCCCTGCTGTATTTGAAATTATAATTTGGCACTTCGTGTTGCAGAAGTTGAGGTAGTCACATTTTGATAATTGGGCATTTCTTTGGTTTTACCATGTTTTTCAGGTTCCTTTGTCTCCGAAGGTGGAGCAGCCGCAGGTTGTTTTGATGTTGCTTTAGCATCTGTAGGTGGTTGAGCTGCGCCCTCTTTTGGTGCTGGCTCAGTTTTTGATGGGCCTGTTTCAACGGTAGCAGTGGGATCTGAAATTTTGGAAAAAATAAATAAATGCCTCTTGCAGAAATTCATGCTTTTTTTTTTTTGTTTCTGTGAAAGCTCATAATAGCAATAGCAATAGCACTTAACACTTAAAGGTAAAGGTAAAGGTTCCCCTTGCACATACGTGCTAGTCGTTGCTGACTCTAGGGGCGGTGCTCACCCTGTTACACGGCAGCACTAGGGATTCGAACCGCTGAGCTACCAACCTTTTGATCAACAAGTTCAACGTCCTAGCCCCTGAGCCACCTTAACACTTACATACTGCTTAACAGTGCTTTTACAGCCCTGTCTAAGCTGTTTACAGAGTCAGCATATTGCCCCCAACAAACTGGGTCCTCATTTTATCTTCCTCGGGGAGTGGCCTAGAGGTAGAGCTCTCACCTCACAATCAGGAGGCTGTGAGTTCGATCCTAGGTAGAGGCAGATATTTCTCCCCCTGGGCACAATGAGAATATATATGCTGAACAAAACTCCGCATTGGTGACAGGAAGGGCATCGAGCCAGTAAACACTCTTGCTAGTTCCATTCAGTTGCCCAGACTCCACCCCGCAAGGGATTATGGGGGAAGAAGAAGAAGAAAAGAAGATGATTATTTTATCTTCCTCGGAATGATGGAAGGATGAGTCAACCTTGAGCCTGTGAATTATCGAACTGTTGGCAGTTGGCAATACTTCATTCTTAGTCACTGCACCACCATGGCTCATGGCAATCTCAACCTCACAAGCAAACGAAGCTTATTAAATCCCTTAATCCCACCAAAAAGATTGTTTAACAAATTCTGAGGCTAAAACAGAATTCTAAAATATTGGCTGTGTGTTTATGCGTGTGAGCCTTGAAGGACAGATACTAAGCATTTATATTATTAAGGAAAAACTACTACATCCCCCCAAAAAAAGGATATATTACCCTTGTTTTTAGCATTGGAGGACCCTGGAGTCGAAGTCTGCTTTACTGATTCCGCTGTATTCTGTTTTGAAAACATTCACAGTGACTGCAAATGAATATAGATGAGAAAACTGCTATGTTCTGCACACAAAAATGATATCAATTCCTAGGATCTGTGGAGACTGTCACGCACTGTGACCTGGAGAAATGCCAGAGAAAACAATTGTTTTGTCACTCCATGACATCAAGCGGAATGGAACCATTAAGTTTCCTAGGTGGTTAAAACTGGATCCAAGAGTTTCTGAGTTGTCTACGATGCAGAGCAAGAATTATGGAAAGTGCTGAAGAGGAGTGATTGTAACTTGCATGTGCTACTGTCATTTGCAGCCTTTTCAAAGATTTATGCCTCTTCAAAAATTTTGCATAACTTGTATGCATTTAATTCAATAAATTGAGAAGAATGTACAACTAATTAATGTTTTTAAATGTCAGGCTACAAATAGATAGATAGATAGATAGATAGATAGATAGATAGATAGATAGATAGATAGATAGAGGTAGGTAGATAAGTAGGTAGGTAGAGATAGATAGATATAGATAGATATAGATATAGATAAATTGATAGATAGAGATAGATAGAGATAGAGGTAGGTAGGTAGATAGAGATGGTAGATAGATAAATAGAGAGATGATAGATAGATAGATGTAGGTAGGTAGGTAGGTAGGTTGGTAGGTAGATAAGTAGGTAGATGAGTCTGAGAGCATATGCACCGAGACAAATTCCTTGTGTGTCCAATCACACTTGGCCAATAAAAAAATCTATTCTATTCTATTCTATTCTATTCTATTCTATTCTATTCTATTCTATTCAAAAGGCACTGAACTTTGTTTTTCCTGAGTTACCGTTTGAAAAAACACCTTTGGGACATGAAGATTGTGGGGGTCATTTATATATTATTCTACTACATTCTTATTTTTTAAAAAAAACATTTTCTCTAGTTTTCTTTCTTTTACTTTGTATTTGTTTTTTTACTATTGCAATTATAATAGTCAGCAAAATAGTTTTTTGGGGGAAAAAAATTAAAACCAGAGAAGCCACACTGAGATGAGATACTTCAGCATACATGAATTTTATGCTGCAGTTCAATATCTCTTTTCTTCTAGACTTTCATTTGTTTCATATCAGTTCATTTGTTTCCTATTATTATTTTATTTACACAAAATGACAGTATACACAGCAAACGAGATAACTATGCTGGATTTCGTATCACTAATCACTAGTCGAACACTTTCCAAGAGTTTAGGACTGCGTGATGTATCAGCGAATTATGCGAGCATATCTCAGTAATTATTATTATTATTATTATTATTATTATTATTATTATTATTATTATTATTATTATTATTATTATTATTATTATTATTGCCCGTGGCACAGTCAGCCAGATGTTCAGACTGGATTTGTCATTTTTATTAACTCGAATCCTTCTAAGAACCTGGAATAGGCAGAAAGGAATCTTGGATGGTGTTGGAGACACCATTGCAGGATGGAAGCCACCTTTTGCAATTGACTGACAGTGACATTGCCAACGCTTCAAGCGGTCTTCAAGCGGCACTCCCGATGTTTTGGATTGCACTTAAGGTACCTATGGGTGCTATCTTTGCTTTAACCATCACAGGATGGAAGCCACTTTTTGCAATCGACTGACGGTGATGTTGCCAAATGCTTATGTTCTTCAAGTGGCACTCCAGATGTTTTGGATTGCATTTAAGGGACCTATGGGTGCTATTTTTGCCTTCACCATTGCAGGATGGAAGCCACCTTTTGCAATCGACTGACAGTGACGTTGCCAAATGCTGATGTTCTTCAAGCTGTGCTCCAGGTGTTTTGGATCGCACTTAAGGCACTTATGGGTGCTATCTTTGCCTTCACCATCGCAGGATGGAAGCCACCTTTTGCAATTGACTGAGGGTGACGTTCTTCAGGCGGCACTCCCGATGTTTTGGATCACACCTATGGGTGCTATCACACTCCTTCGTTTGCAGGCCTTCCTATCTTCTCATTTAATTATCAACCTTACGTAATGATGATGATGATGATGATGATGATGATGTGTGTGTATGCATGCTTCGAAGATGTATTCTGGCCAGAAAGCTGGAGCCCAGCGGAGAAGAAGGGAAAGGGGGGGAAAAGGCGCACGGGATGCCCATCTGTGGCGCTGGGAGGGGGGCAACCCGGCCGTTGAAAAAAGGAAAAAAAGCAAGGGAGGCAGCCCCTCGCCCGCTCGTTGTGACGTTGCGGAGGCCCCGCGGGCTGCCCCGCTGGCGCCATAGAGGGTCGCTTCCCTCCTGGCTTTCGACTGGCCGCGTCCAAGCGGACAGCAGGGAAGAAGAGCCGCGGGGTAGAGCCGCGAGCTGGCGAGCCGGGCGGCGCGCTGGGAGCTGCTGAGACCATCGCAGTAAGGAACAGGCGCTCGGGCCATGCGGAGGAGGCAACGGCAGCACCATGGAGAATAAATATCCTTGGCTCGGAAGGAGGAAAAGGGAAAGAGGGAAGGAGGGAGGGAGGGCAGCCCTGGAGGGTGCTTCCCCAATGCGTCGCCCTCCAGCTGAGTATGGACCCCCAGCTCCCCAGATTCCCCAACTGATTGACGCGTGGTCGGGTCGGCGAAGAATTCCTGGGTGTGAGGTCCCGTGGGCATCAGTCGAGCAAAGGATGCGCTAAGAAGAGACCGGATTGCCACCTGTCAGAAATGTTCTAGGGCCTCCTGCTTGAGCAGGGAGCGGGGGTGGGGGGTTGGACTAGACGACCTCCGAGGTCCCTCCTAACGCTGTTGTTCTGTTATGGTTAAACTGTGAAATTCCCAAGAGGTAAAATGATGGCTTTCAATAAGCTGAGCTCTAAAAGGCAAAGACATAGAACATTACTAATCCTGATGGTTCCAAGACCGTTATTCTATTCTAAATATTTTTTTTTAATTTGAATTTATATCCCGCCCTTCTCCGAAGACTCAGGGCAGCTTACATTGTGTAAGGCAATAGTCTCATCCTATTTGTATATTTATATACAAAGTCAACTTATTGGCCCCCCAACAATCTGGGTCCTCATTTTACCTACCTTATAAAGGATGGAAGGCTGAGTCAACCTTGGGCCTGGTGGGACTCGAACCTACAGTAATTGTAATTGCAGGCAGCTGTGTGTTAATAACAGGCTGCATTAGCCTGGTGAGCCACTTCCCAGCCCTAAATATTCTTGGAAAGAATATTTCTAAATATTCTTGGAAAGTCAGCGTCCTCTTCCTCTATGGTATAGTTATTGGTAGCCGTAGTGTTAGGTGTAATAGGGTTTTTTCTTGCTTTCTAACTGTGGGTTTCCCAGATGGGAGGATCTGGGAAATCTATAAGTGACTTTGGGTAATGATTAGGAAGAAAAGTGAGCAGGAATAAAATCGTGTCGTTTATATAGTAACAAGTGCCCGGAATAAGTAAGCGTCCAAAAAAATTTGGATTTCACCACTGGCTTAATCTTTCCTGCTTTTCTAAGGGAGCAATTTAATATTGCATGGACTTTGAAACCCTCATTCAGATAAACATAATATTCCAGTTGACCTAATTAGGAAGTTAAAGGAATCCAGGCCTCTGGAATAATCTTTTAATAGAGATCATCAGCCTGGCCCTTTCCCTGAAAGGGCATTTTGGAGGATGCTGAGAGCATCTCCCAAAGTACTCCAACTAGTTAGTTTTGGTTATCTTCTTATCTTTTATTTATCTTATTTCTGCCCATTTACAATTTTTATGTGTTTTTAATTGTTTTTACTCTGACTTTTAATATTTACTGTGGGTGTTTTAAGGTTTTTCATAGCTTATAAACTTAGATCCCAGCATGATGCAAAAGGAATAAATGAATGAATAATCATAAGGTTGCTGTTGAAGGGCTTTTTTTAATGGGTGGTATATTAAGAAGGGCAAAGCAGGGTCTGCACTATAAGGAAACACCATTTTCTCTGTACAAATATACATTTAATCCTTTTGTTGAGGATTCTCAGTTTTTGTTTATTGTGTCAACTCTTCCAACGTTGTCCCATTCCTTTGCAACAAGCAAAATTTCAGTTGAATTTAATGGCAGTTTATGGATATCCCTGTGTATATATTTAGTGTGTATACCTAAACATAAGATATCCCTATGTATATATTTAGTGTATATGCCTAAACTGGGAATCATTAGGAGTTGGGCAACATATAAATTTAACATATTACTATTTATTTATTAGATTTTTATCCTGCCTTTATTACTTTATAAGTAACTCAAGGTGGCAAACATACCTAATACTCCTTCCTCCTCCTGTTTTCATAACAACAACTTTGTGAGGTTGAGCTGAGAGAGAGTGATTGACTCGAAGTCACCCAGTTGATTTTCATGCCTAAGCTAGGACTAGAAGTTACAGTTTCCTGGTTTCTAGGCAAGCACTTAACCACTTGACCAAACTGGCTCTTAATACAGGGGAATTATTATTTTCTCCCCATAAATGTCTTCAAAGAGGATGGGGAAGTTGTTTTTCCATGGGTGGGGGGTGGAAAACCCCTTCTATTTTAATGATATTTCACTTACAACATTGCCATACAAAGTTATTTCAGTCTTCTAAAGTTGAGTCTAATTAACAGAATAACAGATTAACAGAGTTGGAAGGGACCTTGTAGGTCATCTAGTCCAACCCCCCACCCAAGCAGGGGACCCTATATCATTTCTGACAGATGGCAGTCCAGTCTCTTCTTGAAACCTTCCAGGGTATGAAGCTCCCACAATCTCTGAATGCAACTTCTGTTCCATGGGTTGATTGCGCTCACTGTCAGAAAAATTCTTATTTCCAGGTTGAACCTCTCCTTGTTCAGTTTCCATCCATTATTATTATTATTAAGGACCTGTATACTGCACGAATCAAGAAGAGGGCCGTGAAAATATTAACAGATCCCTCACATCCTGGACATAAACTGTTTCAACTCCTACCATCAAAATGACGCTATAGAGCACTGCACACCAGAACAACTAGACACAAGAACAGTTTTTCCCCGAAGGCCATCACTCTGCTAAACAAATAATTCTCTCAAGACTGTCAAACTGTTTACTAAATCTGCACTACTATTAATCTTCTCATCGTTTTCATCACCAATCTCTTTCCACTTATGACTGTATGACTATAACTTTTTGTTGCTATCATTAAGGGTTAAATTGCAACCTATGACCATCATTTGTGTTGTAAATGTTGTACCTTTGATGAAGGTATTTTTTTTCTTTTTCTTTTATGTACACTGAGAGCATATGCACCAAAACAAATTCCTTGTGTGTCCAATCACACTTGGCCAATAAATTCTATTCTATTCTATTCTATTCTATTCTATTCTATTCTATTCTATTCTATTCTATTCTGAGCCTCTGTGGCTCAGACTGCTAATGCAGTCTGTAATTAACAGCAGCTGCCTACAATTACTGCAGGTTCTAATCCCACCAGGCCCAAGGTTGACTCAGCCTTCCATCCTTTATAAGGTAGGTAAAAGGAGGACCCAGATTGTTGGGGGCAATAAGTTGACTTTGTATATAAATATACAAATAGAATGAAGACTATTGCTAACATAGTGTAAGCCGCCCTGAGTCTTCGGAGAAGGGCGGGATATAAATGCAAATAAAAATTAAATTAAATTAAAATAAAAATTCTATTCTATTCTATTCTATTCTATTCTATTCTATTCTTCCTTGTCTGACTTTCAGGTGCTTTGGAAAATAGGTTGCATTCCCTCCTCTCTGTGGCAACCTCTCAAATATTAGAACACTGCTATCATGTCTCCCCTGGTCCTTCTCTTCACTAGACTAGCCAGGCCCAGTTCCTGCATCGTATGTTTTAGTCTCCAGTCCCCTAATCATCTTGGTTGCTCTTCTCTGCACTTTTTCTAGAGTCTCAGTATCTTTTTTATAGCGTGGGGACCGAAACTGGATGCAATATTCGATGTGCGGCCTTACTAAGGCTTTATAGAGTGGTATTAGTACCTCACTTGATCTTTAAATCTGGATGGGGTCTGGATGGGGAGAAACAGGCTCAAGCTCAATCCCTCCAAGACAGAGTGGCTGTGGATGCCGGCATCCCGGTACAGTCAGCTGAGTCCACGGCTGACTGTTGGTGGCGAGTCATTGGCCCCGATGGAGAGGGTGCGCAACTTGGGCGTCCTCCTGGATGAACGGCTGTCTTTTGAAGATCATTTGACGGCCGTCTCCAGGAGAGCTTTTTACCAGGTGCGCCTGGTGCGCCAGTTGCGCCCCTTTCTAGACCGGGATGCCTTATGCACGGTCACTCACGCCCTCGTGACGTCTCATCTGGATTACTGCAATGCTCTCTACATGGGGCTCCCCTTGAGGGGGATCCGGAGGCTTCAGTTAGTTCAGAATGCGGCTGCGCGGGTGATAGAGGGAGCCTCTTGTGGCTCCCGTGTGACACCTCTCCTGCGCAGACTGCACTGGCTACCTGTGGCCTTCCAGGTGTGCTTCAAGGTTTTGGTGACTATCTTTAAAGCGCTCCATGGCATAGGGCCGGGCTATTTACGGGACCGCCTGCTGCTACCGAATACCTCTCACCGACCCGTGTGCTCTCACAGAGAGGGACTCCTCAGGGTGCCGTCAGCTAGGCAGTGCCGTCTAAATAAATAAATAAATAAATGAAATAGATCAGGGGTGTCAGATTCAAGGCCCGCGGGGTGCTTAAAACTGGCCCGTGGGGCCAGCCTGGAAATAGCAAAGGACTGGCCCACCGTGCCTCTGGCAGCCAAAACAGGATGCAGGGGTCTGTGTGAGGGCCCCCACACCCCATTTTGGCTGCAGGAGGCCATCCAGGCCAAAGATGGGGCACAGGGGGGGCTCACCCGCTCTCCCTGTGCCCTGTTTTGGCCATCAGGGTTCTGCAGGAGGTATCCATCCCATCTCCACCCCCACCCCCCCGGCTAGCCCATGGAGGAGAACTACAATGCTTGAAGAAAACGAGTTTTACATCTCTAAAATAAATGAATGTAAGTAACTTAAGTGCATTTGGTCATAGAAATCTTAATATTAAATGTCACGGGATTGTCTCTTATATGCTTTCTGAATGAAGATTGTCAATGCTGTTGATATTTTCCGGATTAAGATTGTCAATGTTGTTGAGAGTTCCCTTAACTCACTTTCCTATACATGGTTCATGGACATGATTTATGATGAATTTAGAGAGGGCAAGATCAACATAGATAAGACCTTAAAGCTGCTCAATAAGTTTGAAGTCTCTTACGATTATGTTCATGTGAAAAAAGTTTTTAAGGTGAGAAAATAATAATTTTTTTTAAAAAAAATGTGTTGTAAAAATATGATCAAAGCCATTTTCTCAGATGTTCAATGGACAAATTTCTAGGTTAAAGTTTTCTTTTAATATGGAAATGCAAGTTTTTAGATCTTTTTTATCCCACCTTTATTATTTTTAGAAATAACTTAAAACAGGGAACATACCTAATACTCCCTCCTGCTCCTATTTTCCCCAAAACAACAACCCTATGAGATGAGTGGGGCTAAGAGAGAATGACTGGCGCAAAGTCACCCAGCTGGCTTTTCATGACTAAGGTAGGACTAGAACTCACAGCCTCCTGGTTTCTAGCCTGATGCCTTAACCACTAGACCAAAGTGGTTCTGATTATTGATAGCTAATGTTCTGGTTTACCATTTAGAAAAAAAAATATACACAAAACCTTGTTGCATTTATCCAGAGGAGCGTTTATTATGTTCAAGTTGAAATATTGCTCAGTGCAATTGTATTGTGTCAATTTCTTTTCATTGTGTCAATCAATCAATCTTTTATTACTGACATATGATAGGATTACACTGTAATTTTTCCCCATTTATATCGCTCCTTTTCTTCCTGTCCTCCACCCCTTGAAAAATGAATTCATTGAATGTATTCTTAATCACGGCAAGTCCTGATTCAAGAATTTCATACCTGGGTCTGCGAAAATTATATAGATTAAAAGATAGACTGAGCAAGTTCTCTATTTTTTGTTGGTATTAAGCCAGCAGATAGCATGGAAGAAAAGAAAAGGGAAATAATCTGAATCACTTGCCTTTAATAGGTTTCAGAAAAAATCAAATCAAATCTTTATTACAGGTAAGTCCTTCAGTTACAGCCACAATTGAGACAGAACTTCTGTTTTCCAAGCAAGGCAGCTGTTAAACTAGTTAAGTCCAATTTACAATGTTTTTTGCCAAAGTTGTTAAGTGAATCACTGCAATTGTTAAGTGAATCACGTACGACTTATGCAAATTCAGCTTCTCCTATTGATTGGCTGGAAAGAAGCTGGGTGGGAAGGTCACAGATGGTGATCACAAGTCCCTGGGATGCTGCAACTATCATAAACACAGTTACCAAGTGCCCGAATTTGGATCATGTGACCATGAGGATGCTATGATGGTTGTAAGTTCAAAGATGGTCATACGTCCCTTTTTTAAATGCCTTTGTAACTTCGAATGGCTGCTGAAGTAATTTGTAAGTCGAGGACTACCTGTAGAGTAGCATAATTCTGTTTGCTTTTCGGCTGTATGAAGGTAAGTCATACCGTGTTTCCCCCAAAATAAGACCTAACTGGAAAATAAGCCCTAGCATAATTTTTCAGGATGTTCGTCATATAAGCCTTACACCCAAAATAAGCCCTAGTTAAGATTGTCAGCCAGATGGATTCAATTAGTACCATATTTCCCTGAAAATAAGACCTAACCAGAAAATAAGCCCTCAATGCATCTTTTGGAGCAAAAATTAATATAAGACCCGGTCTTATTTTCAAGGATATATGGTAGCATTACTATGAGTTTGAATATATTTCAGTCCTAATGATACCAGTTCTGTCCTGCTTTCTTGTGTATTTAGACTTCCCGATCAGATTAGAAGTAGTCCTCAACATATGACCATAGTTGAGCCCCAAATTCCCTTTGTTAAGCAACACAGCGGTTAAGTGAATTTTGCCCCACTTTACGAACTTTCACAGTTGTTAAGTGAATCACTGCAGTTGCTAAGTTAGTCACACGGTTGTTAAGTACATCTGGCTTCCCCATTGACTTTGCTTGTCAGAAGGTCACAAAAGGGGATCATATGACCCCGTCATAAATAGGAGTCAATTGCCAAGCATCTGAATTTTGCTCACTGTGGGGATACTGCAACAGTCATAAGTATGAAAAATGATTACAAATCCCTTTTTTCAGTGCTGTTGTAACTTTGAACGGTCACTAAATGAACTGTTGTAAGTTGAGGACTACCTTTAATGGCTTATCTTCAAATAAAAGACACCCCTTTCCCAGAATTCACTTCTTCATTTTATTATTTATACTGCCCTATGCATATTATCTAGACTTCTTCGTAATCTTAGAATCAGAATCAGAATAGAGCTGGAAGGGACCTTGGAGGTCTTCTAGTCCAACCCCCTTCTCAAGCAGGAGATCCTATACCATTTCAGTGACTGTTCAGTCTCTTCTTAAAAACCTCCAGTGATGAAGCCCCCACAACTTCTGGAGGCCAGCTGTTCCACTGGTTAATTGTCCTCGCTGTTAGGAAGTTTCTCCTCAATTCCAGGTTGCTCCTTGATTAGTTTCCATCCATTGTTTCTTGTCCTGCCCTCTCATGCTTTGGAGAATAATTTGACCCCCTCTTCTTTGTGGCATCCTCTCAAATACTAGAATACTGCTATCATATCCCTCCTAGTCCTTATTTTCTCTAGACTAGCCAAACCCAAATCCTGCAACCGTTCTTCATATGTTTTAGTGTTACAGCCCTTTAATCATCTTAGTTGCTCTTCTCTGCACTTTTTCCAAAGTCTCAACATCTTTTTTGCAATGTGGTGACCAAAACAGGATGCAGCATTCCAGGTGTGGCCTTATTAAGGCTTTATAAAAGTAAAGGTTCCCCTCGCACATACGTGCTAGTCGTTGCCGACTCTAGGGGGCGGTGCTCATCTCCGTTTCAAAGCCAAAGAGCCAACGCTGTCCGAAGACGTCTACGTGGTCATGTGGCCGGCATGACTCAATGCCAAAAGCGCACAGAACGCTGTTACCTTCCCAACAAAAGTGGTCCCTATTTTTTCTACTTGCATTTTTACGTGCATTCGAAACTCCTAGGTTGGCAGAAGCTGGGACAAGTAACAGGAGCTCACCCCATTACACGGCAGCACTAGGGATTCGAACCGCTGAGCTGCCGACCTTTCGATCGACAAGCTCAACATCCTAGCCCCTGAGCCACCGCTTTATAAAGCAGTACTAATACTTCACGTGATTTTGATTCTATGCCTCTGGCTGTACAACCAAGGATTGGATTAGCTTTTTTGGCTGCTGCCGTACACTGCTGGCTCATGTTTAAGTGATCCTCCACTAAGATGCCAAGGTCCCTCTCACAGTTACTGTTTTGGTAGCCAGGTTTTGCCTAATCTTTCTTTCTTTTTCTTTTCTTTTGGTAGAAAAATGACAAACAGAAGTCTGGACTTATTACCATGGAAGATTTCAGAGCAATCTATCGCATGCTTCTCCACAGACCAGAACTGGTTGAACTTTTCAGCAGCTACTCGGCAAACAAAAAAGTTTTATCGTCGACAAATCTAGCTGAATTCCTCAGAAAGGAGCAATTTGAGCTTAGCGCGAATGAAGGAAGGGCTGTTTCCCTCATTAATCGATACGAACCCATTCCTGAAGGTACCCCACAGTTCTAAAGTTACAATTTAATTAGTGGAACTTCCTTTTCTAAAGAAAGAATGAAGGTTGAAAATAGAAGTAATGCGAACAATTGTCATACTTCTTTAAAAACGTACTTTTTGGTTGGAAGAAATCATTAGTTTTTTATTATTTTATATTATTGTCGCAGTTGTGTCTTCTGTACCATATGTGCATTTAATAGGAGATCAGAATTGTCATTTTTGTGTAACTATTGAAATTATGTACAACCTTTAAAGCAATATGTATTGTATTTTATGCCTGCTTTTATGAATTTTAATTGTATTAATTTATTATACATATATATAATATGATGTATTAATTTATTAAACTACTTCTGTGCTAATTAATCATGTCCTGAGAAGAGGAACAGTGAGCTCAGCTTCTAAATATGCTTTATAAATTCTCTGTTGAAAAATGATTCTTCTGTGTATACGACGAGGAAAAGCATTGCAACTAATTTTATCTTCTTCTTTTTGAATGCATTGTGTTTTGCATTTCTTTTGTTTTTTGTATTCATTTTGTCTACTTTAAAGCAAAACACTGGTTTATATACTTTGTACTGTACTGCATGCATGCTTTATCTTAGTAAATGTTTTATTCAGATATTGAATGTGATCACAGGCATATCAGGTCAAGTTATAGTAATTTATGAGGTAAATTTTTTGAAATATGTTTTTTCTGCAGTAGCCTAGACCAATAATTTTACAGTTCAGATTGCAATAGAGGCAATTGGTAAAATGTTGGAAGATACAAAAATAAGTTAAAAGTTATATAATCCTTGAATTTTTAAAAATGTTCTATTTTTAATGTTGGGTTGGCCTAATAATACAGCTAGTCCTCGAACAACTGAGCCCAAAATTTCTATTGTTAAATGAAACAGTTAAGTAAATTTTTCTTCATTTTACAACCTTTCTTGCCACAGCTGTTAAGTGAATCACCACACTTGTTAAGATAATCTGGCTTCCCCATTAAGTCTGCTTGTCAGAAGGTGGCAAAAGGGGATCACGTGACCCCTACAAAAAACCAGCAACGGTCATAAATAAGAACCAGTTGCCAAGCATTTGAATTTTGATCACGTGACCATGGGGACGTTGCAACGGTCACAATTGTGAAAAACAGTCATAAGTCACTTTTTTCCCAGTGTCCTAACTTCTAAAAACCACTAAACGAACTGTTCTAAGTTGAAAACTACCTGTACAATTTATTTTATTGTTTTTTTTATAGTGTTTAAAAAAGGCTTGGATTTTCATATTATACAATAATTATTTTTAGAAATATATTTTAACACAAAATATTCCCAGTGCTGTTTTCTACACAGTTTTTACAAAACTATATGCAATCTTATGGAATTGTATTTATGTAATTGCATGAATTAACTGACTCCTGTTCTCTCTTGGGGAATTTGTATGTTTATATAAATAATGTACACAAGTGCTAATAATGAAATAAAAATATGAACTGGCCTACAGTTAACTCCTCTTTTACCTCTAATTCTTGTTATTGTATTTTTCTTTAGGGTTTTTACACTTTGTAAGTGAGCACATTTCTCTTGCTCATTTACATGACAATAAACAACATACTACTATATTGGGTGGAAGCTTTATAATTTCTGTTATCATAAACTTCTGCCTGCCCAATTAGCTTGTTGCACTGTTATGTTCCTATCCTTTACCATGGCTTAATTAATTAAAAAGTAGCCAATACTTGATCATTAGTGCCCTGATTACTACAATTGTTCTTGCTATAAAGATCTATTACAATATTAACCTATGACAGCCAGATTAGTCCATTGCACAGCTTTATCACAGAAACATACCATAATAATTTCATTGCTAGTTCTGGCTTTGGTTTAATGACCATCATCCTGAAAAGAACTCACACGTCATAAAATAAATTGTTAGATAGGTTATCATCAATCTGTGAAATTAGGCATTTTATAGAATGCCTAGGAAATCGATAGAATGCCAAAAACAGGACATCAAAGTATGAAATGCTTAATATTTCACACACTTCCTAGACATTCTATGCAATGCCAAAAGGCAAACTGGCAAAGTATAAGGTATTTTTGCTAAAATGCCATTCTAGCTTTCCTTGTTGCAACAAATAGGTCAGTACTAGCCGCCTTCCCAGTGCTGGGATGCAAATAATTTAACAACCGGTTCTCTGCCCTAATGATTTCTTCCAACAACCAGTTCACCAAACTGCTCAGAAAGTTAACAACTGGTTCTCCCTAAGTGGTGCAAACTGGTTGAATCCCACCACTGCTTCTTCCCTTGTTTTGTTCAGTAAGAAAGTCCTGTACTTTATTTTGCATTTCTTCTTTCATTTTCATATAGGTCTTTCAATAAAGCAGGGGTGTCAAACTCAAGACCCGTGGGCCAGTTCTGGCCTGTGGGGTATTTAGATGTGGCCTCAAGTGAGCCGGCGGGCTCGGCCAAAGTGCAGCAAAGGGGCGAAGGGGATGGGCAGCTGCTTGCTTGAGGAGGGTCTCCCTGCTCATGCGCACACTCCCAGCCCTGCCACAGCCAGCTGAGGGGGGGGCATGAGAGAAGGAGGAGGAGGGTCAGGGGTGAAATGCACCTGGTTTGGACCGGCTCACGTGATCCGGTAGCGATGGTGGCTGCTGGTTCAGAGGACCGGTAGCAAAAATCCATGGCCCCGCCCCCTGCCTCTGCTGAGCCGCACCATCAGCAGAGGTTTTTTTTTTTTACTTTTAAAAGTTTTTCTTCAGCCGAAAACATGAATTTAAAAGTAAAAAAAACCCTCTGATGATCGTGGGGCTGAGCAGAGATCATCAAAACCCTTTAAAAGTTTTTTTTAAAAAAACCCTCTTCAACTGAAGGGGGGGGGGAAAGGTTTTAAAAGCCTCCTCTGGCAATCCCAGAGGAGTTTCCTGATCTTCACAGGCTTTTAAACTCACTTTTTAACAGCCCCCACTTACAAGAGCCCCCACCCATGGCCAGCCAATTCCCCCTCCTCATTTATCTATAATTACTGCTCCTTTCGCTGGCAACAGCGTGCTTTTCTTCAGCTACTGATTACAGTTTGCTTTGACTTCCTGCTTTGCTGAATGAGGAACTCTGGGAGTTGAAGTCCACAAACTAAGTTACTAAGGTTGGAGACCCCCTGATCTAAAAAAATAAATAAGAATAATAAAATAAAATATTTGTGCAGCTTTCTGAGATTTGGTGTGTTTCTGTAGTGTTTCACTCTAACTACACAAACACACAAAATCTCACAAAGCTGTATGTGGCATTATGTGTGTGTGTGTGTGTGTCAGTTGTAGTGTGTGTGTGTAAAGTGTGAAAGTGTGAGGTTCCTGCTTGTTGCAGGAGCCATTCTGGGTGAAGTGCAGCTGCTTTTACATTGTGTGTGAGTCAGTTGTGTTGTATTATGTGTGTGTAAAGTGTGAAAGTTGGTTTTTGGTACCTCTTATTGTTTTGTACACCTTATTTATTATTTTTATTATTTATTGTTATTGGCCACGCCCACCCAGTAATCTGACCACCAAGCCACGCCCACCAATTAAGCCACGCCCACAGAACCGGTAAGGAAAATTTTTAAATTTCACCCCTGAGGAGGGTCACCCAAAGGGAAGCCTCCACTGCGCTTTGAGCTTGTTCCTCAGCCAGCCCAGATTTCCAAAACAAAGAAAAAAGGAGTAGTGAAGAGCCCCGAGGAGAGCTCACCAGCAAGGCCCAGCCTCGGCTTTCCTGAACCTTGGGGTGGGCATGTGAGGTTTGGCGGGCGGGGGGGGGCTTTTCCTGCTGCCCTGAGCTTCTTAAAGCTGTGGCTGGGTGAGGCGGGCCCATCTCTCTTTCCATTGTCCCGTCCTCCCGGATCCCATTCCCACTCTGCCAGCCCTTGTGTTAGTGAGGCCAGCATCCGTCATGGCCGGGTTGGGCCAGTGTCTTGGGGTGGAGAACAGGTTGTGCGTCTCTCCAAGCGACTGAGACATACCCAGCACCAACAAGGGCTGGAAGAAACTCCAGCAAGAGTGAGGCAACAGAGAATCAGCCCTGGCCACTTCTCCAGCCCCCGTCGTCACCCGTCACCTTCTCAGGTCAGGCAAGGAGAGACTGGGAGGGGAGAGTGAAGGGCGGGGCGGGGCCAGCCAGTGATGGGACAGGGAGCTACAGCAGAGGGCCCAAAGAACTGCAAGCAGCTCCAGAGCCGCAGGTTGCCGACACCTGGCTTAGGTTTAATCTTGGTCTTGGTTTTGGTCTTGGTCTTGGTCTTGGGCTGGGGCTGGGGCTGGGGCTGGGGTTTGGGTTTGGGTTTGGGTTTGGGTTTGGGTTTGGGTTTGGGTTTGGGTTTGGGCTTGGGCTTGGGCTTGTGCTTGGGTTTCTGCTTGGGATGGGTTTAGCCTTTAATCCTTCTCATGACTTTCTTTTCATACTTTGCCTAAATAGTTCCTGTCATTCTACATAATATCTCTGTATTATATACAATACCTAGCATATAACACATTAAATGCACATATTTCATAATTACCTTAAAAAGTCACACATTCTATAGATTTCCTATGAGTGCTATACAATGCCAGCTTTTCACACATTGCCAGTAACAGATATATATATGTATGTATGTATGTATGTATGTATGTATGTATGTATGTATGTATGTATATAAACCAACAAGAAGGATTAGGGAGTGCATTGTTTCATCCATACATTTTACATTTAAAATTAAGTTTTGCTAGATACCCTGTGAGAAGTAGCATTTCTGGCCATTCTCATATTCCTGATTTAGCAGCTATATTATGATTTTTTAAAAAAATGTACCTGCTACAGGCAGCAGGCAGCAACCGGTTAGCTCCACTATATGTATTGATTTATACCTGCTGAATAAAATACGATTCATCTGGTTATGAGGTATATCACAATTACACCCTGAGTGTGTTCCTGAAAATTGTTACTTGGCCACGTGTTTTTCAATGGGAATGAAAGTAGGTCAGAAAAACCAACTGTTGCAATGGGAAATGTTGAGTTTTTCATCAATAGGATTGTTTTATACAAATGCCCATGTGAAAATACAGAGAGCTTAGGTAAATAAAAAAAAATATTGATGCATGGTTTATAGAGCTGTTTCCAATTCAATTCATAATTGGGAGCTTAGACAGCAATTGGATTTCTTACCTTCATTGATTTTAGCGGGAAGATGTGCTTAGTACTCCGCCTGAAATCTCTATGACCTTTAAGGCTTGAAAGTGGCTCTGCTTAACTCCAGCTTTATTGAGCTTTTTCTGCTAATGATAAACAATGAAAACGTGCATTCTGTCCATTTCAAAAAAAATTAAGTAGCTTACTGGGAAAGTGATGGCCTTCAACCAGCTGGTTTCCCTAGTTATTCTTTCCAACCTCACAGAATATCGGAAGGAAATTATGCAAAGATTGTGGGGTTTGGGGTGTCCAGGATAATTCCAAAAACGGAATGGGAACTGATTTGTTGATGGAGGAAGCTAAAAGGGAGAAGACTGAGTTTGAACATGGTCCAGATCAGTGGTGGGATTCATTTTTTTTTACTACCGGTTCTGTGGGTGTGGCTTGGTGGGCATGGCATGGCTTGGTGGGCATGGCAGGGGAAGGATACTGTAAAATCTCAATTCCCTCCCCACTCCAGGGGAAGGTTACTGCAAAATCCTCATTTCCTCCCGATCAGCTGGGACTCGGGAGGCAGAGAATAGATGGGGACCAGTCAGAGGTGGTATTTACCGGTTTTCCGAACTACTCAAAATTTCCGCTACCGGTTCTCCAGAACTGGTCAGAACCTGCTGAATACCACCTCTGGTCCAGATGTGGCCGTGGAAAATAACATCCTAGAAAAAAGAATTCCCCAATCCAGGAACTTGGAATGTTGGTCTGTCTTAAGCCTTCTTTCTCAATCACAGTTCTGCCCAGCACAACGCACAATAAGCATGACAAGAACAACACATTGTTTCATTAAAAGAATACACAGACACTTCCTATAGCCACTGCTAGTAAAAAGGTTGGAACAGGGCAGAATCACAGAAGCCCTGTCTTTCATTGTTTCCCAACTTCGTTAAATTTCTCAAGAGAACCTTCAGACGTGGCAAGAATTGTGAGAAAACGAACCTGGAATGCTATCCTGGATGTCTATCAAAATATATAACTATAGAAAGATATGGCAACCCTAGTCTAGGACCAATAAGATCAGACTTGCTTACCTAATTCTCAGATCAAACTATAGTGTAAGAATGTCTCCCCGGGAATTTCAAGGCACCTGAGATGATCTCACCACAGCCAAATCAGAAGGAACCAGAATAACAGAGTTGGAAGCAGTGGTGAGATTCAAATAATTTAACAACCAGTTCTCTGCCCTAATGACCGGTTGGGTGGATGTGGCCTTGGGATGCGTGGCCAGGGGGTATGACAGGTAGCACTCGGCCTCCTGCACTCCCCTGGGAGCAAAAACAGGCCACGGGGGGGGTGTGCCTCATCCCCTGTGCCCCGTTTTGGGCCTAATAGGACTCCCTGCAGCCGCCTGGGAGCAAAAACATGCCATGGGTGATGGTGGTGGTGGTGGCTGGTGCCGTAACCCCTATGTCCCATTTTGGGCCTAGTAGGCCTCCCTGCATTTGTCTGGGAGCCAAAACAGGGCACTTGGGGACTCCTGGAAGGTGTGGGGCAGGGAGAGCCACAGCCAGCCAGAAATTAAACAACTGATTTGCCTGAACCGGCTGAATCACACCACTGGTTGGAAGGGACCTCGGAGGTCTTCTAGTTCAACCCCTTGCCTGAGCAGGAGATTCTATACATTCCAGACAAATGGTTGTCTGGTCTCTTTTTGAAAGCTCCAGTGATGGAGCACTCACAACTTCTGAAAGCAAGTTTTTCCACTGATTGATTGTTCTGTCAGTACATTTCTCCTTAGTTCTAGGTTGCTTCTCTCCTTGATTAGTTTCCACCCATTGCTTCTTGTCCTGCCCTCAGGTGCTTTGGAGAATAGCTTGACTCCCTCTTCTTTGTGGCAGCCCCTGAGATATTGGAACACTGCTATCAGGTCACCCCTAGTCCTTTTTTTCATTAAACTAGACCTAGTTTATCATCATAGTTCATCATCATGTATATTCATGTTATATTATATTTTCAGTCCAAAAAGGTAAGTCTAACTCCAAAAAGGAGTTAGATGACTAGCTTCCTTAGATATCAAACTATAATATATATTCCATTGTGATTCTAGGGTGCTTTTTTATGGTGCTTTTATTATGGCTTTATCTTAATTTAATATATTATTTCATATATTGTATTGTCCATATGTGTGTGTGTGTGCGTGCGTGTGTGTGTGTGTATGTCTTGGCATATTTGGGTCTTTTCCTGTGTAAGGTTGAGAGTATCTTGGCGACATTTCGATGAAGTCTCACTCATCATCTTCAGGCTGGTGCTTTCGGTTTCGTGCTTGTGCAAGCAAGCTTTGCTCGCATAAGCACAAAGCCAAAAACTCCAGCCTGAAGATGACGAGTGAGACCTCGTCGAAACATTGCCTAGATACTTTCAACCTTACACGGGAAAAGACCCAAATATGTCAAAACCTACATACCTATACCCGTGAAAACCTACAAAAACAAATGTGTATGTATGTGTGTGTGTGTGTGTGTGTGTGTGTGTGTGTGTGTGTATGTAGGTCTTTGGTTATTCGGGTTTTCTCCCGTGTAAAATTGGAAGTGTCTTGGCGACATTTCGACGAAGTCTCATTTGTCATCTTCAGGCTTCAGCTTCGTGCTTCTGGGAGCAATGTGTGATTGCAGCTGTTTCTTCCTTTTTTTTTTGAAATTTTTCCAATTTTACGCAGGAGAAAACCCGAATAACCAAAGACCTACATACAAACACCCACGAAAACCTCAGAATATATATATATATATTCCCTATCAGTCTTGTCTGACTAGGGCATGGTGCTCATCTCCATTTCTTGGCCAAGGGAGCCAACATTTGTGTAGTCATGTGGCTCGCATGACTAAACATCAAAGGACACGAAACACAGTTGCCTTCCCACTGAAATGGTATCTATTTATCTACTCCCATTTGCATGCTTTCGAACTGCTAGTGGGCAGGAGCTGAGGCAAGTAATGGGAACTCACTCCATTGCCCAAAGCTTGGGTCTTAAACCCGGGCTGTCAACTTTCCAGCTGACAAGCTCATCGTCTTTAATCACAGAGCCATTGCACCCATGTATACATAAATGTAAATGTATACATATATGTATATTTATTTGATGATGATGATGATGATGATGTTTTATTTAAAGTTATATTTGTATTTCAATGATTGCATGACCTCTGTAGATTCTTCTTCTTGTGCCATATCCATCATTGGACGTCGGCAATCATGTTGGCGATCCTATTTTTATCAGCAGCCTCACAAAAAAGTGCTGCGGAGTTTTGTAGATGCTACACACATATAAATATGTGTGTAGCATCTACAAAATGATGCTAAAACAAATAAATAAAACAAAGCCTTGCCTTCTTCCCTTTCCCTGGAGCAAGGCCAAATGGATGGTTTTAAGCAGACATGGGCTTCCTTCTTGGATGGAGATTCCCAGCCTTCTCACTGTGAACAGGCATCCATTGGTCCCTGTTTCTTTTATTGCTGATTTCCTATTGTGAGAGCTTTGCAACTTGAAAAAAAGGGCTGTGGGAATTTGTGTTTTGTTTTGTTTGAAAAGTAACAAGTTCAATTGTCTGAAAAACTTTGAAAATCCCTGACCTAGATAACAGCAACACACAAAAGAGAAATCCTCGTAGAAGGCATAAATTGCTGACTCCAGATGTGCAAAAATCTTAAATGAGATTAATTTCAACACTTTTCCCCCCACTCCTCAGAACAAAGTTTGGCATAATTTACTGTTTGCTTTAGCACACTCAGCTTTTCAAGTTTTATCAGCTCGGAAAGTGCTTATAATAACTGCTGCTAGTCATGCTAGCAGTTGCAAGCATTCCTATAAAGTAAGTAATGTCGTGCAACCTTACCCAATTGGATATGTTTCAAATATGTGGGGTTATACCCCCATAATAATAGGGACGCAGTGGCTCAGGGGCTAGGACGTTGAGCTTGTCGATCGAAAGGTTGGCAGCTCAACGGTTCGAATCCCTAGTGCTGCCGTGTAAAGGGGTGAGCTCCCGTTACTTGTCCCAGTTTCTGCCAACCTAGGAGTTTCGAAAGCACGTAAAAATGCAAGTAGAAAAAATAGTGACCATCTTTGGTGGGAAGGTAACAACGTTCCGTGCGCCTTTGGCGTTGAGTCACGCCGGCCACATGACCACGGAGATGTCTTCGGACAGCGCTGGTTCTTCGACTTTGAAACGGAGATGAGCACCACCCCCTAGAGTCGGCAACGACTAGCACGTATGTGCGAGGGGAACCTTTACCTGTACTTTTACTCCCATAATTCCCAACCATTACCTGTTTGCTGTGCAGTTATGTCAAAGACAGTGACATAACTGTGGGACACTGCAAGTGCCTATTTCCCTTGTTGTGGAGTACCCAGTGTGTACATGAGGTGGGAATCCAATGGTCAGAATGTTGGATCCGGGTCATAAGTCCCCTTTTTGAGGTAGGTTGTAACTTCAGACAGTTGCTAAGTCATAAATCAAGGAATATCCTCATGATTTTTTCTTACTTTCATACCGGTAAAACTAACAATAATACCAGGATTAGAACAACAATGAAGAAAAATTCAGAATGCTTTATGCTGCTTAGAATTAAATGTGGGAAGTACAGAAGAAGGAAAATGGAAATGGAAGGGGTGTTCGTGGGTAAATAGGGGTAAGATATTTCATTAGTTCCCTTGCATGTTGGCAATCATATCTGGATTTCAAAAAATCTGGATAACCACTAAAAGATAGCAAAGATGGCAAAAAAAAATCCTACCTCTTTGTTGTGACCTACTCCTTATCTGAAGTTATCAGATTTGGTAGCCATAATTGAAAATTAGTTAAAGGCAAAGGTTCCCGTCTCACATACATGCTAGTCGTTCCTGACTCTAGGGGGCGGTGCTCATCTCTGTTTCAAAGCCGAAGAACCAGCGCTGTCCGAAGACGTCTCTGTGGTCATGTGGCTGGCATGACTAAACACCAAAGGCGCACGGAACGCTGTTACCTTCCCTCCAAAGGTGGTCCCTATTTTTCTACTTGTATTTTTTACGTGCTTTCGAACTGCTAGGTTGGCAGAAGCTGGGACAAGTAACGGGAACTCACCCGGTTATGTGGACTAGGGATTTGAACTGCTGAACTGCTGACCTTACGATCGACAAACTCAGCGTCTTGGTCACTGAGCCACCACATCCCCATTATTATGAAAATTACTGGGTTATTATTATTTACCAAAATACTTCACCTGACTTTCTTTTTAAAGGATATATTATCAAGAGCGGAAATCAAGTTAAGGGGTTTATAGATTGCTCACAGAACGATCTCATTACTTCAGCTTTCAGGTTTGAAGGGAAGGTAAAGAAACGTTCCCTCACTTCAACTTTTCTTTTAAAGGACTTTCTTCCTTAGAAATCAATGGCAGGAACTCCATTGACTCCATTAGGTTTAAATGAAGTGTGGTTTCTTTATCAGTGCAGGAATGGACTGGAGGCTATGGAATGCAGCTGGTTTGGGGACTTTTAACAGATATTAAACTATTAAGGGAAAAAAGGACCTGGGATGAAAAATATCTATTTTTGTGACTGGCAGGTTGCTGAGATTAAATTGGGTGCGTATAATGTGTCAGTGGGGGACATGGTGGCTCAGTGGCTAAGATGTTGAGGTTGTCGATCGAAAGGTCAACAGTTCAGCGGTTCGAATCCCTAGTGCTGCATAACAGGGTGAGCTCCCGTTACTTGTCCCAGCTTCTGCCAACAGTTCGAAAGCAGGTAAAAAATGCATGTTAAAAAAATAGGGACCACTTTGTTGGGAAGGTAACAGCATTCCGTGCACCTTTGGCATTGAGTCATGCCGGCCACGTGACCACGGAGACGTCTTTGGACAGCGCTGGCTCTGCGGCTTTGAAACAGAGATGAGCACCGCCCCCTAGTGTTGGGAACGACTAGCACATATGTGTGAGGGGAACCTTTAATGTGTCAAACCATGGGCTTCTCTCTTTTTGTCTTATTGCTATAGGAATCTAATCATTGTGATTTATGATCTTGTTTAAACCCAAACAACTCTATTTTCTTCAGCAATCCATGCTTATTAAAATCACAGCTTAGAGCAATGTGTGAATCTAGTTTCTGAAGTCTAACACCTTAACTGACAATTGTGTTGATGTTTCCAGAGTTCCCTGAACTGAGCTGAGATCAAAAGTTGTCTGGTAGTATTTTTTCAGAGTAACCATTTTTAGGAAGAAACATAAGCTTTGGGGATCCGGGCAGAGCTGTTGTGATGTTGTGGTTGAAACTGATAGGATTTACAGTAGTGGCCAAAATTGTGGAAACTTTTTGGGAAAAGTTTATTTTCTAAAACTAGCTAATAACACCACTTTTTTTTTGGAGTAGTACCATAAAATTATAGATCAATGGAAAGATAATTTAATCAAAAATGTAATGCAATAACATGAAGGATTTGCTATTAGAATAGCAGTTACAGTATAAAAAAGAAAAGTGAAACAGGTAGAAAAAAACGAGATATACAAAAATTACCACCATGTCAGTTAATACTTATTTGGGTAAACTTTAGCATGAATTACGGCCTTTCAACGCCTTCCCATGGAGTGAACCAAGTCTTTTAGTTCTGCAGCTGTTCTAATGTGAAACCAGGATTGATGATTGCTTCTATTAACTGGGTTTTATTGCTAGGTCGCTTCTGACTAACAAGTTTCTTTAGTTGGCTCCATAGCTTTTCAATGAGGTTAAGGTCTGGGCTATTCCCAGGGCATTCCAGCAATGGAATAGGATTATCTTGAAACTCCCACCCCCCAAAAAAGTGGTGTTATTAGCCATCAATCCTCAAAAATACATTTTCCCCAAAAGGTTTCCACAATTTTGGCCACTATTGTAAATTGGATGAAGAGAAGACAGAGGGCAGTTCTACAGATGCAGGGTTTATGTCAGAGAGACTACATGCACTTTATCAATTAAAATTGGGATGTGTTGAACATCAGTTGTTTCCATTGCTGGTCTGAAAAGGTGCTACTAGACTCCTGATTCTATATGACCATGTGACGTTGCAATGGTCAGAAGTGTGAAAAATGGTCATCGGTCACTTTTTTTTAACACAGCTGTAACTTCGAATGGCTTAATGGCTGTAAATCAAGAACTCCCTGTATTGAGGATAGATTTTGAAAGTCTGAAACTATCTCTCTCCCTCACTCGCCTTTACAGTCCAAAAAACTAGGAAAAGCCATTTCTGATACATTTATCACCTCCTCCATTTATTTTATAGGCTCAGCTGCCTTTTATCTGATCATTATCTAGTCTGTGAATCTTCCTCCTGTTTTCCAAGGTCATTCTCACATATCATTATACTAGATTACTATCTAGTAATCTAGTTTACATAGCTGTCCAGCTCATGGAAAGTAACCCTAATGCAAAATGATCTAACTAGGTTTGTTCTCCTAAAATAGCTATTAAAATAAACACTTGTGATGGGGTTTTAATGTTAGAATTAAATTACTGTATTTTTCAGATTATGAGACATACTTTCCCCCCCTTAAAAGAGGCTGAAAATTTGGGTGTGTCTTATACTCTGAATGTAGCTTTTTCGAAGGTTTTTTTTCAGCCCTAATGAAGTGCTAGCCAGTGAAGCGATCTTCCGCGCTTCGCCTGCTTTTCTCATTTCTGCTCCCTCCAACAATCAGCTGTGCTTTAGAAGCTGTTTTTCAGCCCTAACGAGGCACTAGCGAGTGAAGCGATCTTCCGTGCTTTGCCTGCTTTTCTCATTGCTGCTCCCTCCGACAATCAGCTGTGCTTCAGAAGCTGTTTTTTATCCCCAACCAGGGGATAAAAAGTGTGTACGCATGCTCAGAACCAGCAAACTGATGTACTGAAGCTGACCAGACTAAGGACACTAGCGAGATGAAAACCTGGTAGGCAGATTTTTTTTTTTCCTATTTTCCTCCCCAAAAACTAAAGTGCGTCTTATACTCCGGTGTGTCTTATACTCTGAAAAATATGGTAATTCAAACATAGCAGATTCACGCCATCCTGGGGGTGGGGATAATATTTCCCAGATATTTGTTTTTGTTTTTTTTTTACTTTCAGCAAATTGCTAAGGTCCTGTTTGCTCTTTCAGACTTAGGGCTAGGAGGGTGGCTGAGTCCATTTGAAGTGATTTTTGCTGTTTGTGTTTTTGATTCTGTCTTCTGGTCACTTATCTTTTTTTCTTCTTCTTCTTGATATGCTTTCTTTTAATTGTTTTATTTGTAAGCGACCCAGGGTTGCTATGGAGTTGGATAGCCTTGAAATTGAAATAATTTTTTTTAAAAAGCATGCTAGGTTACCTAAAAAGGAAATCGGTATTAGATACCGTATATACTCGAGTATAAGCCGATCCGAATATAAGCCGAGGTACCTAATTTTACCACAAAAACTGGGAAAAACTATTGACTCGAGTATAAGCCGAGGGTGGGAAATGAGGCAGCTACTGGTCAATGTAAAAAATAAAGATAGAGCCAAGTAAAATAACATGAATATTTATTTGAACGAAAAACAATAAAAGTGCAAAAGGGGGTCCCCAAAAAGAATATGGTATCAAAAATACAGTATCTTTAAAAGTAACAGCAACCAAGCTAACGAGAGCTAAAATCCCTCAAAACTCTCCTCCTCATCATCTGTTTGTCCAAACAGAGCTTCAGCTACTTCAGCGTCTGTGATGTTATCCGCATATACGTTGTCGTCATCACTGAGTTCACAGTCGTCATCATCACTGCTGTCACTCTCATACAATGCGCTGTCTTCACTGCCATCCATAGCATTACTAATGCCACATTTCTTGAAGGCACGTTGCACCATGTCCTCTGGAATATCTTCCCATGCATCACGAACCCACTGTGCTATTAGTTCTATGTCTGGCTTTCTCAGATTTCCAACTTTTGTCAGTTGAGCTTGACCAGATGTCATCCATTCATGCCACATCCTTCGCACACGGTCCTTGAAAGGTTTATTTAAACTGACATCTAGGGGCTGCAATACAGATGTAAGCCCACCTGGAATAACGGCCAAAGTGACTTGAGATGACTTTGCCAATTTTTTTATGTCATCAGATGTGGGCTCTGAACATATCCCAAACTAACAGTGATGGTTTTTTCTTTAAGGCTGCTCCTGGTCGTCCGTTCCAAATTTCTTCCAGCCATTTTTTTGTTCCATCTTCATCCATCCAGCCTTTAACATGTGCACGCACTGTAATTCGTGGCGGGAATTTTACCTTTAGGCAAGGTCTTTCTTTTAAAAATAATAACAGGCCTCAGCTTGGTTCCATTAGCCAAACATGACAGAACGACTGTGAAATGGTTTTCATTTCCTGTGGTTCTTAGTAAAATTGTTTTGTCTCCCAAACTTGCCACAGTTCTGTTGCTTGGAAGATCAAAGGTCATAGGTGTTTCATCCATATTTCCAATATCTTGAAGGTCATAGTTATGGATCCTTCTTTGTTTTATGATGAATGAATGGAATGACATCACTTTTTCATCAAGGTCTTTTGGCAGCTTCTGTGCAATCTTTGTTCTTTGCCGCAAACATAGGCCAAACCTATTCATGAAGCGGGTACACCATCCTGCTGATGCAACAAATTTTCAGTGCCTGGTACTTTAAATTTTTCTTCTTTAGCCATTTGAAGGCACGTGGCGAATTCCCATCGTGTTACACAGTAACCATTTTGACGACACTCCATAACCCATTCATGCAATTCAGTCTCTAGAGCCCCAAATGGACTCGTTAAACCACGTCGAGCTTTTTGCCTTTGGAAGCTTTTCCAAGTCAGCTTTCATTTTCCGCCACTCCTTACTTGTTTTCATCAACACAAAATTCCCTACTTGCAATACTGTTATTGCTTTCTTCTGCTCTTGACACAACCTTAAGTTTGAAAGCAGCTTCAGATGACCTGCGTTTTGTTTTGATGGTCCAGGATTAGAAGTACTGGGATCCATTCCTAACAGGAAAAAAATTATTACGGCGTCAACTGCCATCAGGAAACCATCACCCCAGAAAGCTGTCCAAAGAGACCCATGGACGGCAAGCTATCTTTTCCAAAGGCGAAAAGAGGCGAGTGAGAGGAGGCGAGTGTGTCAAACGCCAAGAGGCGAGAGGAGGCGAGAGTGACAAATGCCCCCTTTTTAATAAGGGAGACGATCAAGAAAAGGTCTTATTTTAAAAAGTTGCTTCCCAACACACTTCACAAAAGGTTGATGATATGGATGTCACAGTCATCCATTTTCATTCCCTACCGTTCCCTTTTCTTTTCTTTTCCAGTCTGTGTTTTCTGGAAATGCTGTAACTATCACACAGCAATTTAAGGCAACCCTGCAACACATCATCACAAGAGACAAATACCGTACATTTGTTTCTATACAAATCGTTTTCAGGTCTCTTTATATAAATGTGTTTTCGGCTTAGAACGGGTTGTATTGATTTTCCTTGCTGTAACCCTTCCTGCTAATATTACAAATATATGGGAGAAGGGCGGTATACAATTATTATTATTATTATTATTATTATTATTATTATTATTATTATTATTATTATTATTATTATTATTATATGATGATGATGATTTTTTTGCATTGGACAGAGCGAGCTTCAGTTTACCAAACTTTGTATCTTTTAATGAAACGTGTTAGTCTGGAAGGGACTGTTTGAACTCACAAAACACTTGCAACTTTTAGTTCCGTGCTGGGGATTTTTGGAAAGCAGCCCAGCAATATTTATTTATTGCTCGGACTGCTCTTATTTTCACTCCCCTTTTCTTTTCTTTTCCTTCCTCCTCCTCCTTCTCTGCCTCTCTTTCGTCCCCCACCTCCCGGGATCCTTGCGGGTTGAAGGTTCTGCCCTGCCTTACACCAGCCGCCCACCTATGCCAAGGTCTCCCTGGCTCTTTCGCTCTCTGTAAGCAGCGGCTTCTCGGCAGCGTCGCCCCCCTCCCCTCCATGGATCGGCTCCTTCCCCAGCACTGAAGGCATCCTTAGGAATACACCTCCACCTCCAGGAAAATAAAAAAGGCAGAGAAGGTAAATCGCCCGCCCCGTTCGGAAAGGAAGGGGAGAGGACTCCAATGGAAGAAGGGAGAGGAGAATTACCAATAACAAACACAAAGCGCTGGGTTAGAGGTGCCTTGTCATGTACAAGGAGATCAGAGAGGGCAACCACCGCGAAACAATAATCAGACTCAAAACGGGCTGCTTATTTGCCATTTGCTCTGGGTAGAACGGGTTTTTTTTTAAAAAAAAAATTGGTTTGGAGAAGGAAAGCTAATTTGCTGATCTGCGCGAGGGTCGGTTTCTTTTGCCTCCCTTCTTCTTCCTCCTCCTTCTTCCCACCCTAGCTTGCAATGCCCCCATCTCTCCTCCTCCTCCTCCTCCTCCTCCTGCCCCCCTCTCGGATTCGGCGTTCATTTCTTGCCTTTGCGGAGCGGAGGTGTTGGGGGGGGAGGGTTTGGGAATAGATTTGGCAGAGGAGATTACCGTAATTTTGCTCGCTGTTTACGAGCAAGTCTCGGGTGATCTGGGTTACAATGTTCACTCGGGGGAGTGAAACGCAAAGTATAGTTAGCCTGAAAAAAAACTGAACCGTGTGACTGGCGGGAGAGAAGGACGGCGCCGGGAGGGGCGGGGGGGAGAAATCGTTTGTTCTTGCCGTATTTCTCCGCTTTCCAAGAGGCTTTTCTTTTTCACCTCTTTCTCCCCACCTCCCCAATTTCCATAGGGGGAAAAAAACCCTGGGGAAAACTTGGCAAAAATAAAATAAAATAAAAAGTACTGAGTGCAAATGTTTTTTTATACTGTAGTTGGAGTTTTCCACGTTTCTTTTCACATTCAAGGCAGCATTCTCCCCATCCTCGCTGCTTTTCCAAAACATGCTTTGAAACCTTTGCATTTTATTGGGATGTATTGACAACGCCCCTCCGCCCCCTCCGAGGCGAGAGGAGGACGAGTGAGAGGAGGCGAGTGACAAACAAATAAAAGAGAGTTCTTCTCGCCTTGGCGTTTGACACACTCGCCTCCTCTCACTGTCCTCCTCTCGCCTCGGAGGGGCGGAGGGGCGTTATCACCCCGCCTCCTCTCCAGCTGAAATTGAGTGCGAAGCGGCAGTGGGGGTGGGTGGGTGGGGAGAGGCCGCCGTGAAGTGCCGGCTGGGGGAGCCCGGGAGCCAATCCGAGGGCGAGAGGAGGACGAGTGAGAGGAGGGCGAGAGTGACAAACGCCCCCTCCGCCCCCACCGCGGGCAAGAGGAGGACGAGTGAGAGGGGGCCGAAAATGTCGAACGCCCCCTCCGCCGACCACCGCCGCCGCCGCCATCAAAAAGCGGCGGAAGAAAACGCCGGAGGGCAGCCGCCGCCCCAAAACGAGCCGGCCGAGCTGGCAAAGCATGCCGGCAGGATTTGCTCGTCCTGCCGCCCAGCTGTTCCCGAGGGCAAACCCCTCTCCCTGGGTCGGCTCTGCAAGGGTAGACTCGAGTATAAGCCGAGGGGGCGTTTTTCAGCACAAAAAACGTGCTGAAAAACTCGGCTTATACTCGAGTATATACGGTAACTCAAATTTTATATGTTGTGCGAATGGAAGAGTGACTGTGTGACAGAGACAGCACAATCTGAGCCGCGGTGTGGCTCAGGCTGTAAGAAGCCTGTTATTAAACACAGCTGCTTGCAATTACTGTAGGTTCTAGTCCCACCAGGCCCAAGGTTGACTCAGCCTTCCATCCTTTATAAGGTAGGTAAAATGAGGACCCAGATTGTTGGGGGGGGCAATAAGTTGACTTTGTATATAAATATACAAATAGAATGAGACTATTGCCTTACACACTGTAAGCCGCCCTGAGTCTTCGGAGAAGGGCGGGATATAAATGTAAATTAAAAAAAAAATCTCTTTGTCTGTAGAAGCTTTTTGCTCACTAGGGCCAAAGGCAAGGGAAAGGTTGTGGGATGGGTCGTGTCCTCCTGGCTGTTTTTCATCTGTTCTGTTGTTCGGTAAATTGTTGTGTTTAAGAAGCAGCAGAAAACAGCATCCTACCTCTTTCTCTCTCTTTTCTGCTTCCTTCTGTTCCAGATGTAGTTTGGGTGGAAGGACTCCTCCATTGTCTTTTATTAACACATGAAGTGTTAAGACCAATTTATAATGCCTTGGTAAGGCCACACTTGGAATATTGCATTCAGTTTTAGTTGCCACGATGTAAAAAAGATGTGGAGACTCTAGAAAGAGTGCAGAGAAGAGCAACAAAGATGATTAGGGGACTGGAGGGTAAAACATATGAAGAACGGTTGCAGGAACTGGGTATGTCTAGTTTAATGAAAAGAAGGACTAGGGGAGTGTTCCAATATCTCAGGGGCTTCCACAAAGAAGAGGGAGTCACACTATTCTCCAAAGCATCTGACGGCAGGACAAGAAGCAATGGGTGGAAACTAATCAAGGAGAGAAGCAACTTAGAACTAAGGAGAAATTTCCTGACAGTTAGAACAATTAATCAGTGGAACAACTTGCCTGCAGAAGTTGTGAATGCTCCAACACTGGAAATTTTTAAGAAGATGTTTCATAACCATTTGTCTGAAGTGGTGTAAGGTTTCCTTCCTGGGCAGGGGGTTGGACTAGAAGACCTTGGAGGTTGTTGTTGTTGTTGTTGTTGTTGTTGTTGTTGTTATCTCAATGAATGCCTTTTAGCATTCAGAATAACAGGGTTGGAAGTGACCTTAGAGATCTTATAGTCCAACCCCCTGCTCAAGCAGGAAACCCAATATCATTTCTGACAAATGGTTGCTTCTCTCCTTGAATAGTTTCCATCCATTGCTTCTTGTCCTGCCTTTGGGTTCTTTGGAGACCAGGCTGACTCCCTCTTCTTTGTGGCACCCGCTTAGCTTTTGAAATACTGCTATCATGTCATCCCTAGTCCTTCTCTTCATTAAACAACACATACCCAGTTCCTCTAACTGTTCTTCATATGTTTTAGCCTCCAGTCCTGTTCTGTCCCCCCTCGCCTCCGTCCGAGCAATGGCTTAATTAGCCGACACTATCAGCTCTGGCAGCAAAATAGTGAGCGTCTGCCAAGTGTCTCTGTTATCTCCCTCGACGCCGATAAGTCACCCAGGAACAAACAGAACTTCAGCTCTTAGTTAATTTGCCTGCTACGAAGAGGCACAGCAGCTCTTGCTGTCTTTATATCCTGTGGGATGTGGCTCCATGACTCAGCACTACCTAGGCTTGCCCCACCCCTGCTTCTGTTGTTCCCACCTCTCCTGCCTACGAAACCTAGGGTCCAACCAAGCCTGATTGCCATCAGCTGGGTCTGGAGGCGTGGCTTGGGGGGGAAGAGTCAGGGGACGTAGGCCTTGTTATCACTTCCACCTGGCCTGCCTCTGGCTCCTGGAGCTGAGCCAGGGAAGCCGGTGCTCCCGAGGTATGTCCTGACGGCCCTTCTCCCTCCCTTTCCAAGTCACTTTCTGGCAGGAGGCCTGGCTCGGGGGGCGCAGACACAACAAGTCCCCTAATCATCTTTCTTGCTCTTCTCTTCACTCTTTCTAGAGCAGGGGTCTCCAACCTTGGCAACTTTAAGCCTGGCAGACTTCAACTCCCAGAACTCTCAGAAAAGGTTGGAAATCCCTGCTCTAGAAAGACCCCTGCTCTAGAGTCTCCGCATCTTTCTTTTGTATTGTGGAACCAAACTGGATGCAATATTCATCCAGTTTTACCAAGGCGCTATAAACACATGATCTTGATTCTATCCCTCTGTTAATGCAGCCTAGAATTGTGTTGGCTTTTTTGGCAGCTGCAGCACACTGCTGGCGCCTATTTAAGTGATTGACCACTAGGATTCCAAGATCCTTCTCACATTTAGAATTCAGAATTTAGAATTTTTTTTTAATTGGCCAAGTGTGATTGGACACACAAGGAATTTGTATAAAGGATCCATAGAAACAAGGGAGAAAAAATGGATAAGTAAGAAATGTTTAACCATTATGAAACTATTGGAAAGAAACTATTGTTTAAAGAGTCTTTTTTGTTTTTTGAAAAAAAAAAAAAGACTTCAGCCAGTTCCAAGATAGCTTTGCAAGGAAGATGGAAACGGGATACTACTGCAGAAGCAGAGGGAGATAAATGTTAGAACTGTGTAGTGCTCCAGATTAGAGGTACATACATATTTACATTATACTACTCTCCAGGAAAAGACAAAGAACAAAGCTGCTTTAAAGAGCTACAGACAAATATTGTATTTGAATTTCCGCCAGATTCTGAAACAGGGTTTGGACTTGTGGCAAATTCCTGAAGCATTGCACAGCCCTAATAACCTAGATATAAAAGATATGTTTCTTGAGCAGTGCTTTTCTTTGCTGTCTTAAAATATAGCAGGGAAGGTTAGTTTTCACATCGAAGTACATGTTCCGAGATCTCAGCTACATCCAGCCTAATTCTGAACCTTGGGCTCTGCGTGACTTGCAAACAGAGACAATTCTTTTTTTGCTGAGTAATGGAGTTTGCAGTGATTCTGCTTTCCTCAGTGTCTGGATTTTATTTATAGATAAAATAAATCATTGCAATTGGTGTAATGGGCGGAATCCCTGGATCGTAGCCCCGAATAAGTCAATATTCCATATGACCTACACTTTTATTCTTACAAACTTAATCTAGCATCCAGAATATTCTAAGCCTTTTTGCAAAACTATTGGCTCAACGGTTCACAGCCAAAGAAGTTTCAAGAGACATGAATCAAAAGGAACTGGAGGCAATAAGGGCCATGAAAGCAAGAGGGTACTTGGGTATATAAAATGGAATCAATAAAAAAGTTTTAAAAAGCAGGAGGAGGGACAGAGATAGAGAAGAGAAGTTTTCCCGTAATGGATGTAGCCCTACCGTGTTGAGACTATGTCTTCTGGTGTTACAAGCCAATCCGTCACGTGCAGGCGCAATTTATTTTCAAAGAGAAAAGAATAAAAAAGGGGATACATTTTGAAATGTATCTCAGTGAGAGGGGAAAAAATATACTAAGCTGATTCAAGGAGCTGGAAGTGAAAAGCATAGCGATTAAAAAAAAAACATATCGAGCACAACAAACAGATAAAAAAAATACTAATCTTTGTTGGAATATGGAAAGAAATTGCTTGAAGAAAAGGATAAAAAGTACCAAGATCAATAAAACTATACATTAAAAACAAATGAATCTGTAAATGCCTTGAAAATGATTTTGAGGAGATGCTTCAGTACGTATAGGAAGGCAAGAACAGCATCTCTTTAAAGCAGCTACTTTTGGATGATGACTTCTAGAAAACCTAAAAAAAAGTACTAGCTTTTAGAAGCTGACTCTCTTAAATAATCATGTCTTTGATGCAACTCATTAAATTCACTGATATTTTTCATTAAATGAGTTTAATCCTTAAGACAATCGCATCTTTAATGGGGCTCATTAAAGCAGCTGCCTGGTTTAATGACAGGTTTACTGACAGTTTACCTGTCTTAAAGAGATGCTGTGTTTTTGCCCTCACGCTCCTTCCGCTCCTTCCGAATAATTTTTGAAACACGTACAATCCTAAAAAAAAAAAAAAAAGAAGAAGGAAGAACCGGCTAATTTTAGATTTGGCAGAAAGAGCTTTAGACAGAAGCAATGCAATTTTATCCAATTAAAATATATATATATCATAGAAACTAAACACTTCCTATCTGGAAAAGCTAATTCAATTAACAATTTATTAGTCATTTATTAACTGTTAAAAATAATTATAAAGTTATTGCACTGTTGGCATACAGCATTCAGATTTAAAGGGAGAAAAATGGATAAGTAAGAAATGTTTAACCATTATGAAACTATTGGAAAGAAACTATTGTTTAAAGAGTCTTTTTGTTTTGGGATGATTTTTGTTACAGGTATATTAAATTATATTTTGAAACATTATCTAATATATTGTTACTATTTTTCAAGATGAACGCATCACTGATTTATTACTGTGAATATATAAGCAAGTATTCCTTGAGTTACAACCACAGTTGAGCCCAAAATATCTATTGCTAAGCTAGACAATTAAGTTTTGCTCCATTTTATGACCTTTCTTGCAACAGTTGTTAAGTGAATCACCGCAGTTGTTGAGGGACAAACATGGTTGTTAAATGAATCTGTAAATGTATACACAAATAAAATAGATATTGAACAACTCTTCCAGCATCAGATATGCTGCAATGGTCATAAGTGTGAAAATAGTCATAAGTCACTTTTTCAGTGCTCTTGTAACTTTGAAAGATCACTAAATGAACGGTTGTAAATCAAGGCTTACCTGTAATTTGAATTATTATATAATAACACATGAATGTTACTGGGGATTGATTCCTTTATTGGTCTTATGATTTTTGTTAGTTATTACCTAAATATGTCCGAATATGATTTATCTGTAAATGCCTTGAAAATGATTTTGAGGAGATGCTTCAGTACGTATAGGAAGGCAAGAACAGCATCTCTTTAAAGCAGCTGCCTGGTTTAATGACAGGTTTACTGACAGTTTACCTGTCTTAAAGAGATGCTGTGTTTTGCCCTCACGCTCCTTCCGAATAATTTTGAAACATTATCTAATATATTGTTACTATTTTTCAAGATGAACGCATCACTGATTTATTACTGTGAATATATAAGCAAGTATTCCTTGAGTTACAACCACAGTTGAGCCCAAAATATCTATTGCTAAGCTAGACAATTAAGTTTTGCTCCATTTTATGACCTTTCTTGCAACAGTTGTTAAGTGAATCACCGCAGTTGTTGAGGAGATAAAGGTTAGAACTGTGTAGTGCTCCAGATTAGAGGTACATACATATTTACATTATACTACTCTCCAGGAAAAGACAAAGGACAAACCTGCTTTAAAGAGCTACAGACAAAAATTGTATTTGCATTTCCACCAGATTCTGAAACCGGGTTTGGACTTGTGGCAAATTCCTGAAGCATTGCACAGCCCTAATAACCTAGATATAAAAGATATGTTTCTTGAGCAGTGCTTTTCTTTGCTATCTTAAAATATAGCAGGGAAGGTTAGTTTTCACATCGAAGTACATGTTCCGAGCTCTCAGCTACATCTAGCCTAATTCTGAACCTTGGGCTCTGCATTACTTGCAAACTGAGACAATTCTTTTTTTGCTGAGTAATAGAGTTTGCAGTGATTCTGCTTTCCTCAGTGTCTGGATTTTATTTATAGATAAAATAAATCACTGCAATTGGTGTAATGGGCGGAATCCCTGGATCGTAGCCCCGAATAAGTCAATATTCCATATGACCTACACTTTTATTCTTACAAACTTAATCTAGCATCCAGAATATTCTAAGCCTTTTTGCAAAACTATTGGCTCAACGATTCACAGCCAAAGAAGTTTCAAGAGACATGAATCAAAAGGAACTGGAGGCAATAAGGGCCATGAAAGCAAGAGGGTACTTGGGTATATAAAATAGAATCAATAAAAAAGTTTTAAAAAGCAGGAGGAGGGACAGAGATAGAGAAGAGAAGTTTTCCCGTAATGGATGTAGCCCTACCGTGTTGAGACTATGTCTTCTGGTGTTACAAGCCAATCCGTCACTTGCAGGCGCAATTTATTTTCAAAGAGAAAATAAAAAAGGGGATACATTTTGAAATGTATCTCAGTGAGAGGGGAAAAAATATACTAAGCTGATTCAAGGAGCTGGAAGTGAAAAGCATAGCGATAAAAAAAAAACATATCGAGCACAACAAACAGATAAAAAAAATACTAATCTTTGTTGGAATATGGAAAGAAATTGCTTGAAGAAAAGGATAAAAGTACCAAGATCAATAAAACTATACATTAAAAACAAATGAATCTGTAAATGCCTTGAAAATGATTTTGAGGAGATGCTTCAGTACGTATAGGAAGGCAAGAACAGCATCTCTTTAAAGCAGCTACTTTTGGATGATGACTTCTAGAAAACCTAAAAAAAAGTACTAGCTTTAAGAAGCTGACTCTCTTAAATAATCATGTCTTTGATGCAACTCATTAAATTCACTGATATATTTCATTAAACGAGTTTAATCCTTAAGACAATCGCATCTTTAATGGGGCTCATTAAAGCAGCTGCCTGGTTTAATGACAGGTTTACTGACAGTTTACCTGTCTTAAAGAGATGCTGTGTTTTTGCCCTCACGCTCCTTCCGCTCCTTCCGAATAATTTTTGAAACACGTACAATCCTAAAAAAAAAAAAAAAAAAAAAGGAAGAACCGGCTAATTTTAGATTTGGCAGAAAGAGCTTTGGACAGAAGCAATGCAATTTTATCCAATTAAAATATATATATATCATAGAAACTAAACACTTCCTATCTGGAAAAGCTAATTCAATTAACAATTTATTAGTCATTTATTAACTGTTAAAAATAATTATAAAGTTATTGCACTGTTGGCATACAGCATTCAGATTTAAAGGGGAGAAAAAAAAAAGGAACTAAGACACTACTCAGAGATATCACTGAAAAAAAGACAAAAAGTCACATGGACCGAAGGGATGGCCCATCTTGTCTCCACTTCCCTGTGGGAACTACTCTTTGTTAAGCCCCATGTAGCCAGTCAAGAAGCAAGAAACACACAGACTTCAGAAAAAAAATCTCTTTAATGCTGTTCAAGGGTAAACGGAAAACGGCATAAAGAAATCCCAGCATCATTTATCTTAATTAAGGCAGAATCTCTGAATGATCTGAAGCACTACTTCTCAAGTTTCTTCCCACTTGCTTTAAGTTCCATCTGACTCACCTTTAATCAGTTGACTATTTACCCACTACTCTCCCTTCCACTCTTTCCCAGCCTCAGCACACTCTCTTACACTTAGAAGTGTAACACAGCAGAACAGAAGTAGTGAGAATGCCACATTAATCATCATTAGAAGAACTATTTTCACAAACACTGTTCTGGGGCGGCTCTATTCTTGCCAACAACCTTTACTTGTCCTAGATCAGTGTCCAACTTGCGGCATCACATTGTTGTCATGTGACATATCATGACTCCCCCCCTTCGCTAAACTGGGGGCAGGTGTGGCCAGCGCATGACGCATCTGGTCCATAGGCTGCGAGTTTGACACCCCTGTCCTAGAACAGGGGTCTTCAACCTTGGCAACTTTAAGACTTGTGGACTTCAACTCCCAGAGTTCTGGAAGTTGAAGTCCACAAGTCTTAAAGATGCCAAGCTTGGAGACCCCTGTCATAGAATAGAATAGAATAGAATAGAATAGAATAGAATAGAATAGAATAGAATAGAATAGAATAGAATTTTTATTGGCCAAATGTGATTGGACACACAAGGAATTTGTCTTGGTGCATATGCTCTCAGTGTACATAAAAGAAAAGATACCTTCATCAAGGTACAACATTTACAACACAAATGATGGTCATAGGGTACAATTTAACACTTGATACAACACTTAATGATAATCACAGGGCACAAATAAGCAATCAGGAACAATCAATATCAATATAAATCACAATATAAATTACCAGCAACAAAGTTACAGTCATACAGTCTTAAGTGGAAAGAGATGGGTGATGGGAATGATGAGAAGATTAATAGTAGTGCAGATTTAGTAAATAGTTTGACAGTGTTGAGGGAATTATTTGTTTAGCAGAGTGATGGCCTTCGGGAAAAAACTGTTCTTGTGTCTAGTTGTTCTGGTGTGCAGTGCTCTATAGCATTGTTTTGAGGGTAGGAGTTGAAACAGTTTATGTCCAGGATGTGAGGGATCTTTAAATATTTTCATGGCCCTCTTCTTGATTCGTGCAGTATACAGGTCCTCAATGGAAGGCAGGTTGGTAACAATTATTTTTTCTGCACCAGAAAAATAATTTAATAATTAAAAAAAACACCACTAGAGCACACCTCTTACCTACTTCCTATCTGGATGAACTGAGCTAACATTTCAGCATTCAGATCATTCCCACGTCTCTTAAGTTGTGGAAAGTTATCTTGGTGCTGCAAAGAATTGTGAGATCACATTCTAGATGTGCAGGAGAGTCACACATTGCAAGGAAAAACTGCCTCTTGTGTGATTGTCAACATCTTGCATAAGTACAAGGGTGTCATTAGGGTACGGTCTATGAACACCATCTTGATTTTTTTTTGACCACACCTTGTGGACACCTTTGTGAGGGTATCTTGTGGAACAAACCTGAGTGAAATTGTTAGTCAACTACCACACTTTTTGCAATAGAGGTGTTCTTTGATAACCTAGATCTATAATTCAAAGTTATATCTGTCAGAAGACTATCTGAGCAGGGGCAGGTTTCAAAACCCGTCACTACCAGTTTGCTTGTTGGTGTGCGTGATGCTTCTGCACATGCGCAGAAGCGTCCAGGTGGGTGGGCGGAGTTTCCCACCGCTGCTGCTACCGGTTTGCCCGATACAGGGTGAACCGGTAGCAACCCACCACTGTATCCCAGTCAGATAAAGAAGGATAAATGGTCCCATTACAAAAGTAAGAAAATAAGAGAGTGAAAAACTTTTTGATGTTGGCCCTGATAAGCTATGTCCACTAGTCTGAAAATGCTGTATCATTACATCTCAGTTTATGGTCAACAACATTTCTTTGTCTTATGTGTTGCAAGAGACAGTTATTAAGGGTGGAACAACTCAGCTGGTTCACCCAACAAGCTAAACAACAACTTCAAATTATCAAACTCAAACTGCTGTGTTCACCAGCAACAGTGGTAAGGAGGGCCAATGATGGGAGAAGGATCGTACCACTGGAATGTAACTATTTCATGATATCATACTCGAGTATGAAAAAACCAGAGTTGTGTCACAACAGTGAGATGCTTTTTTCCTTGTTGGAACCAAAGCTTTGAATCCTCTGGGTATCTCTATTGTTTGGGTCACCTGCTATGCTGAAATAATCATGGTTTAATGTGATGGCTTGCTTCAGACAAGATATTAATGGAGTAACTGAGTTTCCCATAATAGAGAGGATCAAAATTACCCAGAGTCAATTTAGGTTTGGAGAAATATGTTGAGAGAACCCAGGCATTACAGAGAAGAGATATGTATTAACTCGGTGTTTCTCAACCTTAGCTACTTTTAAGATGTGTGGACTTCAACTCCCAGAATTCCGCAACCAGCATAATCTGGGAGTTGAAGTCAAGATATCTTAAAGTTGCTAAATGTCAACTTGCAAAGCATCCCTGGCCTGTTCTCGAGTTGCCATAGGCAAGGGGGGTGGGAAAACTGGCAAAGCAGCACAGCAGCCAAAAACAAAAGCACATTCCAGACATATCTCTCGCAAGGCTGTCTCCCAGCGTTAATCACAGCGGCTGGAAGGGAGTGATCTCTACAAAATTGCTCCGTTGAAATTGCTCCGTTGGCGAATGTGACTGATGACACACCTTGGGGAAAGTGGGGGAAATAGGGTCATGCCTGGGTTGCAAATTATGTGATTCATGTCAGCATGTTCACTTGGAATGTGCCGTCGTGAAGGTCCTAATAAATAACTGTTGAGAAGCACCGTATAACTAATAGAGAACTTCCCTCAAAGTTTTAAGGAAATTATTGTGGTTGCCCCAAATGAAGAGCTTTGCTTTATACCACTATGACAAGCCTGTGAAAGAACCATGCCTGTTTCCATGTCCATATTTGGTGAAACTAACTAGAATTTCTGCAGGTTTCCTGATTGGAGAAGACTTACCTAGGATCTAATGACATAAAATAAAGCAAGTCTCAATGTGCAGTTTAAGATCTGGTGAAGGATATGTGGACTATTTCTAGTCTGTTTAGTTTCAGTTGGAACACGAATCTGAAAAAAAATCCTGAGCTTGTTTCTTTTAATTCCCACCACGACTTTTTAGCGAGAAGTCAGAAGGAGATGACCATCGAAGGCTTTACACGATACATGCTGTCAGAAGAGTGCAGTTTATTCAAAACGGAGAACAAAACGGTTTACCAAGATATGAATTTCCCGCTCTGCGATTACTTCATATCGTCTTCACACAACACTTATCTTATCCAGGATCAGCTTATAGGGCCGAGTCATCTGTGGGGCTATGCCAAGTATGTACTTCTTTTGGGAAAGGCAGAAAGAAGGGATGATGGGTGGATGTGTAAAAGGATTGCTTAAAAAGGGCACTGTTATAGAAAAACTCTAGTTCCAAATCAGAATACTGAAAAGGATGATCTTATTTATTCAACTATTCCTTTTCTCTATTCTGATCTTTGCTTGCACTAATGTGTGAACTCAGGGATTGAAAGGAGTAGCTGGTGACATCACTGTTGCATGGGGGACACCCTAGTGAAGGATCCTTTCATGACCCCGACAGGAGCTGGAACGAAGGATGGGAGCTCAACCCTGCCCCACAACAGCACTTGGATCTCAAACGTGGGCTCACTAATCTCCATCCCAGCGATCTAATCATGCGAGCTACCATGCTCCTTTTCTATTCTAACCAAGACAGAACCTTGATTTATGTAGTTATGCAAACATTTATGGAATATACCACAACATCTAATGCTCTTATTTGAAATAATGTACTTAATTGAATACCTAAGTAAGTTAGAAAATACTTTCTTAACTATTCTTGTAATTTATTAAATTGAAGCTAGACAATTAGTCATTTTCCCCCACTGAAATCAATGCGATAAGTACAGTAAGTCATACTTAATACTTAATCTATTTTTATTTGATTTATTTCTGACCTCTCTGAATATTTCATGTATTAGGTAGCTATATTATTGGTTAATATTATCTCCCTCTTACTGATTGTTGGTTTTAGAATATTGTTCAGATCTACAGTAACTGTAATTTTTTTGTTTTGTTTTGGGATGATTTTTGTTACAGGTATATTTAATTATATTTTGAAACATTATCTAATATATTGTTACTATTTTTCAAGATGAACGCATCACTGATTTATTACTGTGAATATATAAGCAAGTATTCCTTGACTTACAACCACAGTTGAGCCCAAAATATCTATTGCTAAGCAAGACAATTAAGTTTTGCTCCATTTTATGACCTTTCTTGCAACAGTTGTTAAGTGAATCACCGCAGTTGTTGAGGGACAAACATGGTTGTTAAGTGAATCTGGCTCCCCCATTGACTTTGTTAGTTAAAAAGGTAAAAGATCCCCTCACACATATGTGCTAGTCGTTCCTGACTTTAGGGGGCAGTGCTCATCTCCGTTTCAAAGCCAAAGAGCCGAAGACGTCTCCGTGGTGATGTGGCTGGCATGAGTAAACACCAAAGGTGCACAGAACGCTGTTACCTTCCCACCAAAACTGGTCCCTATTTTTCTACTTGCATTTTTTACATGCTTTCAAACTAGGTTGGCAGAAGCTGGGACAAGTAATGGGAGCTCACATCCTTACATGGCAGTAGGGATTCGAACCGCTGAACTGCCGACCTTTCAATCGACAAGTTCAGCATCTTAGCCACTGAGCCACCGTGTCTCTTCTTTGCTAGTTAGAAGGTCACCAAAAATGGATCACATGACCCTGGGACACTGCAATCATCATAAATATGAGCCAGTTGCTAAGAGTCCATATTTTGATCACATGACCATGGGGATGCTGCAATGGTCATAAGTGTGAAAAATAGTCATAAGTCACTTTTTTCAGTGCTCTTGTAACTTTGAAAGATCACTAAATGAACGGTTGTAAATCAAGGCTTACCTGTAATTTGAATTATTATATAATAACACATGAATGTTACTGGGGATTGATTCCCTTTATTGGTCTTATGATTTTTTTGTTAGTTATTACCTAAATATGTCCGAATATGATTTATCTGTAAATGTATACACAAATAAAATAGATATTGAACAACTCTTCCAGCATCAGATATACAGACAATGGCAAGGTAAAGATGACTAATACAAACTCTTTCAGAAAGTAAAAAAAATGAAAAATGAAACAACCGAGCCAATGTTAAATATAACATATCTACAAGACCATCTGTATCTTTTGTGAAGTTGTGGCTGACCGGGAAAAGACAGGAAGGCAGTAGATACTTTTATTTCTTTATCTTTATAGAGAGCAAGAAACTTGTGTAAAAATAGAGTCGAGAAAAACCGAGAGATTCAAAATAGGGAAAATGTCCTTCTGTTTATTTGTTATAGTAGGGTTAAAAGCAATAAATGCTGGCATCAGATATACAGACAATGGCAAGGTAAAGATGACTAATACAAACTCTTTCAGAAAGTAAAAAAAATGAAAAATGAAACAACCGAGCCAATGTTAAATATAACATATCTACAAGACCATCTGTATCTTTTGTGAAGTTGTGGCTGACCGGGAAAAGACAGGAAGGCGGTAGATACTTTTATTTCTTTATCTTTATAGATAAAGAAGGGCAGTGTGTTAAAGTAGTAAAGAGATTAATCCTTGGGAGGGAAGCCATGATAGATGTGGACAAGTTGATGAAGGATAAGGACATTGTTATGACAAGCTGGAGTTCGCCATAAATAAAGCAAGGGTTTTTTCAATGGTCCTGTATGCCAGTGAAATATTTAGAAAGTGCAGGAGAAAGAAGATTGATGCTTTCAATTTATGGATTTGGAGATGAGTACCACAAAAAGCAGGAAGAATCGGTCAATTGACCCTGGAGTAAGGAAAAGCTGTTTTCTTGAGATGATGGTGACTTAACAGAAATTCACATGATTTCTTGTTATCCCCCTGTTGGGGATGGGCTAAAACAATTCTACATGGCTAAATTGTAATAAGTAAAGAAGATAAAAAAAGATAGACAAAATTAAGAATTTCCTCCTCCTATTTTCATAACAACAAGTTAAAATAAGAAGAACATTTAATGTCTATGGAGATTCTCAGTCATCTAGGTCATGGTTGTCCCAAAGGTACATTTTCAAGAGGCGACTGGACTTCCTGGTTTTTCTTTGCAAGAAACAAGGGTTAAACAAAAGTTGTCAGCTTTTAGGAGGAAGGATCTGTTCTTCCTTTAGCAAGATAAAACGATTCAGGTTGGATCTACTGATCAAGAAAGGTAATCTGAAGTAAGAGAGAATGTCAAACAAACTATCCCAAACAGAATAGAATAGAATAGAATAGAATAGAATAGAATAGAATAGAATAGAATAGAATAGAATAGAATAGAATAGAATAGAATTATTTATTGGCCATGTGTGATTGGACACACAAGGAATTTGTCTTGGTGCATATGCTCTAGGTGTACATAAAAGAAAAGATACATTCATCAAGAATCATAAAGTATAACACTTATGATAGTCATAGGGAAACAGTCAATATAAATCTGAAGGATACTAGCAATAAGGTTACAGTCATACAGTCATACGTACACTGAAATCGTGGTTTCCATCATTAAAAGAGACTGACTGGGAAAAGACAGGAAGGCGGTAGATACTTTTATTTCTTTATCTTTATAGATAAAGAAGGGCAGTGTGTTAAAGTAGTAAAGAGATTAATCCTTGGGAGGGAAGCCATGATAGATGTGGACAAGTTGATGAAGGATAAGGACATTGTTATGACAAGCTGGAGTTCGCCATAAATAAAGCAAGGGTTTTTTCAATGGTCCTGTATGCCAGTGAAATATTTAGAAAGTGCAGGAGAAAGAAGATTGATGCTTTCAATTTATGGATTTGGAGATGAGTACCACAAAAAGCAGGAAGAATCGGTCAATTGACCCTGGAGTAAGGAAAAGCTGTTTTCTTGAGATGATGGTGAGTTAACAGAAATTCACATGATTTCTTGTTATCCCCCTGTTGGGGATGGGCTAAAACAATTCTACATGGCTAAATTGTAATAAGTAAAGAAGATAAAAAAAGATAGACAAAATTAAGAATTTCCTTTGTAAGAGCTACTGATAGTTGTCACCATCAAGTCAACATGGCAGGTGTTTGTATCAGGGGCAGGTGTTTGTATTTATTTATTTATTTATTTAGTCAAATATAATGAAAAGAAGGACTAGGGGAGACATGATAGCAGTGTTCCAATATCTCAGGGGTTGCCACAAAGAAGAGGGAGTCGGGCTGTTCTCCAAAGCACCTGAGGGTAGAACAAGAAGCAATGGGTGGAAACTAATCAAGGAGAGAAACAACTTAGAACTAAGGAGAAATTTCCTGACAGTTAGCACAATCTATAAGTGGAACAACTTGCCGGCAGAAGTTGTGGATGCTCCAATACTGGAAATTTTTAAGAAGATGTTGGATAGCCATTTGTCTCAAATGGTGTAGGGTTTCCTGCCTGGGCAGGGGGTTGGACTAGAAGACCTCCAAGGTTCCTTCCAACTCTGTTATTATGTTATGTTATGTTAAATACATATTAAATAATATATAAAGGTATAAGCATGAATTGAATACATAAAATGAATACAACTAAAGGGAACATTAGGACAGGGACGGTAGGCACGCTGGTGCTCTTATGCATGCCCCTTACATTCCTTCTTAGGAATGGGGTGAGGTCAACAGTAGACAATCTTAGGTTAAAGTTTTGGGGATTTTGGGATGAGACCACGGAGTCTGGTAGTGCATTCCAGGCATTAACAACTCTGTTACTGAAGTCATATTTTCTGCAATTGAGACTGGAGTGGTTCACTTTAAGTTTGAATCTATTGTATGGTCGTGTATTGTTGTGGTTGAAGCTGAAGTAGTCAGGAAGGACATTGTAACAGATGATTTTATGAGCTATGCTTAGGTCATACTCAAGGCGGTGTAGTTCTAAATTTTCTAAACCTAGAATTTCAAGCCTGGTGGCATAAGGTATTTTGTTGCGAGCAGAGGAGTGGAGGTCTCTTCTTGTGAAATATTTCTGGACGCGCTCAATTGTATTAATATCAAATGTCCGATATGCAGTGTGGGTTCCAGACAGATGAGCTGTATTTGAGAATTGGTCTAGCAAATGTTTTGTATGCTCTGGTTAGTAGTGTAATCTTATCGGAGAAGAAGCTATTCAGCAGGTTCTGACAGGTTCTGGAAACCGGTAGCGGAAATTTTGAGTAGTTCAGAGAACCAGCAAATGCCACCTCTGGCTGGCCCCAGGATGGGGTGGGAATGAGGATTTTGCAGTATCCTTCTCCTGCCATGCCCACCAAGCCACACCACGCCCACCAAGCCACGCCCACAGAACCGGTAGTAAAAACAGTTGAATTCCACCACTGGACAGTTGTTGCCAGTTGGACTCTATTTAGGAGCACTTAACTAAATTTGTGCCATTCTCATAATCTTAATGAGCTTTTATATCCCAGCCCACAATGGAATATGAAATTCTAGATTGTCTGTTCAATCCTGAATGGAGATTCTCTGTCATCCAAGTCATGGTTGTCCCAAAGGTGTTTTTTTTTTCAAGAACGCTGTCTTTCTTTTTCCTTGAAAACATTTCATTTCTCATCCAGGAAGGAAAACTGAAGAAACTTCTTAAACGAGAAGCAAAAGCTCTTCAAAGAAAAACAAAGATAACCCAGTTGCCTCTTGAGAAAGCACTTTTGGGACAATCTTGTAGTACTTTTAGTAGCAAAATATCCAGCTGCATCTGACCCTACCTTGACTAATTCTAGATAAATTTCCACAAAGGGACAGCCTCGTGGAACATTATAAAGCTGATTGAGGGATAGGATCAACTTATTTTTAAAAATATAATGTAATTATTTTTTTTAAAAAAAAGGAAGATAAAGATCAATACAAACTAAAGAAAAACAAAAGAAATTTAAAAAGTTAAAATGCAAGAAACTAGAGGGAAAAAGTAGAAGAAAGATAGAAAAGTAAGAAAAAATTCAAAGATCTTCCTTTCGATCCATTTGTATCTATTTCATACCCTCAATATGACAGCATGAACTTCCTTATTTTTAGAAATAAATCACTGTAAAACCTCTTCTATGTTTTAGTAGCAATGCCTTTATTTTGGTCATTGACTTATATAACATTCACATATAAAATTACAGCTGTCCCCTTGTAGTAATCTAATCTATAACAGAAATACCCTAAGATTTAAATCACAAACTATAAAATGTTGATACCAATATCATTAAAATGTTAAGATTAAGGTTATGAAGACAAGAGTGAGTATGGCAGAGATACCGTATTTTTTGGAGTAGAAGATGCACTTCTCCCCCTAAAAGAGGTTGAAAATTTGGGTGTGTTTTATACACTGAATGTAGCCCTGCCCATCCACCGGCCCCCTCCCTTTTGCAACCTCTCAAATGGAAAACCTCTCAAGCAGGATTTTTTCCCCCCTTATTTTCCTCCCTCCAAAATAAGGTGCATCTTATACTCCAAACAATACGGTATATACAGTCTGGATAAAACAGTGGGATAACAATTAAATATTTTTATTTATTAATATCTCAAATGAAGATTGCCCATCTCCCATATAGAGCTACTCTGGGCAGAGTACAATTAAAACACAGAAACATAGAAACATGTTATGAAATATGATTTAAAATAGCTGATATGAAACATAAAATCAGTACATCACTTACATCTGTATTTAAACAACAGTACTGCAAATGTGAGACTAGAATAGTATGGGATCAAATTAAAAGGCTCCATAAGGAGAAATGACAATAACAACGGAAGGCAAAAGAGCTAAAACGAGGAAGTGTATGCAAACTTATGGGCATAGTCTTTGTTGGTCCCTAAAGATGATGTGATTACGTAGCAGGTCCTATAACCTCTTCAATTTATTTTCAGGCTTCTGATTACCCCATCATTTTGTCACTGGAGAATCACTGCAGTCCTCCACAGCAGGAAAGGATGGCAGCTCATCTCCTCGACATCCTGCGTGATAGCTTGTGTACTACAACCATTGACAATGCTGTGCCAACAGAATTACCCTCCCCAGAGGTAAAATCATGTGCTCCTCCTTCCTTAGGGGAAAAAAACCCACAAAAGTTAAGGATGCAAGATGGATAGATCTGCCACCGTTTGTTTTTTCTGTCATAAAAAATGAATTTGGGACAAATTTTGCTGGGAAGAGAGGGTAATACTCATCTTGCTTCCAGTCAATGCAAACCTTAAATAAGAATAGAGTAGAGTAGAGTAGAGTAGAGTAGAGTAGAGTAGAGTAGAGTAGAGTAGGGTAGGGTAGGGTAGGGTAGGGTAGGGTAGGGTAGAGTAGAGTAGAGTAGAGTAGAGTAGAGTAGGAAATGACAAGAAAAGTAGAGTAGAGTAGGAAAAAGATGAACAGAACAGAATAGAATAGAACAGAACAGCATAGACTAGACTAGACTAGACTAGACTAGACTAGACTAGACAAAATAGAGTTGGAAGGGTCTTCTAACCCAACTCCCTGCTCAAGCAGGAAATCTATACCCTTTCAGTCCAGTCCTGTCCAGTCTCTTCTTAAAAACCTCCATGAAAAAAAGATTCATTCAGGTTAAGGATAATACTAATACTATAGTAGTCCTTGACTTGTGACCACAATTGGGATCAAAATTCCCATTATTAAGTAAGATGTTTGTTGATTGAGTGACACTTGATTTTACAACCTTTTTTTGTGTGTGATAACTGTGAAGCAAATCATTGCAATCATTAATTAAATCATGTGGTTATTAAGAGAATCTGGTTTTTCTCTGAAACTTTACTCGCTGGAAGCTGGCTGGAAAATTGACCCCAGGATGCTACAACTGTTGCAAATACCAACAACAGTTGCCAAGAACTCAAATTTTGATCCCGTCACTGTGGGGATGGTCATAAGTCACTTTTTCCAGGGCATTGAAATGCTCGCTTAAACGAATGCTTGTAAATTGAAGAGTCTCCGTAAATGGACAAACCCTTATTTATTTATTTAGTCAAATACTTATTAAATAATATATATAAGTATAAGCATGAATTGAATACATAAAATGATTACAACTAAAGGGAACATTAGGACAGGGACAGTAGGCACGCTGGTGCTCTTAAGCACACCCCTTACAGACCTCTTAGGAATGGGGTGAGGTCAACAGTAGACAGTCTTAGGTTAAAGTTTTGGGGATTTTGGGATGAGACCACGGAGTCTGGTAGTGCATTCCAGGCATTAACAACTCTGTTACTGAAGTCATATATTCTGCAATCGAGATTGGAGCAGTTCACTTTAAGTTTGTATCTATTGTGTGCTCGTGTATTGTTGTGATTGAAGCTGAAGTAGTCATTGACAGGAAGGACATTGTAACAGATGATTTTATGAGCTATGCTCATGTCATACCAAAGGCAGTGTAGTTTTAAATTTTCTAAACCCAGAATTTCAAGTCTGGTGGCATAAGGTATTTTGTTGCGAGCAGAGGAGTGGAGGACTCTTCTTGGGAAATATTTCTGCACACGCTTAATTGTATTAATTATTGTTTTGAAATTATTGTTATGAAGTAGCTTGTTACTGTTTCCTCCCAGGATCTTTTGTCAATTTCCCAATCTGGTTCACAGCCCTTGAATGTCCTGGTGATCTCCTCTATAAACCTGAAGTTCAACTCTGCTTAGATTTTCTGAGAACTAAGCTGGCTAATTGTCACCATTTGCTGAGGGATCGATGTCTGCAGACTTTTGTGATGGAGCTCACATACGTGGCTTGATAGCTATTGTGCCAGTGATTATATGACAGTGGTGATTATTGGTGTTACAACAGCATTATTTATGTTTATTGACATATGAATCCCATGTCAGGTATGTATGGATTGGTGCAGAGCCATGATATCTACATTTGCTTGGCCGCCTTGGGACCGATTCAATTGAGTTATCAGAGCCATTCCTGACTTGAATGCTGGTATTTGAATGGCTATTGACATTTGCAAAAAATGTGTCTGGAGGATGTACAATCCTTATCATGGTGCCAACTTACACAGACTGAATTCACACGCTGCGCTAAGCCACAGTGTGGTTTTATTTGCTACTTAACGTGATGTTTGAAGCCCTTCTGTATTTGCTTATCAAATATTTCCCTAGGATGGAAGATAAGAATAGCCAAATTGGAAGAGACCTTAGAGATCTTCTAGTGCTCAGGAAAGAAACCCTATAACCATTCCAAATAAATGATTGTCCAATCTCTTTTTAAAAACTTCCAGTGTTGGAGCATCCACAATGTCTGGAGGCAGGTTGTTCCACTGATTAATTGTTCTCACTGTCAGGAAATTTTTCCTTAGTTCTGTTTCTCTCCTTGATTAGTTTCCACCCACTGCTTCTTGTCCTGCCCTCAGGTGCTTTGGAGAGTAGCTTGACTCCCTCTTCTTTGTGGAACACTGCCCTCATATCACCCTTGGTCCTTCTTTTCAATTAAATTAGAAACTGGTCTTAATTGTCCTTGCCATTTAGTTTTGTAGCTTACCATACTGAATGAGCGCACCTTTCCCCCTTCATAGCAATTGAAATTAAAGATTCTGATCAAAAATAAGAAAGCTGGATCACTCCAAGACACCCTTCATCGGAGGGGTCAGAAATACCAGGGCCTTACAGAAGAAACTGAGGATACCATGGAGTCAGATGATGAAGATGATGAAAGTACTGGACGCACACTAAAGAAAACGCTCATTCGGAAACAAAGTAAAAAAGATAAGGAAAAGGTAAGCCAAGGGCCAATCGTCCACAACAGAGGTCTTCAAATGTGGCAGCTTTAAGACTTGTGGACTTCAACTCCCAGAATTCTGGAATTCTGGGAGTTGAAGTCCACAAGTCTTAAAGCTGCCAAGTTTGGGGACCCGTGGTCCACAGCAACATTGCTGTGATTCTTTCAAAATAAGAAAACAGAAGTAAGGCTTTTCTCAAAATCTCGAAGGCCTAACTAGTTGGGTACGAAACTGCAAATAAAAAATAACAACAACTAATGAAGCCATTATGAAAGAATTCCAGCCGGGGAATTCTGGGAGTTGAAGTCTCCACATCTTCAAGTTGTCAAGGTTGGGAAACACGTCCCTTGAGATATCCTTGTTGTCTCTCATGGTCTTGCCCTGTCACAACCTGTCTCGTGTGTTCTTGCTCATTCACTCTAATTCTCTCAATCATTTACTCTTGTCTCACTCTGTTGTGTCCCACTCCTCCGCTGTCGGCCGGGTCGGGGAAGTCCGTATCAAGCGTGCCTCTGCAGCTCTGCCAAAGTCCTATCAGAGTTCTCAAAGCAGGCAGGAAACCAGGAAGTGACTTCAGCAATCCAAGTTAGACTTTGCCTGACTCAGAGAATGCCAGAAAGCAGATCCTTTATATAGGCCATGGGGTGTGGCTCCACGACTCAGCACTTATCCAGGCCTGCCCCTCCCTTCTTTTTGCTGACGTCGCCTCTCAGTTCTCCGGAAGCGAGGATCTCTCCAGCCTCCAGTTGTTGGCAATCTGAGCTCATGACTGGCTTCACATTCTTCAGGCTCACATGCTGTGGGGGAGGGGTTTAGTTGCTCCGTTTGCCTGGGCATGGTGCCAGGACTGGGGGCTGAAGGCACGTCAGGCTCTTCGTCTTGCTCGGCCTGTCTGGGCATGGTGTCAGGGCTGGGGCCTGGAGGCATGCCAGGACATTCTTCTGAACTATCAGCGTCCGGCAGGAGATAAGAGGGGCCCGGCTACGGCAGGGGGAGCGGGTGAGACACAACACACTCACAGTTTTTCTTCCTCTCTGAAAACAGCTAATGGAGGCAATTGGCAGGTGCTGATGAATAAACTCTTGCCATCCAATTAGCCTCGGGAGGAAGTTCAAGCAGGAAGTACAACAAAGAGTACCAGCTCTGCCTTTATTATAAGGTTACATTAACAGAATCTTGCAGGTCTAAAAATATTCCTCCCATCCCTCACTTTTACTTTTCCCAAAACTAGGGAACATCCTTTCTGAGATGCTTACATCACCCCCCCTCAAATTTTATTTATTAGTTTATTGTCTAAGGCGGGAGGGGGGGCGGGGGTTTCTCCAAACTTGGCAACTTTTAGACTTGTCGACTTCAAGTCTCAGAATTACTCAGCAAGCCATGCTGGTGTAGGCCGTGGCAAGGGGTGAAATCCAGCAGGTTCTGACAGGTTCTGGAGAACCATCAGCGGAAATTTTGAGTAGTTTGGAGAACCGGCCAATGCCACCTCTGGCTGGCCCCACAATGGGGAGGGAATGGAGATTTTGCACTATCCTTCCCCCAGGAGTGGGGAGGAAATGGAAATTTTGCAGTATCCTTCCCGCAGGAGTAGGGTGGGAATGGGGATTTTGCAGTATCCTTCCCCCAGGAGCGGGGTGGGAATGGAGATTTTGCAATACCTTTCCCCTAGGAGTGGGGAGGGAATGGAGATTTTGCAATAACCTTCCCCCAGGAGTGGGGAGGGAATGGAGTTTTTGCAATTTCCTTCCCCCAGGTGGGAATGGATATTTTGCTGCTTTAGCACCCCATCTAATCCTCGGTCAAGGACATGTCTGGCTGAATCCGTCCTGAATAATTCTATCAAAAAGTTCTTTTTAGAAAAAAAAATGTCGGAGGCACAAGGGTCCAGTCCCGAACAGTGTAGGTGCAATGATCCCATTATCCTGAGACCATCTTAATCTAAAGATGGATCTTTACACGGTCCCTTTTGTTCAGACTGAACGGGTGGAGACTGCAGAATGTGTCTACCTAGAACTACACTGTCTTCCCAATCTTGTCACCCCTGATGTACTTAAATTTGACTGCGCCACGCATTACTTTCACCTCTGAGAGTCATAACATTTGTCAATCTCTGTTCTTAGGGCCATAAAGTCAAAGTGGCTCTGCTCCTTTCTGAGCTTGTGATTTATACTGCTTCTCGGAAGTTTGTCAGCTTTGAGGATTCCAAGGAGAAGCAGAAATGCTACCAAAATAATTCCATCGGAGAGGTGAAAGGTCAGAAGCTCATCAGCCGGAGAGGTAATGTAGATGTTTCCACCGTCAACTAAATATTTAAGTGAGCTGAGTATTTCTCTGTTTGTTTTGGAGCCAGCGTAGTTTTCAAAAGGTCCTTGAGGATAAAAATGCCTTGTGTTAATTTATGAAGCTTTTCAATGTATTACAGGGGGATATATATGATTCTTTTGTGTAAAATTTAACTTTGGGATTTATGCAGTGGTGGGATTCAAGTAATTTAACAACCGGTTCTCTGCCCTAATGATTTCTTCCAACAACCTGTTTCCCCAACTGCTCAGAAAGTTAACAACCGGTTCTCCCAAAGTGGTGCGAACAGGCTGAATCTCATCACTGGATTTATGGACACTTCCGCATAATTGTTGTGGGCAGGAGTAGGGTTCAAAAATTTTAGCAAGGGGTTCTCTGCCCGGTTGCTTGGTGAGTGTGGCCTAGTTGGCCTCCTGCACCACAGTAGGGGAGTGTTTTTGCCCTTCCCAGGCTCCAGAGATTTTCCTTGAGCCTCTGGGAGGGTGAAAATGGCCTCCCCAGGCTCTGGAGCAGGGGTGAAATGCTTCCAGTTTGGACTGACTCGTGCGATCTGGTAGCGATGGTGGCTGCTGGTTCGGAGGACTGGTAGCAAAAATCCCTGGCCCCGCCCCCCTGCCTCTGCTGAGCCGCACCATCAGCAGAGGTTTTTTTTTTTTACTTTTAAAAGCTGGTTTTTCTTCAGCCAAACATGCCTTTAAAAGTAAAAAAAAGCCTTTGAGGATCCCACCCCTCAGCTGAGATCAGCAGAGCCTTTAAACTTAAAAAATAAAAATGAAGTCTTCTCTGGCGATCTCACCTGAGTTCCTCATCAGCAGAACCTTACTTGTACTCTTACTTGTAGAAAACATGTTTTCTACAAGTAAGAGTAGAGATTCTAAGGCACTTACCTGATTACTGATGAACGCATGGCTTTTTTTCCAGCCCGAAAGCCCCAGTTTCACTTTCAGCCAAACAGAATCAATTGCTTAGCTAATTTATTTCCTCATGATCAACTAATGCTGGCTGGCTTTGCTGGCTGAGGAACTCTGGGAATTGAAGTCCACAATAAAATAAAATAAAATAATAAAATAAAATATTTGTGCAGCTTTCTGAGATTTGGTGTGTTTCTGTAGTGTTTCACTCTAACTACACAAACACACAAAATCTCAGAAAGCTGTATGTGGCATTGTGTGTGTGTGTGTGTGTGTGTGTGTGTGTGTCAGGTGTGTTGTGTGTGTGTAAAGTGTGAAAGTTAGTTTTTGAGCTTTTTGTGACTGTGTGAGGTGTGAAGTGCAGCTGCTTTTACATTGTGTTTGAGTCAGTTGTGTTGTGTTGTGTTGTGTGTGTAAAGTGTGAAAGTTGGTTTTTGGTACCTCTTATTGTTTTTTATACTTTGTTTATTATTTTATTTATTGTTATTGGCCACGCCCACCCATTCATCTGACTACCAAGCCACGCCCACCAATTAAGCCACACCCACAGAACCGGTAGGGAAAATTTTTAGATTTCACCCCTGCTCTGGAGGGCCTCTGGAGGCCAGAAACAGGCCTGTTTCCTGCCTTCCTGAACTTTCAGTAGGCCTGTTTTTCACCCTCCTCAAGCCTCCACATGCACCTTGCACTTACCTGCATCCAAAACGTGGGGACTCCTGGCAGGGGCAGGGCAGGGTGAGCGGGGCCATCCAGGAGTGGGATTTGGGGGTTCTCCGAACTGCACAGAATCTTAGCTAGAGGTTCTCCCGAAACTCCTGCGCCCCCAGCAGCCCTCCCCTGGTTCTAGGTAGCAACACTGATGTGGATTTTCAGTACCACCTCTTTTTTTTATTTGTTTACCTCCCAATCTAGCCTCCAGTCTTGAGATTTCCCACTGGCTTCCATCTAAATGCTAACCAGGACTGGGCCTACTTGCCATTTTTTTAAAAAAAGATCAACCAAGTTAGTTAGACATTGCCACCTAATCTGGCAAGATTACTCTACTGCCTGATATTTACAGTAGATGTAACCTCAGGGCTTCTCAATTTATCTACCTGCCACCCTCCCTCCTACTACCTAAACTGGAATAAATCTTGCAAATAGAACTTCCAACGGTTGGCTTAATCATGTCATTTTTCTGGTTCTGAAGGGGATGTTCACATAGAATGTGGTCCATAATGCTTGCTGAGATAGGGATCAATACAAAATATTTGGGAGAGTTGGCTGCCAGGATAAATCTGCCTTTTTGAAATTATCCATAAAGACAGAGAAACTGGGAGGCCAATTTATCTGAATTTCTTCAGGAAAAGGAAGACATTCTCCATCAATTTCAGACGCCTCTTTACTGAGGATAGCTTTCTTACTAAAAAAAACCCCTCAAAATAAGCAATAAGAAGCGTTTCCTCTTGATAGCAATAGCAGTTAGGCTTATATACCACTTCACAGTTCTTTACAGCCCTCTCTAAGCAGTTTACGGAGTCAGCATATTGCCTCCAACAATCTGGGTCCTCATTTGACCCACCTCAGAAGGATGGAAGGGCTGAGTCAACCTTGAGCCTGGTGAGATTCGATCTGCCAAACTGCTGGCAGCCGGTGATCACCAGAAGTAGCCTGCAGTACTTCACTCTAACCACTGTGCCACCGCGATGCTGATGTCTTCCTTTGGGCTTTAATGAAGTCATGAGAAGACAGGTTGACTGCTTGCATTTACCTCAGAGGTCACCTCAGGGATAAGGAAGTCCAAGAAGACTCCTGAAATTCTCTTAACTTAATTGTTGCTAAATCAATCTAGCTTCTTTGTGGCTAAATTACTTTGCCTTTGAGTCATTATTGACTCCTCCTAACGACTGGACTAGTCCCTGCAATTTACTTGATTACAAGATTTTTGGAAGTGATTTGCCTTTCCCAGAGCTGAGAGAGAGACCACACAGCTGAGTTTTATGCGTAAGGCGGGACTAGAATTCTCAGGCTCCTGGGGATTGACCCAAAGTCACCACGATGACTTCCATGCCTGAAACAGGATTAGAACCAAGGGTGGGCTTCAGATCCTTTAGCAACGGGTTCGCTGCCCCGTTGCTGGGTGGGCGTGGCAGCTGACTGTAGCCTAGTCAGCTGCCTGCACCACAGCACGGTGTGTGTGTGTTTTGCCCTCTGCAGGTTCCGGAGGCCTTCCTCGAGCCTCTGGGAGGGTGAAAACTGCTTCTCTTGCGGTCCAGAGGCCCTCCGGAGGCTGGAAAAAGACCCGTTTCTGGACTTCCAGAACTTCTGGGAGGCCTGTTTTTCGCCCTCCGCAGACTCTGGAGGCTTTCTCCAAACCTCCAGGAGGGCGAACACAGCTTCCCCCAGGGTCTGGAACCCCTCCAGAGGCCAGAAACAAGACCATTTCTGGACTCATGGAATCTCTGGGAGGCCCGTTTTTTGCCCTCCCAGACCTTCTGCATGGCCCCTGCACTTACCTGGAATGATGAACGGGCCGCGTGGAGACTCCTGGGGGAGGCAGGGAAAGGTGGGCGTGGCCAGCCAGTGGTGGCATTTGGGGGTTCGCCAAACCTCGGCGATCCTTGGCTAGAGGATTGCCCGAACCCTGCCGAACCCCTAGGAGCCCACCCCTGATTAGAACTCACAGACACCAGATGATTGGCCCAAAGTCATCCAGATGCTTTTCATGCTTAAGACAGAACTAAAATTCACAGTGCCCAAGTTTCTAGACTAGTGCCTTAACTACTACTCCAAACTGGCTCTGCTGTTCTCTCCCTCCCAAAAGGCATGCAGCATAAATGTATATTGTGAATTTGTTGTCAGCATACACAATCTCCCTTTTGAAATGTTATCAGCTTGTTATATTTGCTATTTTAAAATTGTCTGCAGCCTTTTCCACGCTTATTTATTTTATTTAAAATATTTACATATTGCTTCTCATTGCAAAAAACAAAAACAAAAAACAAAAACCGCTTGCAATAATCAGAAAGTAGGTCAAAATAGTTGAGAGGAGCATTCTTTGAAACAATGCAAAAATATGCATAATAAAAGAAGCAATAAAAGAAGCAGTGAACCAATAACATAGAGTTAACAGCAGCAGTAACAAAAAAAGTTAGGCAGATTTCTTTGCAATAGTGTTTTGAACATGTTGTTTGTTTGTTTTTTGCAGCTCCCGACTTTGTCTCGCACACAGTCCGCTTCCTTACAAGAATCTATCCCAAAGGAACCAGAACAGATTCTTCAAATTATGATCCTCAAGAATTTTGGAATGTCGGATGCCAGCTGGGTAGGTCCCTTAGATGCTAACCAAATCTGCTGTGCAGTGTGAATGGGACAAGACTAGATTTACATTGGGAAAATTATCATTTTGGGGGCCAAAATAGATCGGTATTCAAGTCTTCCAGAAAGAGCCATAGGACTAAGAGAAAAATAGAGAACGAACATGGTGGCCTCCAGTTGTTGACCAAAGAAAAAAGGATCACCAGTGCTATTTTCCACCATTATTCTTTGATAGGAAATGGAATATAAATTTAATAAATTACAGCTAGTAAAGTAAACTTGTCTGTAGTAGATATAAATTTATCTGCTTCATTTCAAAGTTGGCAGCACTTAGCAATAGCACTTAGACTTATAAGCCACTTTGCAGAGCTTTACAGCCCTCTCTAAGCGGTTTACAGAATCAGCATATTGCTGTTGTGGTCCGTCATCAGCCTACAGAGCTGGCAACGGAATCGGACAGCGATGAGGCTGAGGCTGAGGCAGGGCCATTGGGAAGTGAGGTGCGGATCCAGAGCCTCCAGAGATTGATAGTAGTGAGGCAGAGGAATAGGAGGAGCCTGTTCCTAATGCACGCATGAGAAGACCTGCCAGAATGCAAGAGCAGCTCAGGCAGAGAGGACAACTCGGGAGTAAGGCCAAGAGATGATTGGCCCCTCCCATAAGGCTTAAAACAGACCAACACCGGTGTTTCAGGTTTGCTGGAAAACAACGTTGTAGCTGCGTCCTTTGCTTCGTGTATGTCTTTGTTTTTGTGGCTTCTGGACATTTGCCAGGAAGGGCCTTTGGCAGTTTGCCTAACTGAACTAAGTTTTGTGAAATAACGAGGAATTGTGTTGGGAGGCATTTGTTTTACTTTGAGTTGAACGACGCTGGGAATGAAGTAATTCCCAGCTGTTCAAATAAAGTTTGTTTTTTCACGGACTAAGTTTATTACTACCTACTTGGACCTGGGTCACAACAATTGCCCCCAACAATCTGGGTCCTCATTTTACTGACCTCAGAAGGATGGAAGGATGGCTGGCTGGTGAGACTCGAACTGCCAAACTGCTGGCAGCCAGCAGTTAGCAGAAGTAGCTTGCAGTGCTGCATTCTAACCACTGCACCACCACGACTCTCTATGATAAGGACATGGATTGTGTGCCATTAAAGTCATGTTGACTTGTATCAAGCATGCAGTTTTTCCCCCCCATGGTGAAGTTAATTCTAAAACCTGAATCCAAAGAACCAAATTTCCCTCTTATAGCTCCTCTTTACACACCATTCCTTTTTTTCCTGGCTTTCTATTTTGTAAACATGATGGCAGTTTTGGAAGTCCAATTCCTGTGGCACTTCCTCCTCAGTACCTCATAATCTAGTGACCAAAAGTTGGAAATAGAATTAAAGATTTATCCTGTGTTCCCCTTTTTTACTTATCATTCATATTCTTGTCTACGATAACATTTTCCAACCTGGACAACTTTATGCATGAATCGTATGTTGTTTGACTCTCTACCTGGCAGGAGGCAGTAATAATAATAATAATAATAATAATAATAATAATAATAATAATAATAATAATAATAATAATAATAATAATAATAATAATAATAATGCTGCAACAGAGTTGGAAGGGACCTTGGAGGTCTTCTAGTCCAATCCCCTGCTTAGGCAGGAAATTGTACCACTTCAGACAAATGGTTATCCAACATCTTCTTAAAATCTTCCAGTGTTGGAGCATTCACAACTTCTGCAGGCAAGTTATTCCACTGATGAATTGTTCTCACTGTCAGGAAATTTCTCCTTAGTTCTAAGTTGCTTCTCTCCTTGATTAGTTTCTACCCATTGCTTCTTGTTCTACCCTCAGGTGCTTTGGAGAATAACTTGATTCTCTCTTCTTTGTGGCAGCCCTTGAGATATTGGAACACTGCTATCATGTCTCCCCTAGTCCTTCTTTTCATTAAATTAGACATATCCAGTTCCTGCAACCATTCTTCATATGTTTTGCCCTCCAGTCCCCTAATCATCTTTGTTGCTCATCTCTGCACTCTTTCTAGAGTCTCAACATCTTTTTTACATCGTGGCAACCAAAGCTGGATGCAGTATTCCAAGCATGGCCTTACCAAGGCATTATAAAATGGTATTAACACTTCACATAATCTTGATTCTATCCCTCTGTTTATGCACCCAGAACTATGTTGGCTTTTTTGGCAGCTGCTGCACACTGCTGGCTCATATCTAAATGGTTATCCACTAGGACTCCAAGATCCCTCTTACAGTTACTACTATTAATCAGGTGGTAGGCTTTGCTTATGTCAATAATTAATTTCCAGTAAGTAAACTTTTGTGGTTTTGTTATCAACTTTACTTCATTAATGATTGTTCAAGTGAGATTTCTGCTCTTGGGAATATAATTCTCTCACTTTCACTCTCTCACTCTCATACACAAGAACACAGAGAATACTTCAACTTTCAACAGGCAAGACCTTGGTTTTATGATCTGTGCCACTTCGGGAGACAGCAATTGTTTGAAAAGTGGGGTGTGGGTTACTGCTAAGGGGATCTGAAAGTTCACGGGGATAATGGAGCCTGGATATCTTAGTTCACACATCCCATTAAGCTGCGGTTTGTTTATTCAGTTAATTACAGTTGGCTGAGATCACATGAAATATGTATTCTGTTCTGATAAGACTGGATCTAGAGCAGTAGGCAGAGATGAGACCAATCTCATTATTTGAACAACTTAATGTTGAAACTTAGGTGGAGGTGAAATTTTTACGTGCATTTCTAACTGTGAAAAGCTATCTTTGAAGACAAGGATATAAGTACACTGGACTCAGAGTGGTCTGTGAGGAAGCCAGGAGGAGGGAATTAAGAAATAGGCATTACAACCATCATCACACAAATTCTGCAGTCTACATACTTGCATTGACCGTTGAAATGCAAATAGGATAGAATAGAATAGAATAGAATTTTTTATTGGCCAAGTGTGATTGGACACACAAGGAATTTGTCTTGGTGCATATGCTCTCAGTGTACATAAAGAAAAGATACGTTCATCAAGGTACAACATTTACAACACAAATGATGGTCAATATATCAATATAAATCATAAGGATTGCCAGCAACAAAGTTACAGTCATACAGTCATAAGTGGAAAGAGATTGGTGATGGGAACTATGAGAAGATTAATAGTAGTGCAGATTTAGTAAATAGTTTGACAGTGTTGAGGGAATTATTTGTTTAGCAGAGTGATGGCCTTCGGGAAAAAACTGTTCTTGTGTCTAGTTGTTCTGGTGTGCAGTGCTCTATAGCGTTGTTTTGAGGGTAGGAGTTGAAACAGTTTATGTCCAGGATGCGAGGGGTCTGTAAATATTTTCACGGCCCTCTTCTTGATTCGTGCAGTATACAGGTCCTCAATGGAAGGCAGGTTGGTAGCAATTATTTTTTTAATTATTTATTTATTAAAATAAATAAAGGCAATATTGCATGATGGCATCTCTGCACAAGGAGTTCAAATCAATCAACCCTAAAGCAAATCAACCCTGACTCTCTTTTGGAGAGACAGATGCTGAAGTTGAAGCTCAAATAATTTGGCCACCAAATGAGAAGAGAGGACTCATTGGAAAAGACCCTGATGTTGGAAAAGACTGAAGGCAAAAACAGAAGGACAGCAAAGGAGGAGATGGTTAGGTAGTGTCATCAATGCAGTGGACATGAGTTTGAACAGACTCAGGGAGATAATGGAGGACAAGGGGCCTTGCCATCTATGGTCCATGGGTCATGAAGACCTGGATATGGATTAGCAGCTGAACAACAACAATAAAATCGCTGCACACATTCCATTTTTGGGGTTGACTGCAGATGCCACTGATGAGAATCAGTTTTTTTTATAGGCCAGATTACCATATGGCATTCTTGTAAAACAGGATGTGTGTGTGTGTGTGTGTGTGTGTGTGTGTGTGTGTGTGAACCCCCCTCCTATTCACAGTATCAGAGAAAGCAAAACTTTCAACTTTCATGTTTTCCAAGTTAACCTAGAATTCTGGGAAATGAAGTCCACTATCCCAGAAGTGCATCACGGTAGAAAAACATGATTGTTCTGATTGCAGCAAAGATACTCCTGTGAGAAAATTAAAACCTCTTGATGTTCACCTTCTGCAACAGTAGTTCTGAGATAGGAGTACTAGAGCGCAGGTCTTCTAAACAACTGTATTTGTTCCTTTCACATAAAGAGAAAGAGAGCCAGTCTGATACAGTGAAACTAGAAACTAGGAGATTGTGAATTCTAGTCCCACCTTATGCATGAAGCCACCAAGGTGACCTTAGGCAGGTCATTCTCTTTAAGCCATAGGAAGTAAACAAGGACAAACCACTTCCAAAATGTTGCCAAGGGATCTGTTCAGACAATTTCATTGGTGGTATTCAGCTGGTTCTATTCGGTTCGGGCGAACCAGTAGCGGCAGCTGTGGGATGCTCCGCCCACCCACCTGCCCAGACGTCATCATGTCCCGTTTTTGACACTCAGTGCATGCACACACCCTTACATTTGTGAACCGATAGCGAAAGTAAGTGAATACCACCCCTGGACAGTTGCCAGGTTCGCTCGCTCATGTGCGTGTGTGCATCACGTGCATGCTTGGACCCTCTGTGCATGCACAAATCCTTCCGCGCATGCATGCACAGAGGGTAAAAAAACAGGTTACTTCCTGGTTAAAACGAGGAAGTAACGATGACCAGGTGGGTGGGCGGAGCCTCGTGCCACCATTGCTACCGGTTCTCTGAACCATTGTCCACCATCGCTAGGGGTTTGGCCAAACCGGGCCGAACTGGGACCATTTCACCCCTGGGTTGATCCCCTCTTCTTTATGGCAATTTACCTCACCACTTGAAAATGTTCCCTCTAAGCCAGGGGTGTCAAACTGGCGTCTGACTTAAGGCACACATGCACACAAGAGCAATAAACTAATTGTGTGGATTCAGATCCCTGTTTTTTTTATCTACAGCAACTGGTGGGAATCTTGCCTGAGAAGAGGGTGACAGATAAATGCCACTCTTTCCTGTTGCGTTCAGCCATCATTGCTTTGTTTTCACTCTTAATGGTCTTGCTGTAGTGTATAAAAAAGATAAATTGTTCTATTTTATGATATGAACTCCGCGACACCAGAAGCTTTGATGAAATGCACTATATATTCATGCACATTTTCCTAGCATGAAAAGAACATTAATTGCATGTTGCTCGGGACTAGGGAAGCCTGTCTTGCAGAAAATTGGATGTTTGTGAAATACCAACAGAGACACCAGAATAAAATATTGATACCTAGAGAAGGAGTGACTTCAGTTCTTTAATGGACTGAAACGAAGGGTCTCAATCAGAGAGTGGTTTCCTTTGGAGGTGTGATGATTTAACAGTAACCTATTATTTTGATAGTAACCTATTATTGTCAGGCATTCCTCGCCTTGCCTGATTCAACATGAAGTCTAACCCTTCCAACCCACAATTTATATTCAAGACCAAAAATAAAGGGGACAAAATGAATCTTGAAAGAGTACTCCAAAATAAACAAGTACTGTATTTTTTGGAGTATAAGACGCTCCGGACTATAAGACGCACCTATCTTTTTTGGGACAGAAGACAAGAAAAAAAATCGGCCTCTGACTCCCAGCAATTTGCCTCGTTGCAGCAAACAGCAAACAACCTGCTTTAGTTTCATTTTCATTTTCAGCCCAGCCTGATTAGCACAAGAAAAAAACATCTGCCTCCTTGCAGCAAACAGCGGAGGCCCACACAATAATAGGCAATGGCAATCCATGTAGCCTGAAACAGCTGAGGGTCGAGAGCCCGATCCAACCGACAATCAACTGCTTGTGCTAATCAGGCTGTGCTGAAGCTGAAATGGGCTGTTTGCTGCAAGGAGGTAAATTGCTGAGAGGCAGAGACTAAAGGGTGGGAGCCGGTGCGTGGGTGGGGCTACATTCAGTGTATAAGATGCACCCAAATGTTCACCCTCTTTTTTGGGGGAGGGGGAAGTGTGTCTTATACTCTAAAAAATATGGTAATTACAAGCCCAATCATAGGAAGGACACTATTCTATATCCCTGTAGAGGATGTAGGTTGCTGGGATGAGAATTTACCAGAATAACAAAATTACAGAGTTGGAAAGGACCTTGAAGTTCTTCTAGTGCCTCTGGTCAAGCAGGAGACCCTATACCATTACAGACAAATGGTTGTCCAATCTCTTCTTAAAAAGTTCTAGTGATGGAGCACCCACAACTTTTGAAGGCACTGAATAATTTTTCTCACTGCCAGGAAATTTCTTCTTATTTCTAGGTTGGCTCTCTTCTTGATTAGTTTCCATCCATTGCTTCATGTTCTTCCTTCAGATGCTTTGGAGAATAGGTTGATCCAGGGGTGAAATCTACTTACCTTCCCAAGTGGTTTGTAAGTGCATGCACAGCATGCATGTGCTTGCTTCGCTCGCTCGCGCACGTGTGTGCATCACATGCGTGCTTGGACCCTCTGCGCATGTGCAAATCCTTGTGCGCATGCACAGAGTGTAAGAAACAGGTTACTTCCTGGTAAAAACAAGGAAGTAACAATGACTGGGTGGGCGGGCGGAGTTTCGTGCTGCCATCGCTATTGGTTCTCTGAACCACTGGCCACGGGTTCAGCCGAACCGGGCCGAACCGGGAGCATTTCACCCCTGGGTTGATCCCCTCTTCTTTATGGCAGCTCTTTACCTCACCACTTGAAAATGTTCCCCCTAGGCCAGGGGTGTCAAACTTGTGTCGTCATGGCATCGTCATGTGACGTATCAGGACTTTTTCTCCCTTCACTAAACCAGGCGGGGGCTGAACCAGCCAATGATGTATCGAGCTCACGGGCCACAAGTTTGACATCCCTGCCCTAGGCCAATTCTGTTTCCCCCTGTAGGCCATTTCTGTTTGATGATAAGGATTTATAGTGATTTTTCCACAAACCTCTCTTTTTCCATTCCAGCCCTTTGGATCCCTATGCTGCCCAGAAGCCCAAGGAGGAGGTGCTTGGATATACGTAGAGTAGGGCTTGGATGTATTTGGCCATTGGGGTGCTTCATGTTTTGGTTTTGCAGGAAAACAGTAGCCCTAGATATTTGCAACCGGACATGGACCCTGGTTGGAATTATTGCTGCTGATTTTTCTTTGGCTCCAGCAGCCCCTGTAACCAGTGGTGATATTCAGCCGGTTCTATCCGGTTCGGGCGAACCGATAGCAGAGGCTGCGGATAGCTTTGCCCACCCACATGGACATTTTCACGTCTCATTTATCCATGTTTTTGATGCTCTGCGCATGCACGGAAGGCCCTGCACATGCGCAGAGGTGGATGCACGCACATTTACATTTGCGAACCAGTAGGGAACGTAAGTGAATATCACCCCTGCCTGTAACCCTTGAATGAGGGCATCAATTTTACTGACTTCATTCCTGGTGTGTTTCAAAATGGTATATTTTCCTCCCATCTCAAGAACCAAAGGACGGCCTGCTGACAAGGCCATGTAGATGAGCCCAGTTTTAGGGCATTTTTAGCATCACTAGTGTTAAAACTGTGCTTTCTATCCTGTTCTGGCCATGTCTAAGGGTGGCCTCAAGGTATGCAAAATCTGTTGAGGCAGTGACTGGGAACAATGACTGGACATGAATTGGAATTGGGGATAGCAAATTTCATGCCAGTATACTGTGTTTCTCTGCAAACTCAAAAAAGGTTGTAGCAAACTGTTTTTACTAAAAGTAAAAACAACAACTCTGTAACTGTTTTCCCAAGCATGGAGCCAACTTCGCAGCTTTGAAAAAATTATTGCGATACTTGCAATTAGAAATGTTTTGCAGAGTCCTGGCTGAATACCACTGTAGTTGTTGCACAGACATAGGCATAGATTCTAACAATGAATTCCAACACATAATTAAAGGAGAAGGAGCTTTGAGAATTGCAGGCTCATTGGAGGAGGCTGAAAGGGGCATGAATTTCACCAGTGAGATTGGCCAGGATGTTTCCAAATAGGTCCCCAAATTGTTGGAGATGTGGTTACAAACAGGGGACCTTCTACCACATGTGGTGGACCTGCCCTAAGATTAAGAAATTTTGCGGGAAGATAAAAATCTGGCTGGATGAAATAACAGGGCAGAAAATAGAAAAAAACAAAAACTATTCCTATTGGGCATTCTGAAAGGGAAAATGGAAAGAAATATACAATATATCATATTACACATATTGACGACATGTAGTATTGTGATAGCACAGAATTGGAAACATCCAGATATCCCACCAGATCAAATTATAATAAAAATATATGAATGTGCAGAAATGGACAGATTATCGATTACTTGGCTAAATAGAGCTATAGACGTTTATAAATTGTAGACCTGTTTTGCAAGCGGGGGGGGGAGGGACAGGGACTATTACTGTTGAAATATATTGTTCAGTATGCAACTAGGGGAAATAATTTAGGTGTATTTTTTTGGTTTTTATGCACAATTAATTGTCTTTCTTAGTTTTGATTTTTTTTTGTTTTCTTTTTTTCTGTCGAAGGTTGTATTTTAAGTTTGGAAATAAAATTTTAAAAAAATTATTAAAAAAAGAGAAGTACGTTTTGCTTTAATTTTTTATTTTTTTTCCTACAGTGGCCTTAAATTTCCAAACACCAGGTGTGCAGATGGATTTACTAATTGGAAAATTTTTGGACAATGGAGGCTCTGGTTACGTTTTGAAACCAGAATTCTTGAGAAGAAGAGACTCTGCTTTTGACCCATTTAACGTTGCTGATAGATATAATCCCATTACGCTAACAATAAAGGTAAGGCAGTTTCTTTTTCTTTTTTTTAAGGTTTTTTTTTCTTTTTCTTATACACGTATTATAAATGTACATATTTATTTATTTATTTATTTGCATTTATACCCCGCCCTTCTCCGAAGACTCAGGGCGGCTCACACTATGTTAAGCAATAGTCTTCATCCTATTTGTATATTATATACAAAGTCAACTTTATTGCCTCCAACAATCTGGGTCCTCATTTTACCTACCTTATAAAGGATGGAAGGCTGAGTCAACCTTGGGCCTGGTGGGGCTTGAACCTGCAGTAATTGCAAGCAGCTGCTCTTAATAACAGACTGTTTAGCAGTCTGCGCCACTCAAGGACATAGATAATCATACTCTCTAAAGAAAGCACAAAATAAAACTTTTTAATTACCTCTGAAGTTGCTCTTCTACCCTTTCTTTCCCTTTGTTTTACAACAAACCTTCACCTCTTTTCCCTCCCTCCTTCTCCTTTCCTACCTTCTTCCTCCTCCTCTCCTTCCTCATACCTACTTCCCTTTCCTCTCCCCCACTCCCCTTTCCCTCCTTTTTCACCTTCTCTCCTACTCTTATCCCCTAACTTTTTGTCACAACAGTATACAGAAACAATTGTCATAGATAAAACAACATATCTTGAAGAATATATACATATATACATATATATATATATATATATATATATATATATATATATATATATATATATATATATATATATATATATATATATATATATATATATATATATATATATATATATATATATATATATAGGTCTTTGGTTGTTCGGGTTTTCTCCCGTGTAAAATTGGAAATGTCTTGGCAACGTTTCGACGAAGTCTCATTCGTCATCTTCAGGCTTCACTTCGTGCTTCTGGGAGCAACTTCCAATTTTACGCGGGAGAAAACCCGAATAACCAAAGACCTACATACAAACACCCGCGAAAACCTCAGAAAAATATATATATATATGTAAAAAATATGCATCAACTATATCAATTTGATATAATGAAGGGAACAATAGGACAGGAACGGTAGGCACTATTGTGCTCTTATGCACGCCCCTTATAGCCTTCTTAGGAATGGGGTGAGGTCAATAGTAGACAGTTTTTGATTGAAGATTTTGGGATTTTGAGTAGAGACCACCTTCTATTTCTTTCTTCTTTCTTTCTTCCTTGTTGTATATTATTTCCCTTGTTTGGTATCCGAGCAACTCCAATCTTCTGATAATATATATTTTCTTTTCGATTTCTTTTCTTTTTTACCCAATCCATCATTTCATGGCTGTACATTTATATCTATAATCTTCTCTTCTTCATCCCCCCTCCCCCTTTTCCATCTATTTTGGCGATATCTGAATTTCTATTTCTTAATTACAGTTTTTCTCATTTCTTTTCCATTTATTAACACTGTTTATCTATTTATTGACTTTTATTTCTATCTCTTTTCTAACCATACATAAAATCTTCCCCAGGTCTTGAAATACACCGATTCCTCTTTATCTTTTATTCTTAAAGTTAATCTATTCATTTCCACACAATCTAAGATCTTTTTTATTACTTCACCTTCTGATGGGATTTTCTTTAACTTCCAATTTTGCACAAATACAAGTCTTGATGCTGTTATTACATGGATAATTAAATACATTTCTTCTTTGCTATATCTTTCTGGCAAAATACCCAATAAGAAAATTTCTGGCTTAAATTCTATGGATTTGTGTAGCATTTCTTTTGACCATGTCTGTATTCTAAACCAATATTTTTTTGCTTCTATACATGTCCACCCATATGATAATATGAGCCCGGCAAATTCGAGCATTTCAAACATTTAGCTGATTTATCTTTAAACATTTTTGCTAGTCTTTCTGGTGACATGTGCCATCTATAAAACATTTTATATATTTTCCTTATATGCCGTTGTCATTGTCAATTTATAATCCCTTTCCCATAGTTGTTGCCATTTCTCTAATTCTATTGCATAACCAAAAAATTTTGCCCATGTTATCATTGTTTCTTTTACTTCTTCATCTTCTAGTCTAACTTGCAATAAGTAATTATACAATTTTTTAATCATTTTTTCATCTTTTCCAGTCAGTATCTGATCCAACTCTGATTCCCCCAAATTAAAACCATATTGTTTCAAGTCTTTATCATACCTTGATTGTATTTGCAATCTTGTGTACCAATCAGTCTCATTCCCTTGGTTTTCTAATTCTTGCTTCTGTTTCAACTCTCCCTTCTCAGTTAAAATGTCTTTATAACATGCAATATTGTTCATATTAATCATATTCAGATGTGTCAACGCTTCTATTGTTGAAAGCCACATTGGTATTTCCATGCAGTGTTTTTCTTTCACTCTCTCCTATATTGTTAACAAGCCACTTCTAACACAATGTCTCTGAAAGTATCCATGTATCCTATTTTTGCCGTACTATAAGAAAGCATGCCAACCTAGTTGCAAATCATGTCCTTCCAAAGTCAATAGACTTGTATTTCTCAATAAAATCCATTCTTTAACCCAGGTTAACATCGCTGCTTGGTGATAAAGTTCCCAGTTTGGTAGGCCAAATCCTCCTCTAGTCTTAGAGTCTTGAAGCAGTTTCATGGAAACTTCAACCTATCTAAGGAACAATTCCTTGATATAGAATAGAATAGAATAGAATAGAATAGAATAGAATAGAATAGAATAGAATTTTTTATTAGCCAAGTGTGATTGGACACACAAGGAATTTGTCTTGGTGCATATGCTCTCAGTATACATAAAAGAAAAGATACCTTCATCAAAGTACAACATTTACAACACAAATGATGGTCATAGGGTACAATTTAACATTTAATGATACAATACTTAATGATAATCATAGGGTAAAAATAAGCAATCAGGAAACAATCAATATCAGTATAAATCATAAGGATTACCAGCAACAAAGTTACAGTCATACAGTCATAAGTGGAAAGAGATTGGTGATGGGAACGATGAGAAGATTAATAGTAGTGCAGATTTAGTAAATAATAAATAGTTTAATAAATAGTTTGACAGTGTTGAGGGAATTATTTGTTTAGCCTTCGGGAAAAATTATTTTTTTAGCCTTCTTGTGTCTAGTTGTTCTGGTGTGTGTTCTGGTGTGCAGTGCTCTATAACGTTGTTTTGAGGGCAGGAGTTGAAACAGTTTATGTCCAGGATGTGAGGGATCTATAAATATTTTCACGGCCCTCTATTTGACTCGTGCAGTATAAAAGGTCCTCAGTGGAAGACAAGTTTGCTTCCTAGAAGGTTGTAAAGAGATAGGCCTTCCCACAACGCTAGGACAGGGTAAGGTTGGATCCTGAAGATGGTGGTGTTGATTGCATTACAGGAGAAAGGTTGTGGCACCAGGTGTTCTTATTGTATTTCAGTTTTGCTGCTGTTGTGAGCCACCCAGTGTGTCTTTTAATATGGGTGGACATTCAGTCATGGGCAAAATTGTGGAAACCTTTTGGGAAAAGTGTATTTTCTAAAACTTGCTAATAACACCACTTTTTTGGGGAGAGTAGTACCATAAAATTATATATCAATGGAAAGTTCATTTAATCAAGAATGTAATGCAATAACTTCTATGAAGGATTTGCTAGTAGAATAGCAGTTACAGTATAAAGAAGAAAAGTCAAACACATAGAAAAATTGAGATATACAAAAATTATCACATCAGTTGATACTTAGTTGGGTAACCTTTGGCATAATTATGGCCTTTCAACGTCTTCCCATTGAGTGAACCAAGTCTTTTAGTTCTGCAGCTGTTCTAATGTGAAACCAAGATTGAATGATTGTTTCTATTAACTGGGTTTTATTGCTGGGTCGCTTCTGACTAAAAAGTTTCTTTAGTTGACTCCATAGATTTTCAATTGAGTTAAGGTCTGGGCTATTCCCAGGCCATTCCAGCAGTGGAATAGGATTATCTTGAAACTCCAAAATAAAAGAAGTGTTGTTATTAGCCATCAAATCTCAAAAATACATTTTTCCAAAAAGGTTTCCACAATTTTGGCCACCACTGTACCATCAAATTATTTGACTAGAAAAGTCTGAGAATGTTATACTTCTACAATCAAGCGATCATTATCCTTGGCCTACATTGCCTTCAAAAATACATCTGATATCTCTCTCCCAAGATTCTCTTCTCCTGAATAGACATACAGACCTCAGAACAGCAGAGTTGGACGGGACCTTGGAGGTCCTCTGGTCCAACCCCTGCTCAAGCAGGAGAGCCAGAGAAATGGGTATCCAATCTTTTCTTAACAGCTTCCAGTGATGGAGCATCCACAACTTCTGGAAGCAAGCCATTCCACTGATTAATTGCTCTCACTCTCAGGAAATTTCTCCTTAGTTCTAGTTTGGATCTCTCTCGGATAAGCTTCTATATGTTACTTCTTGTTCTGCCCTCAAATTTAGAGAATAGATGTATACATTTATTCAGCCGATATTTAATCCTTTTGGAAACCGGGGGGAATAACTTTAGCTAGCATATTTGGCCTCACTACAGTGGTGAGATTCAGCTGGTTCGGAACAGTTCGGGCGAACTGGTAGTTAAATTGCTGACTGGCCCCGCCCCTTCTTGCCCTGCCCCTTCCAGGAGTCCACACATGCCCCATTTTGGATCCCAGGTAATAATAATAATAATAATAATAATAATAATAATAATAATAATAATAATAATAATAATAATAATAATAATAATAATAATTTAATTTGTATACCGCCCTTCTCCCGAAGGACTCAGGGTGGTGAACAGCCAAAATAAAAATGACAATCAATACACACAGTAAAATAAAAACACTAGTTAAAAAACTTATTTAAATTTTGCCCAAATTTAAAAATACATTTAAAATCCCAAAAACTAATTAAAAATTTAAAACTCTAAAAACAACTAAAAGTTCTATGCCAGTCCTGTGCGGATAAATGAATAGGTCTTAAGCTCGCAGCGAAAGGTCCGAAGGTCTGGAAGTTGTCGAAGTCCAGGGGAAAGCTCATTCCATAGGGTAAGAGCCCCCACAAAGAAGGCCCTTCCCTTGGGGGTCACCAGCCGACATTGCTTGGCTGACAGCACCCTAAGGAGTCCCTCTCTGTGAGAGTGCACGGGTCGGTGAGAGGCAAACGATGGCAGTAGGCGGTCTCGTAAGTAACCCGGTCCTAAGCCATGGAGCGCTTTAAAGGTGGTAAGTGCAGGGAGGCCTCCTAGGCCCAAAACGGCCCCCCACGACCCGTTTTTGCTCCCAGTGGAGTGCAGGAGACCGAGTGCTGTCTGTCACACCCCCTGGCCATGCCCTCCATGGCCACGCCCACCCAGCTGGTCATTAGGGCAAAGAACCAGTTGTTAAATTATGTGAATCCCACCACTGCCTCACTATGTTGCAAAGCATCCAGAGAATGAAGAATTGTCATAAGAACAATATCACTAATTCTTTACCAATGAATGGCTTTGCTTGCATAATACACTGAACTGAAACTAGCAAACATGCTTTAATCAGTGCCTAAAGCAGATGTTTAGCTTGTAGTTCAATATATCTCCTATCTCATAAAAACAGTTTTTAATGGTTACGTTAACCATTAGAACCTGTTTGATATAGTGGTTTAAGAAGCCAGGCTACAAGCTTGGAGACCATATATTCCAGTCTCGCCATACGCCCAACGCCAGCTGGGAGACTTTGGGCCAGATGTTTTCTCTCAACTCCAGGAAGAAAGCAATGGGAAATTATTTCTGAAAACACATTCAAGAAAACTGTAGGGAATGTAATTGCCCAGAGTCAAGATTGATTTGAAGGTGCAAAAAGAACTGTCAAACCTTCAAAGAATAGTAATAGTAAGAACACCACTCTATCTTGGATTGGCCATAGTGATTGGGCAGGTATTTTATGAATGGACAACTTCTCCCATAGTATTTTATGTTAGAGACAACTTGAAGGTATGGAGGACTTTTTAAAGTGGCCTGATCAGAGGTGGTATTCAGCAGGTTCTGACCAGTTCTGGAGAATCGGTAGTGGAAATTTTGAGTAGCTTGGAGAACTGGTAAATACCACCTCTGACTGGCCCCGCCTCTATCTATTCTCTGCCTCCCGAGTCCCAGCTGATCGGGAGGAAATGGGGATTTTGCAGTAACCTTCTCCTGGAGTGGGGTGGGAATGGAGATTTTACAGTATCCTTCTGCGGCCATGCCCACCAAGCCATGCCACATCCACCAAGCCATGCCCACAGAATTGGTGGTAAAAAAATTTGGATCCCACCACTGGGCCTGATCCAAAGTCCTTGTAGATCTGTATATGTCCTTCCTGTTAAAGACTACTTCAGCTTTAATTGCAATAATACTAGAGCAACTAATAGATGGAGGTGACACGAGGCTGTCTCCAGGGGATTACGAACGCTTCTTTGTTGGAGGGGATCTTTCCGGCCGCCTTGAAAGAGGCAGTGGTGAGACCTCTCCTCATGAAGCCTTCCCTGGACCCAGCTGTATTAGGTAATTATCGTCCAGTCTCCAACCTTCGCTTTGTGGCGAAGGTTGTAGAGAGTGTGGTGGCATGTCAATTACCTCGGTACCTGGATGAAACTATCTATCTAGACCCGTTCCAGTCCGGCTTCCGGCCCGGTTATAGCACTGAGACGGCTTTGGTCGCGTTGGTGGATGATCTCTGGAGGGCCAGGGACAGGGGTTATTCCTCTGCCTTGGTCCTATTAGACCTCTCAGCGGCTTTCGATACCATCGACCATGGTATCTTGCTGCACTGGTTGGAGGGATTGGGAGTGGGAGGCACCGTTTATCGGTGGTTCTCCTCCTATCTCTCCGATCGGTCGCAGACGGTGTTGACAGGAGGGCAGAGGTCGATCCCGAGGCGCCTCACTTGTGGGGTGCCGCAGGGGTTGATTCTCTCACCCCTCCTGTTCAACATCTATATGAAGCCGCTGGGTGAGATCATCAGTGGTTTCGGTGTGAGGTATCAACTGTACGCTGATGATACTCAGCTGTACTTTTCCACACCGGGCCACTCCAATGAAGCTATCGAAGTGCTGTCCTGGTGTCTGGAAGCCGTACGGGTCTGGATGGGGAGAAACAGGCTCAAGCTCAACCCCTCCAAGACAGAGTGGCTGTGGATGCCGGCATCCCGGTACAGTCAGCTGCAGCCGCGGCTGACTGTTCGGGGTGAGTCATTGGCTCCAATGGAGAGGGTGTGCAACTTGGGCGTTCTCCTGGATGGTCGGCTGTCTTTTGAAGACCACTTGACGGCCGTCTCCAGGAGAGCTTTTTACCAGGTTCGCCTGGTCCGCCAGTTGCGCCCCTTTCTAGACCGGGATGCCCTATGCATGGTCACTCATGCCCTTGTGACATCTCGTCTGGATTACTGCAATGCTCTCTACATGGGGCTCCCCTTGAAGAGCACCCAGAGGCTCCAGTTGGTCCAGAATGCGGCTGCGCGGGTGATAGAGGGAGCCCCTCGTGGCTCCCATGTGACACCTCTCCTGCGCAGACTGCACTGGCTACCTGTGGCCTTTCGGGTGCGCTTCAAGGTTTTGGTAATTATCTTTAAAGCGCTCCATGGCATTGGGCCGGGATACTTACGGGACCGTCTACTGCCACCGAGTGCCTCCCACCGACCCGTTCGCTCTCAGAGGGAGGGACTCCTCAGGGTGCCGTCAGCCAGGCAGTGCCGGCTGGCGAAGCCCAGGGGAAGGGCCTTTTCTGTGGGGGCTCCCGCCCTCTGGAACGAACTTCCCCCAGGACTTCGTCAACTTCCTGACCTTCGAACCTTTCGCCGCGAGCTTAAGACACATCTTTTCATTTGCGCAGGTCTGGACTAGGATTTTAAATTTTAAATTTGGTTTTTAATGGGGTTTTTATTATTCTATTGGGGTTTTAATATTCGGCCGTATGTAATAAGTTTTTTTTAATTGGGGTTTTAACTTGTATTTATGTATATTTTACGTGGCTGTTAACCGCCCTGAGTCCCCCGGGAAATAGGGCGGTATATAAATATGATTAAATAAATAAATAAATAAAATAAATTAATTAAACTTAATGTCAACCGCTTTAATCTAGATTGCAGAAAATATGACTTCTGTAACAGAATCATCAGTGCTTGGAATACTTTACCTGACTCTGTGGTCTCTTCCCACAATCCTAAAAGTTTTATCTAAAAACTTTCTACTATTGACCTCACCCCATTCCTAAGAGGACCATAAGGGGCATGCATAAGAGCACAAACGTGCCTACCGTTCCTGTCCTATTGTTTTTCTTTTCTTCTTTCTATATATATGCTTATACCTCCTTATATTTACTCATATATGTTTATATACTATATAATCTTTTGTATGATTCCTACATATATTGTTGTGACAAAATAAAATAAATAAAATAAATAAATTTTCTTGAAAACAAACATTCTGTTTTAATGATTCATTCATCAGGTTAGGAGTAAGTATTCTGTTGCCAATAGATGATATGTACCATTGAATAGCTTCATTCATGGTCATATATTCATCTGTTTTATGTACTTTTGGTCCAGGATGTTCCTGTGTTGGATTCATTTTGTATTTTATGTTTCAACTTTTGTTTGAAACAATTAAATCACATATCATGAACATTTTTTCCTTTCTATATCATTTAATGAAGCAATCCTGTTGCCAGAGTCAATGAGTTTTTCTATAACATTGATTCCAGGGTACAACCTTCTTAGAATATATTAAGCTAATTGTTAAAACATGAAAGACTTAGGAGATTTGAAGATTATAAAATCACTGAGAACCATATTATATGCAACATTAAATCACCTCAGCCCAAGCCAAAATAGAGTATCCACTTAGAGACTACCTTGTTTAGTGATTGCCTTAATTTAGTGTCCATTTGTGGACAGTGATGAACAATTTTATGACCACTCCTCACATTAACAACTTCACAGGTCTGAAAACCAAAGGAAAGCTGAAGTAAGTTTGTAAGCTTTCACTTAGCAATCATTTTGTTTATTGAATTAGTTATAGATTTGAAACTTGAAACTTGATTAAAAAAATGTGTAGAAGGCCCATCATTTGATATTGTATTAACTTACAACAATAAAACAGTACAAAGTATAAAAAACAGACTGCAAGATAAATCAACCTTAACCTACCATTTAAGTTTAAAAACTCACTGGAGAAGAGCCTAATGCTGGGAAAGATTGAGGGCAAAAGAAGAAGGGGACGGCAGAGAACGAGGTGGCTGGATGGAGTCACTGAAGCAGTTGGCGTGAGCTTAAATGGACTCCAGAAGATGGTAGAAGACAGGAAGGCCTTTAACAGATTAACAAAGTTGGAAGGGACCTAATAGGTCATCTAGTCCCACCCCCTGCTCAAGCAGGAGACCCTATACCATTTCTGATAAATGGCAGTCCAATCTTTTCTTGAAAGTCTCAAGTGATGAAGCTCCCACAATTTCCAAAGGCAACTTCTGTTCCATTAGTTAATTGTTCTCACTGTCAGAAAGTTCCTTCTTATTTCTAGGTTGAATGGTCAGTTTCCATCCATTATTCCTTGTCTGGCCTTCAGGTGCTTTGGAAAACAGCTTGACCCACTCCTCTCTGGGTCAGCCCCTCAAGTATTGGAAGATGGCTATCATGTCACCCCTGGTCCTTCTCTTCACTAGACTAGCCATGCCCAGTTCCTGTAACCATTCTTTATATGTTTTATTCTCCAGTCCCCTAATCATCCTGGTTGCTCTCCTCTGCACTTTTTCTAGAGTCTCAACATCTTTTTATAGTGTGGTGACCAAAACTAGTTGTGGTCTTACTGGGGCTTTATAGAATGGTATTAGTATCTCACTTGATCTTGATTATATCCCTCTGTTAATGCAATTTAGGCCTAGAGAAATGTTGTCCATGGGGTTGTGATGGATTGCAATGGGTCGGACACGACTTCGCAACTAACAACAAAACAATTTAAAAGAATCATTAAAAATAGTTCACATGATATGGATTGTGGGATCAATGAAATCTACAACCTAATCCCTCACTGCATCCAGTTTTACATGGACCAAACTTCTATCCCAGCTTTGCAAAACAGTAGCTTAAGGGCGTGGTGATGGGGATGAACTGCCCCCTAAATTAGGAATGTGGCTGGGGCAAGATTTCAGAGGAGACTTGCAACACTGATGTCAGCCTCATTAAGTAGAACAGACAGGAAACATAATATCAGTTGAACAATCTTTATTGTAAGGTTACATTAACTGAATCTTTCAAGTCTGAAAGTGCTTCTCCCCTCCTATCATCTTTACAGCCTACGAAACTAGGGAGGGTTTCTTCTGAGCCTCTTGTCCTCCCCACATTCCCACTGTGGGATCAGCTGCCTTTTATCTGACTGTTTCCTTGGTTACATCTCTTTGCCCTGTCTCCCAAGGTCATTTCCAGATACCATGACATCCACCAAACTCTCGCTTGCAAAAAACAGAAGGAGCAAGGAGCTATCGATTAGGTGAATTCTGGGTTCACTTTTATCTTCACGTGGCTGGTGGGAGGGGATGTCTATCCATGTATGACAATACCCAGGATTGTGCAATTGTAGGAGATGACCAATCTGAGCTCAAGGGTAGAGTAAATACGTAATCTATTTGGAGTATTGAATCAAGTTTCAAGTTTCAAATCATGTTTTTGAACATGTTTTCTCTGTGGCGGCACCGGCCCTTTGGAATGAGCTGCCTCCGGGGTTGCGCCAACTCCCCGACCTCCGGACCTTCAAACGTGAACTTAAGACTTTATTATTTCATCGTGCGGGACTGGCCTAAGCGTAATTTTAAATTGAAATTTTTAAACGGGTTTTACGTCGGTCTATGATCGTTTTAGTTTGATTCGGCCTATTAAATATTTGGTTTTAATTCTGTTTTTAAATCTGCTGTTTGTATTTTGTGTTTTTAAATATGGCTGTAAACTGCCCTGAGTCCTTCATGAGAAGGGCGGTATAGAAATTAAATTATAAATAAATAAATAAATAAATGTTTCAGAGCTAAATAAGGGCCTCTGTGGCTCAGGCTGCTAATGCACTCTGTTATTAACAGCAGCAGCCTGCAATTACTGCAGGTTCTAGTCCCACCAGGCCCAAGATTGACTCAGCCTTCCATCCTTTATAAGGTAGGTAAAATGAGGACCCAGATTGTTGGGGGCAATAAGTTGACTTTGTATATAAATATACAAATATAATGAAGACTATTGCTAACATAGTGTAAGCCGCCTGAGTCTTCAGAGAAGGGCAGGATATAAATGTAAACAAAATTTTTTTTTATTATATAGGTGGTCCTCATTTAGCAAGTACAGTTGGGAATGATAACTACATTCCCATAAGAGACCTAAAGTCACCCCCCTTCCTTGAAGTCTGTTGAGTCTTATCTGGTGCCATTTTGCCTTGACCATTAATAGATCAGATTCTTGAATGTAGATAGTATGAAATAAACTTGTAGTTCTTTTTTTTTATTTTTTTATTTACATTTATATCCCGCCCTTCTCCGAAGACTCAGGGCGGCTTACAATGTATAAGGCAATAGTCTCATTCTATTTGTATATTTACAAAGTCAACTTATTGCCCCCCCCAACAATCTGGGTCCTCATTTTACCTACCTTATAAAGGATGGAAGGCTGAGTCAACCTCGGGCCGGGCTTTAACCTGCAGTAATTGCAGGCTGCTGTGTTCTAATAACAGGCTTCTTATAGCCTGAGCTATCACGGCCCCTTTTGAACTGTATCCTGGCTCCTGATTTCTTATGCCTGGCAACCATTGGATAATTAGTCATGCATTGATATAATCTAGCATTACTATCAGGATGCATACCAACGTATGTCTTTTCTCCAGATTATTAGTGGCTGTCAGCTGCCTCCAAGTAACCTCTCCAAAAGTAACAAGGCTGATCCTTTAGTCAAAATAGAAATTCATGGTGTTCCAGCGGATATGACAAAACGGCAGACTTCTGCCATAAAGAATAATGGTAAGTTGAATAAAATAGAAAGTTTTAAGAGCCAATTCAATAATCTGTAAAACCTGCGTATCAGAGTTAAGAATGCATGGAACTGTCTAACTTCTGTCAGTTACAATATTGCGTATATTACCTTATTTTTCTATTATATCAAATATTCTTCAGATTTTTTTTATTAATACGGGCTTTCAAATGCATAATTTATTTTTTAAATGGTTTACACAGAACTTTCTGTAATACATGCTATTTACGGTACATAAATTTACATACTAACAACAATACATGGTTGTTTCAGATATATTTATAATTATTATTTATTCATTAAATTTCTAATGAATTCTATATGTATAATGCATGGCTATTATTAATACCCATTTTTGTCTGCAACTTTCAGCAACAGGATTGATTGTAACCCAATTACAATTATTTTATATTGTAATACATCATATTACAATACAAAGTTTGTAACGTTATGCAAACATAATGTTCACAAATGGAAGATGTTTTTGTGTATAACATTTCCAAAGATATCCACGTTTTTAAAAATTTGGATGATGAGCAGAGAAGAGATACAAAATTTATGAATTTATATGTGTTTGATTATTTTAGTAGGTCATACCTTTTGGAATAGAAGGGATTGGTGTTTTTTTTAAAATCCCGCTTAAAGTATAGTGACCAGACGTCCCGCTTTTGGTGGGACAGTCCCGCTTTTTAATAATTTGTCCCGCGTCCCGCGGCAATTCCAAAAAGTCCCAATTTTTTTTTTGTTTCACTCTCATTCTGAAAATGGGAGGTGGCAACGCAAGAGGAGGAGGCGGAGAAGGGGGAGTGGCAGAGAAGGGGGCGTGAGAGGGAGGAGAGATGCCACTTGACTTCACCCGAGAGGAAGAGAAGAGCCGAGAGGAGAGCCGAGCCTGCCTGGAAAAGCGGAGAAGCAGCAGCCGCTCCTCCTCCTTCAGGCAGATGGCAAGACTCAACACACATGCGCAGCCCCCCCCTCTCCCCCATCAATGGTGTCCCGCTTTGCCATCGCTGAAATCTGGTCACTTTAGCTTAAAGTTGCTATTTGTCGATGTACCAAACAATTGAAGAGTCTTAAAGAATAACAGAATAATGAGTCACAAATACAAATTATTTTATATTACCATAGATTATGCCTTTAAGCTATGCACACAATGAAAGTAGTTTAACTCTGACACCTGCAATTTTTAAAAATAGGCAATGCAGTTTGTACCTCAGACAGACCTAAATTAGGGGAAAATATCCACAAAAAACCTCAACTCATTAAGATGAAGCCCCTACACAAAAAAAAGATATGCCAGGATCAAGAAATGTGCATTAGGGAAAAATTGTATAAAATTGTGCAGCATTAGGAAAGAAAAACTACAATACAGGTAGTCCTTAACTTACAACCATAATGGGACCAAAACCTCCATGCTAACCAAGGCGGTTGTTAAGGGAATCATGCTCAATTTTACAACCTTCTTATTTATGTGGTCATTAAGCAAATCTGACTCCCTCACTGACTTCATTTGTCAAAAACCACCTGGGAAAGTTGTAATTGGTGATCACATCAACCCAGGATCCTGAAACCATTAGAAATTCATGCTGATTACCAAGTTCCTGAATTCCATGGTGATGTTGCCATGATCATAAATGTAAGGATCAGGTTATAAGTCACTTTTTTCACTGCTATTGTCTTCAAATGGTCACTAAATGAATGGTTATAAATTGAGGACTATCTGTATCCTTATTTTAGGAAAATATCATGCATTGAGAACATGTCGGAAAAAGAGCATACGTACAAATAAACATGATTTTTGCTAGCTTTCTTGGAAAATTAAATTAGTACAGAATGGGGAAGTTTGAAGATTCAGTTTCTTTTGCATATGGCTGACCATGACTTTGATGAATATCTATTGGCTGTAAACTGCCCAAAGTTGTTTTAAAATGGGTGGCTTTAAAAATGTTTTAAATAAATAAATGAAATATTATTGATGTGATTAGACAAGAAGTATCTCAATAGAATCAGCGATGGGGTGTTCTGTATACATCGTTATATTATATACTTCTGTAAGGGATGCAGTGGCTCAGTGGCTAAAAGACTGAGCTTGTTGATAGAAAGGTTGGCAGTTCAGCGGTTCGAATCCCTAGTGCCGTGTAACAGGGTGAGCTCCCACTACTTGTCCCAGCTTCTGCCAACCTAGCAGTTCAAAAGCATGTTAAAAAATGCAAGTAGAAAAATAGGGACCACCTTTGAGGGGAAGGTAACAGCGTTCCGTGTGCCTTTGGCATTGAGTCATGCCGGCCACATGATCACGGAGACGTCTTCGGACAGCGCTGGCTCTTCAGCTTTGAAATGGAGATGAGCACCGCCTCCTAGAGTCGGAAACGACTAACACATATGTATGAGGGGAACCTTTAACTTTACCTTATTATATACTTCACCTGAATTTTGCTTCCTTATGGCATTCAACTGCTTTTGAGTCAATACATTCATGCAAAATTTTGCATTAAAAAAATAAAACAATGCAGGTATTATAATCTATTATTTCTCCTTGGAGACAAGACCATGTAAACATCTGCAGAAGTCCCAATATTTAAAAATCTCTTGGGTTTTAATTTAACTATTTTGTTTTGTTTTTTTAGATGTCAGGTTTAACAAAAATCTATTGAGGAACTACATAGGTTCTGAAATAGGGACTAAGGGGGCAAAAAAAGGGTGCCTTGGTGCAGGGGTCTCCAACCTTGGTCCCTTTAAGACTTGTGGACTTCAACTCCCAGAGTGTCTCAGCCAGCAAAGCTGGCTGAAAGACCCTGGGAGTTGAAGTCCACAAGTCTTAAAGGGACCAAGATTGGAGACCCCTGCCTTGGTGTTTTCGAAACTCAGAGCACCTCTCAAAAGGTTGAAACTATTAACAAGAGTTTTCTTCCTTGCTTATTTCAGCTTTGAACCCTAGATGGAATGAGACATTCACCTTTACTGTCCAAGTTCCAGATCTTGCCTTAATACGCTTTGTAGTAGAAGATCAGATGGCAGTTCTTGCCAATGACTTCCTTGGCCAATTTACTTTGCCACTTTTGAGCATGAATAAAGGTAAGGCCATTATTTTCTGACTAATGAGAGATGACAAGCAGTTGTCTGCCCTTAAAAAAACAAAACAAAAAGCCAAGGTACTATGTAAGGTGAGAATTACCATCTGTAGCAGAAAACCTGGCAGCACAATATTTGATTTTAAAATCCTACCATTAATGCCTATGGAGATTCTCAGTCATCCAGGTCACGTGTCAGGGTTCCAAGGAACACCCCCAATGAAATAAAGCTCTGAGACGTGAGGTTCCTGAAAGTTCCAATTTATTAGAGATGACTAGTTGGCACAGCTGGGAAAACCCGAAACTGAAAGCTTTCAGGTTTTCCACACCCAGTTGACAGTTCACAGCCCTGCCCCACACCCACAAGTTCATCACATTGTCCAATCAACTCTTCACACTCAATTGGATACAATCTTCAGGCAGTCTTCATCAGACACTGGATGTCCTTGAATACAGAATGTTGTTATGACTAACTTTCTACCGCTCCAGCAACAACCCCCTCCCAACTTCCCCAGCTAAAATATGTGGCAGTTAAGAAGCAAAAAGAAAATTGCCTTCCAAAACTGACATCACGGTTGTTCCAAAGTTTTATTTGTTTTTTCTTGAAGACATTTCGCTTCTCATCCGAGAAGTTTCTTCAGCAAAGGCAGCAAAGGCCACATTCTGGATAGACGGGACTGCTGGTTTGAAAGAGGGGTCATCCACAATAGATTTGGACAGCCCTCTCTCAACAGAGCAGGAGGGATATGGCCAGTGATGGTTTGCACAGGTTTGGTAGAACCGGTAGCTAACTTGTTGTTCAGTTTGGCGAACTGGTAGCTAACTTGTTGTTCAGTTTGGCGAACCGGTTGAATAATGTGCATCGCCATGCCAGGCCCCACCTCACCATTCCCTCCCAGCCACTCCTTGCCTCACCACCCACCTGCTCACCTGGTCACATGGCCGCTCGCCCGGCTAGGCGGTGGGGCAAGTAGCTGGGCATGACAAAGAGTAGGTGGGAGCAGAGGGGCGAGGCGGAGCTGGGCTGGGTATATTGAAGAGAGTCTGGGCAAGGTGAGATGCCCCTCGGAGTGATGTTGAGTTGGCCACACCCACCCAGTCACATGACCACCCAACCACGCCTACCCAGCCAGTCATTAGAGCAGAGAACCAGTTGTTAAATGATCTGAATCCCACCACTATCTGTTTCCTCTTTACAATACAGTCCTTTCAGCAGTTCCAAGAAGTCCATTTGCACTATTCAGATGATCCTGAGGGTACAGATGCACTTCCAAGTACCCTCAACAACTCTCAGAAAGACTGCTAATGACCAAAATGATTGCAAGGAATATAAATCCCTCCATTCCCCATTGCAAGAATGGTTGCAAGAAGTGGGCCTGGCTAGTCTAGTGAAGAGAAGGACCAGGGTTGATATTATAGCAGTGTTCCAATATTTGAGAAGCTGTCACAGAGAGAAGGAGACAACCTATTTTCCAAAGCATCTGAAGGTCAGACAAGGAACAATGAGCTGGGACTAGAATTCACTGTCTCCCAATTTCTAGCTTGATGTGCCCATCCTAACCTAAAATATTATTTTTAATCCACTCTTTTGTACCGCAGATTTTAATTCATATGTAAGGGATTTCATGTTGTGAGATTGTGTCCTACAGAAGTTTTTCTAACATTGTGTGCTTTGGCTTACAATGTAGCCAAGAAGTTAAAGAGCTAAGAGGTGGTGAAGGATGCTAAATTTAGATTCCACATTCTGGTAAGGAGCCCTACCAGTTGTGGTTCTTGTTTATGACCACGCACACTGTAGTACAATGGATTATTGTAGCTGATGATCACTTAAGTGATCATTTATTGATACCTAGTTATTATCTGTTGGAATCCCAAAAGTGCTTCTTCAGGAGGCTGAAGAAGCTTCTTGGATGAGAAGCGAAACGTCTTCAAAGAAAAAAACCAGAAAGTCCAGTTGCCTCCTGAAAAAGCACCTTTGGGACCACCAGGACCTGAATGGCTGAGAATTTCTACAGACATCTGTTGTAATATTTACAGATTTACTGGTGTTTGATCTTCTAGAATTAGCAGTACCGCAAACACCAGAAAACCTTATTTCTGTCTTTAGCTCATCAGTAGATGAGATATAATACATGTCGTGTCCCACTCCTCCGCTGACGGCTGGGTCGGGGAAGTCCGTATCAAGCGTGCCTCTGAAGCTCTGCCAAAGTCCTATCAGAGTTCTCAAGGCAGGCAGGAGACCAGGAAGTAACTTCAGCAATCCAAGTTAGACTTTGCCTGACTCAGAGAATGTCAGAAAGCAGATCCTTTATATAGGCCATGGGGTGTGGCTCCATGACTCAGCACTTATCCAGGCCTGCCCCTCCCTTCCTTTTGCTGATGTCGCCTCTCAACTCTCCGGAAGCGAGGATCCCTCCAGCCTCTAGCTGTTGGCAATCCTAGCTTATGACTGGCCTCACATTCTTCAGGCTCACATGCTGTGGGGGAGGGGTTTAGTTGCTCCGTTTGCCTGGGCATGGTGCCAAGACTGGGGGCTGAAGGCACGTCAGGCCCTTCGTCTTGCTCGGCCTGTCCGGGCATGGTGCCAGGGCTGGGGCCTGGAGGCATGCCAGGACATTCTTCCGAACTATCAGCGTCCGGCAGGAGATAAGAGGGGCCCGGCTGCGGCAGGGGGAGTGGGAGTGGGCGAGACACAACAATACATATCACAACCAAGAGAAGAAACTATAGCCTGAATTTAGAGAATAGGAAAGTGTCAAACTATATTTAACACAAAGACATTGTTCTAACGTGGAGCCGTCTGAAGTCAAACTAATTTTCAGTTTCCAGCCATCAACTCACCTAGAAATGATCCCTCCAGGAGTTGCAAAAAAACCGTACGTCTCCCTTTTCCAAATGCAGGTTATAAAATATTACTTTGAATTTAACATTACACACACAGCCCAATAAAATAGCCATTGAAATGCTCAGTTATATTTCATGCTAGCTTTTGAGGCCCTTAACCATAATAAAAAAATAGAAGTTGACAGCACATTGAACAAAGATAAGTCACCGCTAAAAAGGGCCGAGCATGATTTGAATATTTTTAAATTTACAAAAGGAGGGGATTAAACTCAGATTCCCTTTTTTCTCCTTTGCTGCCTTTCTTGATTGTACTGGAACGTCAGTTATATGGTGACAGTCAGTTTGGTCTAGTGGTCAATGCATCAGACTAGAACAGAGGTCTTCAAACTTGGCAGCTTTAAGGCTTGTGGACATCAACTCTCAGAATTCTCCAGCCAGCTATCCAGTCCATAAGCCTTAAAGCTGCCAAGTTTGAAGACATCTGGACTAGAAAGTGGGAGGCCTTGAGTTCTAGTTCAGCCTCAGCCATGAAAGCCAGCTGGGTGACCTTGGACCAATCACCCTCTCTCAGTCCAATCTACCTCACAGAGTTGTTGTGGGCAAAAATAGGAGAAAAGTGTGTTGGATAGTTTTACCACATGGACTTATCTGTAAACATAAAAAGGTGGGATACGAATAAATAAATAAAATAAATAAACAAACAAATGCCTTTATATCTATAAAAATCGCAGGGCACACTTATTAATTTGCACATTTAAGCCTCTGCCTAATTCTGAATTAGACTGCATCCCGATTGCTTTACAAATACTCCGACTTGTTTGGAGGATTTAAATTAACCAAAATCAGATTCAGAGAATAAGAGAAGGTATTTTATCAAAGAGTGTTTGAAATGAGTTTAAGTTTGTGTGATGGAAATCAGTCATGTTCTCTAGTTCATTTCTTCTGTCATTACAAACTTGCAAAAAGCACAACATTCCATTTGTAAAATATTTTCCTGAGTGTAATATTGCAGGCACATCATCATAAAATATCCAAAGAAATATTAAGCTATATTTCACACTGCATGAAGCATCATGAAATATTTAGACTCTAATGAGATGACAAACTTGGTGTGCTGTCAGAGAATATCTATAAGTGTTATTATGGAAGGAGAAAACATCTATTTCTCAATAACAGAGCACCTAGAATCAATGATAAAATATATATACTTGTGTATGTCTACATGAAGTTAGTCAGAGAAAATAGAAAGAGGAGGATTTTCTGGAAAATCTATATCAAATTGATCTCTGTTCTTGTTGAAACCACACAAGGAGGAACAATTGGTTAAAATTTTGTAAAAACACGTTTTTTTCTGAGGAAATGTCTTTTTGCATGTGCCACAGTGTGCATGTAAGCCATACTCCAGATAACATAAGACTAGACTAGACTAGACTAGACTAGACTAGACTAGACTAGACTAGACTAGAAGAGAATGCTTTATTTGGCCAAGTCCCTTCTAGCACTGATGATGTTACCTAGCTGGATAATGAAACATCTGCCAGAAAACAACCAAGCTCAGAGAACTCCAAGGAACCCATAAGATATTTTCTGTTCATCTTGCCTGGTTGGATAATTATTCTTATTTAGTGTGAGAGACACAACCTGCGTGGATACTGTAATAATAAGTTTATCAATCCAGAAGCTAAACACAGAAGATTAGGAAGTTAGTTGCTAGAAGTCAGACTGTTGATCTGTCTAATTCACTAACTCAGTGTGGATGGTCAGTTTTTTCCACTGTTGCTTCTTACTTGACATGCCTGCATTGTTGTCATCTTGGTTTTCTTTCAGGTTATCGCCACGTTCCATTGGTCTCCAAACTTGGAGTTACCCTCAAGCCTGCCTCTCTGTTTGTCTACATATGGTACTTTCAACAGTAATGTCATCACCCGCTCTTCCATCTGTGTGTTTTAATAAAGCAACCATGGTCCAAGCAGGTGATTCCTCCTACTTTCTAATAGTGTTTATAGTACTTGAAATATTAGGTCTATGGAGTAGGCATTCTGGCATGTATTTGGTGTTGGTGTTGGTGTGTGTGTATTTAATTGTTGTGGAAGGAAAGCTTTATAGTATCTCCCTCCATGGTATCTTGGTGGCTCATTTGTTAACTTGTTGGGCTTGGAGTGATTAATATGCTAGAAAGATTTGCGACCTGAACGCCAAGTCACGGGTGAGCTCCTGACCTTGCCCCAGCTCCTGTCAACCCAGCAGTTTGAAAGTATGCAAATGTGAGTAGATAAAGAGGTAGCACAGTGGTTGGGCTGCAGGTTACTTCTGCTGACTGCCGATTGCCGGCTGCCAGCACTTTGGCAGTTCGAATCTCACCAGGCTCAAGGTTGACTCATCCTTCTATCCTTCCGAGGTCGGTAAAATGAGAACCCAGATTGTTGTTAGGGTCAATATGCTGACTCTGTAAACCCTTAGAGAGGGCTGTAAAGCACTGTGAAGCGGTATATAAGTCTAAATGTTATTGCTATTGCTACAACTCTGGTGGGAAGATAATAGCACTCCATGATGTCATGTCAGCCATATGACTGCCAAAACGTCTTCAGACAGCACTGGTTCAATGGTCTTGAAATGGAGATGAGCACCTTCCCCTATAGTCGGCAACAAATAGCAGTGTAAAATCTGCAGGGACTTGTTTACCTTTTTTAATCACCATAAACTGCCCCTTTAGTTGCATCTGTTTGCATGATGATGTCCTCTTTTCTTTCCAAAGAAATACCTGCTCCAAAAATGGCATCATATAAATATGATGGATAATGTTTTGCAATTTCATCAAATAAATGGAATCTGGAGAAGAATGTGACATAGCAACCTAAAAATAGCCTGCTAGATGAGGCCAAGGCCCATCTTAATTATTTTATTCTCCCAATAGTCACCAAGATGACTGTGAGCATAAGCAGGAGATGGAGACAATGCAAGATAGTTCTGTCTCAGTACAACTTAAAAATGACTGCCAGTTGTTTTATCAATCGATCTCTAGGACACATTTAGTAAACATTTTTTTAAAAAATATTTGGAGAAGCAGGGTGTGAACCCAAAATAAGTAAACACTCTCAGGTGCTTTGAATTCCCAAAAGTAAAACTTTATTGGATACATCATTTTGGTACTTAAGTGTTCTGACCTAGGCTTCCTTAGAAATTAAACAGCACAAACTTAGTCCCAGCAAACCTCTTTAATTCATACGACTGTAAATTACTTTCATTTACAGTCCATAAGGCTTGATAAACAGTCTTTCAGAGGAAGGTTATCAACACCCACCTAACTCATGTGGAACGTTTCCGAAGAGTTAGTTTCCAGATGCAGGACAAGGCCAAACTTGGCACAGAGTCACAAACAGAATTTTCAAATCTTGAATTGGCCAGATGAACTAATTGCTTTCTGCAAAAGCTCATGTCCTATTTGATTCTCTTTTATGTCTTATGGGAGAGGCCAATCATCTCCAAGCCTTACTACTAAGTTGACCCTATTTCCTTAATTGTTCCTGTCTCCTGGCAGCTCTGCACCTGTGTACACTGGGAACAGGCTCACACTGTTCTGCCTTGCTGATGACAGACTCTGGAGACTCTGAAGGCAGCAAAGAACTACCAGATGGCCTTGGCCCTCTCTTTGCTTCCAACTCAGAGCCATCATCCAAGCCTTCCCCAGATTCCAGGACTGGCTCATGTTCCTCCCCAATCTCCTCACTGTCTGAATCTGCTGCCAGCTCTGCTGGCCATTGGTGGAACACAACATGAAGAGTCAAAACTAGATCTGGTTTTCTCGTGCAAAGGCTTGCCTAGTTAAACAATGGCTTCCCTTTCTCCACATCCCTGGGTGATCATTTTATCCAATTATGAGATGTCTTTTTGTTATGGGAACAATCCATCTCTTTGGATTGCTCTCATCTCAAGCACTTGCAGAGGTGACCTTGATGGTTGCCAGGCTCTCACAGTCCATGCACACATTCTCAGTATTCTGTTTTCTCCTTCCTTCCCCCCAGTTCATTGGCAAGTTGAAAAGCGTTAAGGTTTGAAAGAAGCAAAGCAGTTCAATCTTGACAGATGTGAGTGGAGCAGTGGTGAAATTCATTTTTTTAACTATCAGTTCTGTGGGCGTGGCTTGGTGGGTGTGGCGTGGTGTGGCTTGGTTGGCGTGGTGTGGCTTGGTGGGTGTGGCAGGGGAAGGATACTGCAAAATCCCCATTCCCTCACCACTCCTGGGGGGAAGGATATTGCAAAATCTCTATTCCCACCCCACTCTGGGACCAGCCAGAGGTGATATTTGCTGGTTCTCTGAATTACTCAAAATTTCCACTTCTGGTTCTCCAGAACCTGTCAGAACCTGCTGGATTTCATCCCTGGAGTGGAGTCAAAAAGTCATGATGGCGACTTCCGCTTGGCGCCACCTTTCTCGCTGGGTGCTAATTTATGGCACTCCGCACTGGATATGGTAAAAGCCGGTGAAAACAGCAACAGCTGTTCCCGGCTTCAATTTCCCTCTCTGGTTGAAAGAGAGAGAAAGAGCAGGGGGGGAGAGTGGTAGATTCCCCTAGGGGCTTTGTATTTGTTATGCAAAGTCTCGAAAGGTCGAATCCCATTGAATCCTCCTTTAATCTCCAGTATTCAGTGCGCTTCTGCAAAAGGGCCTCTGGTGGCGCAACAGGCTAATGCAGCCTGTTATTAACAGCAACTGCTTGCAATATTGCAGGTTCAAGTCCCACCAGGCCCAAGGTTGACTCAGCCTTCCATCCTTTATAAGGTAGGTAAAATGAGGACCCAGATTGTTGGGGGGCAATAAGTTGACTTTGTATATAGTATACAAATGGATGAAGACTATTGCTTGACATAGTGTAAGCCGCCCTGAGTCTTCGGAGAAGGGCGGGATATAAATGCAAAAAAAAAAAAAAAAAGCAGGAAAAGAGGAAGGTGTCCACTTCTGCTAACAATTGATTTCTTTTTGTGGATTTCTATAAGCAGACGGAAGAAGCATGAGTGAACAATTATTGGTTTGCAAGTATTTTTGACTTTCTGACTTCCACTTTCTTTAAAAAGAGAAATTTCCCCCCCTTCCTTTAATTTTTTAAAATGGCGTTTGAGAGCAACTGAAAGTAGAGCGATAGGGAAGGGAAAGGAAAGGAGCCTTGCTGCGAAATCGAAACTGAATGGAGATTTTATCTTATTGTGTTGGACTGTGGATTGTTGGATTATATTACGTTGTTTAAGTATTTCATAAGGGGATTCTCAGCAAGAACTTTGCCATGAAGGTTCTTTCAGAAGAATGGATTCGTGACTTTATACAGGATTACACAGAAAGAATGTATTTAATTATTCAAAAATACGAATTGATAAAAAATGGGGACGTTTTGGATGAGAGCTTGGAGGAAATTAACCAGTGTAATCAGGACTTGGAAAATGGAATGGAGGAGATACAAACAAAAGTGGATAAATATGAAGATATGATCGTGAATAAACAAGTTGATGTAAAGAAGTTTTCTTTAAATAGTTTGGATGAAATGCCTGAATTTGTGCTACAGGAGGCTGTCTCCGAACTGAAAAACTCACAGGGTTAATGCTTTCCAAGAGTTCTCTGATGAAATATACGGTAGTAATTTGTGGATTCTTGGACATAAGGAACTAGTAGGAAATATTGTGACTGACTTTTCAAAAGGAGTAATGAAGGAAAGACAGAGATTAATGCATCAAAAAAAATGGCAAGAGACAAAAGTATTATCCTTGAAACAAGGTTGTTTTGAAATATTAACAGACAAAAATATTAGTGTCCCTGAAAGACAATATGAGAGGAAGATCTGGAATAAATGGGTTGATTATATGTTTTATATCTATCATAAAAGACTAGATATTTGGATTTATACTGGATTTTGACGAGGAAGGATTAAAGTTGAATAGATATTGTAATTTTCTGTATTGAAATTTTATAATGTGTTGTATTGAATTTTAAACAGAATATTCTCGAAAGATCTTATGTAAGAAAGACCTGAGGGAAAAATTATATGGCTATAGAAGCTATAAGGGAGATATTCTCTGAATGGGATTGGATTTTTATGCTTTAGCTGGTTTTAAACACTTTAGGATTAATTTGTTCTATTGCTTTACATATCTTATTACTGTTAATTGTTAATTTTTTTTGAAGGATTTTGGTTATGTTAGGAGGAAGTCAGAGCTAGAGAGGGAAAATTGGTATAATAGTTTTGCGGGAAAATTTTCTTAGCATATGTTTGTTTTATTTTTAACTATACCTTGTGCTTGTTCCGGGAAGTCAGGGGGGAGGGGGGAGGGGATTAGTGAAGGGAGGGGGGTTGGGGAGAAAGGGGGAAAAAATTTTTTTGTAAAACTTTTTGAATTAAAAAAAAAAGTCATGATGGCATCTGAAACCATCTGAAGGACACGCCAATCCTCTAATCATCTTTGTTGCTCTTCTCTGCACTCTTTCTAGAGTTTCAACAACTTTTTTTATATTATGGCAACCAAAACTGGATAGAATATTCCAAGTTGGTCTTACCAAGGTGTTATGAAGTGGTTTTATCACTGAAATGACTCTTTTTGAGTAGAACTCCATTTCCAAAACTACAACGCCATCAACTGCTGCATGTCCAAGACAAGACTATCAAGTCTTTGCCTTTGACAATTGTCTACCCAATTCATAAGGGTGCAGTTATTATCTTTTTCTTCTAACGGAAAACTTTGTGCCAAAGTGTGTGTATTTCCTTGTAGGCTGGGCTAATACCAGTGGTGGGATTCAAATAATTTAACAACCGGTTCTCTGACCTAATGATTTCTTCCAACAACCAGTTCACCAAACTGCTCAGAAAGTTAACTACCAGTTCTCCCAAAGTGGTGCGAACTGGCTGAATCCCACCACTGGCTAATACATCTTTAGGTGGTGTTTTAGTAAGCTGGCAAATAGAATTTTTTTTCTTCCATTGTTAAAAAGGAGATCTAAAAAAAAAATCTGACATGCATACATACTGATCACACTATTCCTTTTGGGAATGTGCAGTGTTAGGGGGAAAAAAGGAGAAAGGGACTAAGAAATAATTAGCCATAGACATTAAAGGATGAAATAAGAGTAAAGGAAAAGAAATTTAACTGTAGCTGGTTTATACCAGCATTATTCAGTAGAGATTTCCATTTCTTTCTCTTCTTAATACAATTCCAGCATATTCACATATTGATTCACACATGCTTTTTTTCTGATTTAAACCTCTCTATTCTACCTCTTTTTGAAGTCCTCAGTAACTCCACTCAACCAGATTTATCAATCCTCCCCCTCTTCCTGTTTCCTTCCTGTTGTTTTTTTTTAAATTCAATCCTTACTTATTCGCTTTGTATTAACATGAGATTGAATATTCTCTCATATGGTCAAACTGCATCAAGATCATTTTTGTGTCCAGTCCAAAATAATTCAGAGCCCATTCATTTTTAATTCCTTCCCTCATTTGATCACACATACTTCTTAAATAAACTGCTCCTATTACACACACATGTCCACGTGTGTGTGTGCTCACACACACACACACACACACAGCTCACACACACACACACACACACACAGATACACACAAATACACATCTTGTAAAATTTTGTAAAAATGCCATACGGTAATCTAACCTATAACAAGACACAGCTAAAATAATGAAAGGACTGGAGGATTTTTTAGGAGCAAGTGTTGAGTGGCGGGAATGATTTTAGCTTAGAAAAATGATGAGTTGGGATAATTCACTTCCAAGGCCCCTAGTTACACGAAGGACGTAGGTTTAGATTTGTTGATAGTTGAATTCCTACCAATGGTTGCATGATGTTACTTAGTTGGGTAATGAAATGTCTTCAAGAAACCAGGTTCAGAGAGAACCAAGGACCGGGGCGAAATCCAGCAGGTTCTGACAGGTTCTAGAGAACTGATAGTGGAAATTTTGAGTAGTTTGGAGAACTGGCAAATACCACCTCTGGCTGGAGATTTTGCAATATCCTTCCCCCAGGAGTTGGGAGGGAATGGGGATTTTGCAGTCTCCTTACCCTGGAGTGGGGTGAGAATGGAGATTTTGCAGTATCTTTCGCTTGCCATGCCCACCATGCCACGGCCACGGAACCTGTAGTAAAAAAATTTGGATTTCACCACTGCCAAGGACCCTACAGTTCTCTTGAATGAGCACACACAGACAAAACCCAATGATTTCACTCATCTACAAGAGAAACAAACAAACAAACAAATTTAAGAAAATCGGAAGTGAGCAAAGAGATTAATTATTTTTTCTGAATCGTACATTCTTCAGGAAGACAATTTACCAAATGGCTGAATAGGCAACACCTTAAATCACTATCAAAGGCTCAACTTCAAAAGACATGCTCCTCATTTAAAACTCACTTCATAACTCTTGCTTAGCAACAAAAATTACAGGCTCAATTACAGGTAGTTGAAGACTACCATACCTGTACAGAGCAGTGGTGAAATCCAAATTTTTTTACTACCGGTTCTGTGGCGTGGCTTGGTGGGCATGGTGTGGCTTAGTGGGTGTGGCAGGGGAAGGATACTGCAAAATCTCCATTCCCACCCCACTCCAGGGGAAGGTTACTTCAAAATCCCCATTCCCTCCCCACTCTGGGGCCAGCCAGACATGGTATTTGCCGGTTCTCCGAACTGCTCAAAATTTCTGCTACTGGTTCTCCAGAACCTGTCAGAACCTGCTGGATTTCACGCCTGGTACAGAGTCAAGGGATGCAGTGGCTAGGACGTTGAACTTGTTGATCAAAAGGTTGGCAGCTCAGCAGTTCGAATCCCTAGTGCTGCCGTGTAACGGGGTGAGCTCCCGTTACTTGTCACAGCTTCTGCCAACCTAGCAGTTTCGAAAGCATGTAAAAATGCAAGTAGAAAAAATAGGGACCACCTTTGGTGGGAAGGTAACAGTGTTCCGTGCGCCTTTGGCGTTGAGTCATGCCGGCCACATGACCATGGAGACGTCTTCGAACAGTGCTGGCTCTTCGGCTTTGAAACGGAGATGAGCACCGCCCCCTAGAGTCGGCAACGACTAGCACGTATGTGCGAGGGGAACCTTTACCTTTACCTTTACAGAGTCATAGAATCAGTTAGAATTGGATGTTTAGGCCACCTTGCTTAGCGGAAGAATCTAAATGAATTTAGCCCTGAAAGAGTCTCTCTGGTTTCTAAAAATTTCCAGCAAAGAGGAAGTCCATCATTTCTCCATCTCACTGGTTCCACTAGCAAAGGGTTCTTAAGTTTAGGATGTTTTCCTTTAAATTTTGCTAGAATCTGATTAACCAAAATGGGATTTCGTGCCCTGAATTTCAAATTCAACTGGGAATGGCAAGATTGACAAACCCAGGAAGCCGTTACTCACACCTCTGCTACATGTCCATCCTAAATTGCCTACTGCTGAAGATGTTTCAGTGATTAAAAAGCCAGGACTGGAACAACATTAAGCACATTAGCCTGTAATGTGTACTTAGCCCTTTTACCTCTGCAGCAATTGCACGCTGCAAAATAAATAGATCGGCCTTTTATGCCCCCGTGCTAATGGGGACATTTGCACATAGAGGGTACTCCTTGCATGTAGATAACTAAATGACAATGGACCATGAAAAAGCCATTATAATTTCCCCACGATTAGCAACTTGTTATGTGCAGTTAGCGACCTCCCGTAGGCACCTATTCTCCAAGGCAAATGCTTCAGTTAATGTGGCAAAAGAGCTCACTCTGGGAAAGAAGGAGGAGGGGAACCACATCCAAATGAAGAAATAATTCAATTGCCTCTGACAATGTTCAAATTACATCCTTCTCCAGTGGGGAAGCACTTTCCTGCATTCCGCGGGATGTTGTTTTGTTGAGCAATCAGCATCATCACAACTCTGCGAAAAATTGACCTGCTGATGTTCATAGTCAGAGGCAGAGAAGATTCTTGGCGTCATGGACTTCAGTGTATATTGCTACTAAACCTCAATTGCAATAAATGCAGAGAGCAAGAAAAAATAATACTGTTAACAGAAGGTTTAATGACAGATGAAGAAAATCCACATGTGTGGTGAGTTTTCCAGCTGCTTTTATTCCTACAAAGAATTGCACACAGGTTAAGGTGCCATAAAACAATTACTACCAACCTGCCTTCCTTTGAGGACGTGTATACTGCACGAGTCAGAAAGAGGGCTGTGAAAATATCTACAGACCCCTCACATCCTGGACATAAATTGTTTCAACTCCTACCCTCAAAACGATGCTATAAAGCACTGCACACAAATAGAATAGAATAGAATAGAATTTTTATTGGTCAAGTGTGATTGGACACACAAGGAATTTATCTTGGTGCATATGCTCTCAGTGTACATAAAATAAAAGATACGTTCATCAAGATACAACATTTACAACACAAATGATGGTCAATATATCAATATAAATCATAAGGATTGCCAGCAACAAAGTTACAGTCATACAGTCATAAGTGGAAAGAGATTGGTGATGGGAACGATGAGAAGATTAATAGTAGTGCAGATTTAGTAAATAGTTTGACAGTGTTGAGGGAACTATTTGTTTAGCAGAGTGATGGCCTTCGGGAAAAAACTGTTCTTATGTCTAGTTGTTCTGGTGTGCAGTGCTCTATAGCGTCGTTTTGAGGGTAGGAGTTGAAACAGTTTATGTCCTGGATGTGAGGGATCTGTAAATATTTTCACGGCCCTCTTCTTGATTCGTGCAGTATACAGGTCCTCAATGGAAGGCAGGTTGGTAGCAATTATTTTTTCTGCAGTTCTAATTATCCTCTGAAGTCTGTGTCTTTCTTGTTGGGTTACAGAACCGAACCAGACAGTTATAGAGGTACAAATGACAGACTCAATAATTCCTCTGTAGAACTGAATCAGCAGCTCCCTGGGCAGTTTGAGCTTACTGATTGGCGCAGAAAGAACATTCTTTGTTGTCCTTTTTTGATGATGTTTTTGATGTTAGCTGTCCATTTTAGATCTTGCGATATGATAAAACCTAGAAATTTAAAGGTTTCTACTGTTGATACTGTGTTGTCTAGTATCGGGAGAGGTGGAAATATGGAAGGGTTTCTCCTAAAGTCTACCACCATTTCTACAGTTTTGAGTGTGTTCAGTTCCAGATTGTTTTGGTTGCACCACAAGGCTAGTCGTTCGACCTCTCGTCTATATGCGGATTCGTCACTGTCTCGAATGAGACCAATCACTGTTGTGTCATCTGCGAACTTCAGTAGCTTAACAGATGGATCGTTGGAGATGCAGTCATTGGTATACAATGACAACTAGACATAAGGAATCCCTGAATGCCATCACTCTGTTAAACAATTTTTTCTGTCAACACTGTCAAACTATTCACTAAATTTGCATTACTATTACTATTCTCATCGTTCCTATCACCCATCTCCTCCCACTTAGGACTGTATGACTGTAACTTGTTGCTGTAGTCTCACAATTTATATTGATTGTTTCCTAGTATGATTCGATTGCTTATTTGTACCCTATGACTATCATTAAGTGTTGTACCTTATGATTCTTAACGAATGTATCTTTTCTTTTTATGTACACTGAGAGCATGTACACCAAAAACAAATTCCTTGTGTGTCCAATCACACTTGGCCAATAAAGAATTCTAATCTAATCTAATATTTTATCACCATCATGGAGCATAGAAGATGCAAACTGTTATTTGAATCAAAGCTCAGAACCACCTTTATGCCTTCGGCTGTGGACCACAAAGTCTAATTTGCCTTAATGAACAAAATGGTACTGATGCAGATACCAACATTAGTGCGGTGCTTTTTGCTATGTGTCATTGTTCTGTTTAGAGCCATAATTGCCATCAATCATAGCATTGATCTGGGTGACAATGGGAGACAAAGTCCACATTCTGTACTGAAAGGACCACAGGTTTGAAAAAGGGGTTAAAAGAGGTCATCTACATTAAGGTTGGAAAGTCCTCTTTCAACAGAGATGGAGGGATAGGACACCACCTATCTCCTGTTTCAACCTAGTCCTTTCAGCAGTTCCAAGAAGGTTCCACACTCATTTGCACTATTTAGCTGACCCTGAGGGCACAGATAAACTTCCAAGTGGCCTCAATGACTCTCAGAAAAAATGCTAATGACCAGATGACTACAAAGAATAGAAATCCTTCCATCCTCCACCATCTTTCCATCCTCCATCCTCAATCAGGACTATGAAAGCTTCTTGGATGAAAAGCAAAACATCTTCAAGGAAAAGTTCACTTGCCTTTTGAAGAAGCATCTGTGGGACAACCATGGCCTGGATGACTGAGAAACTCCATAGACAATGGGAGAAACCCTAAATAATTCTTGACAAGTTTCTGGGAACAGCCATTGAGCAGACAGTACTGGATAGATAACCAAATCATTTCCCACACTGCACAGACCTGGCTAAAACTGTCCAATGATGATCTGGGCAAAAAAAAAAAGAGTTCTCATCAACCATAGAATTCATCATTGTACATCTCACGTTAGACCTGTAACTCTTACGACGCCTAGCTAACAGCAGAACTTGAAGTTAAGATAAAGTTGATGAAAATAAATGGGATATACTAGCAAAATATGAGACTTGTTTTGTGGAATTATGTATTGAATGAATTCAGCTAAAAATTATATAATAAAATTAATAAGACCAGATATTTTGCTGGTCCATTTCATTTGCCAATCCCAATGCTTGATCAGATATTGACGATATGTGAAACTGCTCATCTAAAAATAAGAGCCTGCCAAACGTGTCCTATAAATTATGAGCCACGATCAAAGAGCAACTGTTCAGGCAGTCCATAAAAGTGGCAATCTTATGCTATGAACAACTAAGTCCTTTTGCTGACAAGTCCAATACAAGAAAGAAATGCCTCTGTGACATTTCTTCTCACAGAGATAAATCACAATGAAGTCCAGTGAAGATGATCATCAAAGACCAAGAAAATCTGTAAAGGAAGACAAAGTAATTTTGAACGGTGGTTGTAGCTTCCCTATTGTTCTAGAGCAGGGGTCTGCAAACTTGGCTCTTTTAAGACTTGTGGACTTCAACTCCTAGAGTTCCTCAGCCAACAAAGCTGGCTGAGGGACTCTGGGAGTTGAAGTCCACAAGTCCACAAGTTGAAGTCCATAAGTCTTAAAAGAGCTAAGTTTGCAGACCCCTGTTATAGAGCAAGGGTGTCAAACTCGCATCGTCATGGCATTGTCACGTGACATTTATTTATTTATTTGTCAACAAGTACGAGAAAACAAGTAACAGAATAGACATAGACATGGACACATGAAAAAAATTGGCACAAAGAAAAGGATAGGGTCTGGATGGGGAGAAACAGGCTCAAGCTCAATCCCTCCAAGACAGAGTGGCTGTGGATGCCGGCACCCCGGTACAGTCAGCTGCAGCTGCGGCTGACTGTTGGGGGAGAGTCATTGGCCCCAATGGAAAGGGTGCGCAACTTGGGTGTTCTCCTGGATGGACGGCTGTCCTTTGAAGACCATTTGACGGCCGTCTCCAGGAGAGCTTTTTACCAGGTTCGCCTGGTCCGCCAGTTGCACCCCTTCCTAGACCGGGATGCCCTATGCACGGTCACTCATGCTCTCGTGACATCTCGCCTGGATTACTGCAATGCTCTCTACATGGGGCTTCACTTGAGGAGCACCCGGAGGTTTCAGTTAGTCCAGAATGCGGCTGCGCGGGTGATAGAGGGAGCCCCTCGTGGCTCCCATGTAACACCGCTCCTGCGCAGACTGCACTGGCTACCTGTGGCTTTCCGGGTGTGCTTCAAGGATTTGGTAACCATCTTCAAAGCGCTCCATGGCTTAGGGCCGGGTTACTTACGGGACCGTCTGCTGCCACTGACTGCCTCCCACCGACCCATGCGCTCTCACAGAGAGGGACTCCTTGGGGTGCCGTCCGCCAGGCAGTGCCGACTGGCGACACCCAGGGGAAGGGCCTTCTCTGTGGGGGCTCCCACCCTCTGGAACGAACTTCCCCCGGGACTCCGTCAACTTCCCGACCTTCGAACCTTTCACCGCGAGCTTAAGACACATCTATTTATTTGCGCAGGACTGGCTAGGATGTTAATTTTAATTTAGTTTTTAATGGGGTTTTAGTATTTTAATTATAATTTTAAAGTCAGCCTTATTTAATAAGTTTTTTAATTAGTGTTTTATTCTGTATTTATATCTGTTTTTGTGTTTTTAATAGGCTGTAAACCGCCTTGAGTCCCTCGGGAGATAGGGCGGTATAAAAATGTGATTAAATAAATAAATAAATAAAAATAGATATAAATTGGCAAAACCTAGCCATAAACACATAGAATGATTACATATAATTGGGAACAGTAGGACAGGAATGGTAGGCACACTGGTGCACTTATGCACGCCCCATCTTAAGAAACACGAAAGGTCCACGGTAGACAGTTTACGGTGAAAGGTACGGGGCTTAGAAAGACTAACAACAGGATCAGGTACAGTGTTCCAGACATTTACTACTCTATTGCAGAAGTCATATTTCCTACAATTAAGATTTGAGTGAATTACATTGAGTTTAAATCTAGTGATAGCCCTTGTGTTATTACGGTTGAAATTAAAGTACTCATTTACAGGTAGAACGTTTTGGTAAATAAAACATATCGGGACTTTCCCCCGCCCTTTGCTAAACCGGGCGGAGGCGGGGCCAACATGTGACGCATGTGGCCCACAGGCTGCGAGTTTGACACCCCTCTTCTAGAATCTTTCCGTGTTCCCCCACACCCCCTTTGGCCAAACGCTGTGGAGCCAGAGCAGATTTCCCTCCATCACCATTGGCCTTACTTTCCAGTTCTAGCCCATGGGGCTTGTACCACTCTGCTCACCATAGTTGCCCACAAAGGTAAGGCCTATGCTTGGCTGAAGGGTGGGATTTGCATGGATTTTGCACGGTCCCAATACTTTACTGATGGAACAAAGAAGAACGTAGGTTGTAGATAATAATAATAACAAAAAAAATATATCCCTGGGGCCAATGTATAAGAAGTGATTTCTTCATCAGAAGATATTTGGAATTGCCCACAGTGGGCTTCAACATATTCACTCCTATTAAAAGTGAAATCTTGTCCAATAAGGATACAGACTCTTTGGTAGTTGTGAAGTTTTCTGATAAAAATTGAAGGATTGAAGTTTCTACAAAACCATTGAGGACCTGTATACTGCACGAAACAAGAAGAGGGCCGTGAAAATATTTACAGACCCCTCGCATCCTGGACATAAACTGTTTCAACTCCTACCCTCAAAACGACGCTATAGAGCACTGCACACCAGAACAACTAGACATAAGAACAGTTTTTTCCCGAAGGCCATCACTCTGCTAAACAAATAATTCCATCAACACTGTCAAACTATTTACTGAATCTGCACTACTATTAATCGTCTCATAGTTCCCATCACCAATCTCTTTCCACTTATGACTGTATGACTAAAACTTGTTGCTTGAAATCCTTATGATTTATATTGATATATTGACCATCAACTGTGTTGTAAATGTTGTACCTTGATGAACGTATCTTTTCTTTTATGTACGCTGAGAGCATATGCACCAAGACAAATTCCTTGTGTGTCCAATCACACTTGGCCAATAAAATTCTATTCTATTCTATTCTATTCTATTCTATTCTATTCTATTCTATTCTATTCTATTCTATTCTATTCTATTCTTTTGAAGATTTTTTTTCTCCTGGAAGCCAACTGCCAATTTTGCAATATTCCAATCTGTTGTGGTCTGAGTTTTCCACCTTGGCATACAGATGACGATGAATCTGAAGGTAATAAAACATGACTCAATTATACTGCTAATGATCTAATGAACCAGTGGAATTTATAAGCAGTTGATACAAGTATTCAATTAAGGAACAATCTAGAGCAGTGTTTCTCATCTTTGGAAACTTAAGATATATGGAGTTTAATTCCCTGGGAGTTGACACCCATACATCTCAAACTTGCTAAGGTTGAGAAACACTGATTTAGGGCATTCCAGAAAATATCATTAAGGAGATTCTTCTAAGGCATAGGTCACAATCTTAGGAATGATTTATCATCAGTTTCTTGTTTCCTTATATTTAATGGCAACAAAAATTTCTTTCATCCTTCCAATCATTCATTGAGTACAGCATAAGACTTGTTAAGTGAAAATTGGACCCTTACGAAGTAATATATAAAATGAATATCTGTCTGTTATAAGGGGCGTGGTGTCTCAGTGGCTAAAACGCTGAGCTTGTTGATCAAAAAGTCATCAGTTCAGCACTTCAAATCCCTAGTGCTGCCGTGTAATGGGGTGAGCTCCCGTTACTTGTCCCAACTTCTGCCAACCTAGCAGTTCGAAAGCACATAAAAAATGCAAATAGAAAAATAGGGACCACCTTTGGTGGGAAGATAACAGCGTTCCGTGTGCCTTTGGTGTTGAGTCATGCCGGCCACATGACCACGGAGATGTCTTCAGACAGCGTTGGCTCTTCAGCTTTGAAACGGAGATCAGCACCGCCCTCTAGAGTCGGGAATGACTAGCACATATGTGCGAGGGGAACCTTTACCTAAATTCCCTCTAGAAGCTAAAAGTTATGTATGTATCCCTTCTACAGGGTGGTTTCTCTGTCTCAAATAGTTTTGCTGAAGCTGCTTCCAAAGCATTTTCACACATCCACTTTAGTTGGGCTATAAAATTCAGTGTGTTGTTCAGAAGTAGACTTCGCCAAAGTCAGTCATTCTGCAAATGAGTGACCATAAAAATTGAATAAATGAATAAATGAGGAGAACTTACTTAGCATTAACACTGCCATCAAGCTGATAAGAAATATGGCTCCTGTAGGGGTAGGATGGAAGGGAAGCCTTTTCATAAACAACACATTTTGATTCAGAAAAGCAGAGCAATGCCTTTGCTCAGTTTTGATTTTGTTTTGTTGATGAACAGTTCGAAATCTTCCAATGAGGAAAGGAGCCTGCTGAAAGCTTTATTTGCCCAGCAACTACAGATGCCAAGTCATCTGTACTCATAGCATCTCCTTTGCTTATCATAATATTTTCTATTTTATGGCCAAAAGTGATTAGAACGTAGCTTGCAATCTGTCCTATTTGAAAGCCATAATTGCTATCAATCATTCTTAAGTAATTAGCAGCGCTGGTCTAATGCAGAGGAAAAACTACAAAGCAAAACAAAAGATACTGAGTAGAAAGCCTGAGGGTAGTAAGTTCTTGCAGGTAGCATAGTTTGCTGTTTTTAGATAGGTTTTTCTTACTTCAATGGACAAAAAGAAGAGATAAAATGGTTCGTGATTAGTGGTAGGATTCAAATAATTTAACAACTGGTTCAATGCCCTAATGACCGGCTGGATAGGTGTGGCTCGGTGGTCATGTGATTGGGTGGCTGTGGCCAATTTGACACCACTCACATCGAGGGGTGCCTTGCCTTGCCCAGCCTCTCCTCACCATGCTTGACCCTGCCTCATCCCTCCCCTCCAGGCACTCCTCGTCACGCCTGGCCGCTTGCCTCGCTGCCCAGCCAGGTGAGTAGTCAGGCAGCTGGGCAGCTGGGTGAGCGGCCAGGCAGAGAGGTGAGAAGTGGCTGGGAGGGGAGGGGCGAGACGAGGCGGGACCGGGCATGCAAGACATGCTATTTAGCTGGCTCGCTAAACTGCACAAAAAGTTAGCTACCGGTTCTACCAAATCTGTGTGAATCCCACCATTGGTCCTGATACATAGTTTTGGATTCAAGAAAAAGATCCATGCGATATACAGGATTGAGTGAATACTGTAAAGGATACTGAAGAAGCTCAGAGGGCAGGTTTAAATCTGCAGAGCAGGGCTTTCCTCCTCGATGTGGCCTAGAAGCTTTGTTGGAGAAATTCTTATTGTGCCTGCGGACGCTATTTCTTCACCCTAGTAGCTACCATTGCTTTGGTTTTTTGGACCTGGAGTCCATAACTCATCATCTTCAACCGGAGGAGAGAGTTGTCTTAAGTTCTTCCCTAACGTTTGGCTGGGATGCCCCTGCCCCCTACAAGGTCTTGAGGATTCAAGAGAAACATGACAATCATCTAGCAAAAGATGCACTTCCTAGTTGAAGGAACATCTACCTACAAAGACCAGGGGTATCAAACTTGATTTCATTGAGGGCTGCATCAGGGTTTTGTTTGACCTCGGGGGGAGGGGGAATGTGCGTGGATGGAGTAAGCATGGCCAGGGTGGGCGTGGCCAACTCAACATCACTCATATGGGGAGCATCTGTGGTGGCCAAGTGCTAAGGCAGGACTTCCCTCAGACCCTCCTTCACTATCATTATAATCTCCTTCCTTCCTTCCTTCCTTCCTTCCTTCCTTCCTTCCTTCCTTCCTTCCTTCCTTCCTTCCTTCCTTCCTTTTTTTCTTTTCCTTCCCATTTCATTCTCCTTTCTTCTTCCTTCCCCTCTTTCCTTCTTTTTCCTTTCTTGCTCTCTTCCCATCTTTCGTTCTTTTTCTTTGCCTTTACTCTTTCCCTTTCTCCTTTCCTGTCCCTTCTTGGATGCTCAAATAAAAAGGGGAAACATTCCTCAGGTTTTTTTGTCTTTAGTTTGTTTTGCTAGCCCCCTGCCAGCAAAAATGGAGCTTGCTCCCCAAGCTCTGTTTTTGCTGACAAAGGCACTGCAGGCCGGTCCTTCGCTGTTTCCAGGGCGGCCCCTCAGACAAGATTTACACCCCTGGATTATAGCATCCCCAAATTTAATTGTTTCATGAGACTTCCCCCAAAAAATAAAAAAATAAAAAATCACCGGCTATCATGAAATTATGTTTCCAAACTCATAAAATCTGACAATCCTGGAAAAGTTTGGGCAATTTTATTATTTATGTTTTTATTTAAAAAGGATGCCTGCACCATTGAGTCAAGCTGCATGCCAATTCCTTTAATGTTTACTCACAAAAGTTATGTTCTCTAGTAATATTCCCAAGAAGAAACCGTCAATCTACACGTTTACTTTTACACATGGGAAGATAACATGAAAAATCAATTTCCTAATATTTTTTTTTACAATGATGTCCTTCGCAGAAATGTTTCAAAAAGTCAGCCCGAGACAGCAAGATTTGTGCAGAATGTGTTGTACCTCGTCCTCCCTCCTCTCCTCAGCTGGGCCCCTCCCACCTCCTCCTGGGCCTGCTATCAAATTCAGAGTTTGATAATGAAGAGGAACGGCCTGGCATACCTCCAGCCCCCTGCCCTGGCCCCATTCCCGGACAGAATGTCAGGAATGAACAAACAAACCTCACTCCTACAGCATGTGAGCAGGGAGCCAGCCACGTGCTGGAATTACCGGCAGCAGATCCAGAGGAAGAGAATTCACAGTGGGAGGATCCCCGCTTCCAGAGATCGGAGACATCAGCAGAAGGAAGGGAGGGGCAGGCCTGGATAAGTGCTGAGTCATGGAGCCACACCCCACAGCCTATATAAAGGACCAGCTTGAGTCAAGCAACTTTGAGTCAAGCAAAGTCTCATCTGGTTCGCTGAAGTCACAACTTGGATTCCTGCCTGCCCTGAGAAATCTGAAAGGAATTTGGCAAAGCTGCAGAGGCTTCGTGGCCACGCTTGATACGGACTTCCTAGACCCGGTCGTCAGAGGGGGAGGGGGACACGACAGAATGAATAATTAGAATGCCAATAAATAGATAGTTTAGAATAAGTTTTTAAACATCTAAAATACAAATAAAAAGATGCAAGACACTTAATATATTCAAATGAACTATGAATTTAGAACCTAAGACTGAGAAACATGTGATTAGCAGATTGATGACCTATTCTGATTGTGTTTCCTTCTTTAAAAAAACTGAGGAAAAGCCGGAGATATTACAATTGTAGACCCTCTCTAGTCAAATTGTGGCAATCTTAATTTTCTACAGATTTTGAGTATATCCACCAATCATTTTAGAATTCCTCAACTTATGGCCAGTTGCTTAGCAACTGTTTAAAGTTATGATGGTCAGCCCCAGGGCGACTTACAACTCAGATTAAAAGTGTCAATGGCCACCACCTAGGTCCCATGATCACATTTTGGGCACTCAGCAATCAGCCTAGATTTATGTTTGCAGTGTCCTGCAGTCACATGACTGTGATTTATGATATTTTTGCTGGAAATAAGCATTTAAGAAACATGGTGGCGCAGTGGTTAGAATGCAGTTAGACTGCAGGCTAATTCTGCCTATTGCCAAGAGTTCATTTCTGACCAGCTCATGGTTGACTCAGCCTTGCATTTTTTGTCTGCTGCATTTCCTTAATGAACATCGCAAAAAAATTTGTAAAATTGGGCATAATCCCACGGTGACCCACTTAATGACTTACAACTGGATTCATTTATAGCTGTAAGTCAAGGACTAATCTGTCATTCTAATTATGATGCTTAAGTGTACTTTTTTTCCAAAAGGAAGCAAAGAACTGACATCCAACAAATTTTATTATTGTATTGCTTTAACACAGGGGTGAAATGCTCCCAGTTCGAATCCAGTAGTGATGGCGGGTGGTTCGGAGAACTGGTAGCAAAAATCCCTGGAATGGAATGGAATGGAATGGAATGGAATAGAATGGAATGGAATGGAATAGAATAGAATAGAATAGACTAGAATAGAATAGAATAGAATAGAATAGAATAGAATGCTTTATTTGGCCAAGTCCCTTCTAGCACTGATGATGTTACCTAGTTGGATAATGAAACTTCTGCCAGAAAACAACCAAGCTCAGAGAGCACCAAGAAACCCATAAGATATTTTCTGTTCATCTTGCCTGGTTGGATAATTATTCTTATTTAGTGTGAGAGACACAATCTGCATGGATACTGTAATAATAAGTTTATCACTCCGAAAGCTAAATACAGAAGATAGGAAGTTAGTTGCCAGAGTCAGACTGTTGATCCGTCTAATTCACTAAGTCAATGTGAATGGTAAGTTTTATCCACTATAGAATAGAGTAGAGCTGGAAGGGACCTTGAAGGTCTTCTAGTCCAGCCCCTTTCTCAAGCAGGAGAACCTGTACTATTTAAATTTCTAGGTTCTATCATATCACAAGATCTAAAATGGACAGCTAACATCAAAAACATCATCAAAAAAGGACAACAAAGAATGTTCTTTCTGCGCCAACTCAGAAAGCTCAAACTGCCCAAGGAGCTGCTGGTTCAGTTCTACAGAGGAATTATTGAGTCTGTCATCTGCACCTCTATAACTGTCTGGTTCGGTTTTGCAACCCAACAAGAAAGACACAGACTTTAGAGGATAATTAGAACTGCAGAAAAAATAATTGCTACCAACCTGCCTTCCATTGAGGACCTGTATACTGCACGAATCAAGAAGAGGACCGTGAAAATATTTACAGATCCCTCAACACTGTCAAACTATTTACTAAATCTGCACTACTATTAATCTTCTCATCGTTCCCATCACCAATCTCTTTCCACTTATGACTGTATGACTGTAACTTTGTTGCTGGCAATCCTTATGATTTATATTGATATATTGACCATCATTTGTGTTGTAAATGTTGTACCTTGATGAACGTATCTTTTCTTTTATGTACACTGAGAGCATATGCACCAAAACAAATTCCTTGTGTGTCCAATCATGTCCAATCACACTTGGTCAATAAAAAATTCTATTCTATTCTATTCTATTCAGATAGGTGGCTGTCTAGTCTCTTCTTAAAAACTTGATGAAGCGCCCATGATTTCTGAAGGTAAGCTATTCCATTGGTTAATTGTCCTCACTGTTACGAAGTTTCTCCTTAATTCCAGGTTGCTTCTCTTTTTGATCAGTTTCTAACCATTGTCTCTTGTCCTGCCCTCTGGTGCTTCTTGAGTGCAAGATTAAATCTGAAATGCAAAAAAAACCCCCATCTCTCATCATTTGTATGACACAGGGCACAATATTGTAAGATCATTTTACATTGTTTGAAATTGCAAGCATAAAAATAGTACCTAGATTGCTGTGCCTTCAGCGATCATTGAATACGCATCTCTTAAAATTGGAGTGTTCTTTTCTCGGTATGAACATTCAGTGATTATTTTGATGGCAGCCTTGAGTTTTCCTAGCGGTGAAGAGTGTTTGTGCCCATGTCAAACAGCAAGCTCATTTGCGCAGCCATCTTTTCAACATATATTCTCTTTGTAGAAAACGCAGGCGGATTGTGCATTTGACAACATACAGAAGTAATTCATTTCCCAGACAGGCCCCATTTAGTCAAAGTTGTTGTTGTTTTTTTGCATTCAAGCAAGAAATGAAAAAAGAGAGTTTCAGCTCTGGTGGCTTAGACTGCTAAGACAGTCTGTTATTAACACAGTTGCTTGCAATTATTGCAGGTTCAAGTCCCACCAGGCCCAAGGTTGACTCAGCCTTCCATCCTTTATAAGGTAGGTAAAATGAGGACCCAGATTGTTGGGGGGCAATAAGTTGACTTTGTATATAGTATACAAATGGATGAAGACTATTGCCTGACATAGTGTAAGCCGCCCTGAGTCTTCGGAGAAGGGCGGGATATAAATGCAAATAAAATAAAATAAATAAATAAATAAATAAATAAATAAATAGACAAATAATCCAAACAGGTATAGGGCATATATATAGCCTTTCTCCAAGCAAATTGGAATAGATAGGCTACAAAATGAAGATTAAGGATTCCTAATTAGGGAAAATTGCAAGACAGTGAATGCCTAATTCTGGATCAGACATCACTTCTGGGCTCAAAGTTTTCTCCATAAACACGAAGATTAGAATCTTACATCCCCTATTTTTCTATGATGCTTGTTCCATAGTGATTTATTATGTTTCCGCAATGAACTTAAACACAGTTTCTGAACCACTGGGCTTTTCAGTGCATTAAGTAAAAATGCATTAAAGTAAAAAAAAATAAACCAATATGCAGATTTGCATAAGGTTGCAAACCACAAAAACACCAATCAACTTCAGTGTAGCATTAATCAGATGATTTACTAACTGCAGTGTATGAAACGTAGCTATGATAAATAATTCAGCCATATGCAGATTCGATGATTGCAGAGTTAGAGAGTAGCAATAACAGTATAAGGATCACAAGGATATCTTATACTAGCATAAGGATTATCATCATTTCTTACAGGGGCTATCCAGAATTCCCAAGGGAGCTATATCAGCCAATAGATCCACAACATATTGCTCCAAGTCATGCTACCAAATTTGGGGGACATAATTGCTAAAATTATCTAGTTTCTTACCTAGAGGTGCCCCTCTAGGTAAGATAGAATTGTAAATGTTGTACCTTGATGAACGTATCTTTTCTTTTATGTACACTGAGAGCATATGCACCAAAACAAATTCCTTGTGTGTCCAATCATGTCCAATCACACTTGGTCAATAAAAAATTCTATTCTATTCTATTCTATTCAGATAGGTGGCTGTCTAGTCTCTTCTTAAAAACTTGATGAAGCGCCCATGATTTCTGAAGGTAAGCTATTCCATTGGTTAATTGTCCTCACTGTTACGAAGTTTCTCCTTAATTCCAGGTTGCTTCTCTTTTTGATCAGTTTCTAACCATTGTCTCTTGTCCTGCCCTCTGGTGCTTCTTGAGTGCAAGATTAAATCTGAAATGCAAAAAAAACCCCCATCTCTCATCATTTGTATGACACAGGGCACAATATTGTAAGATCATTTTACATTGTTTGAAATTGCAAGCATAAAAATAGTACCTAGATTGCTGTGCCTTCAGCGATCATTGAATACGCATCTCTTAAAATTGGAGTGTTCTTTTCTCGGTATGAACATTCAGTGATTATTTTGATGGCAGCCTTGAGTTTTCCTAGCGGTGAAGAGTGTTTGTGCCCATGTCAAACAGCAAGCTCATTTGCGCAGCCATCTTTTCAACATATATTCTCTTTGTAGAAAACGCAGGCGGATTGTGCATTTGACAACATACAGAAGTAATTCATTTCCCAGACAGGCCCCATTTAGTCAAAGTTGTTGTTGTTTTTTTGCATTCAAGCAAGAAATGAAAAAAGAGAGTTTCAGCTCTGGTGGCTTAGACTGCTAAGACAGTCTGTTATTAACACAGTTGCTTGCAATTATTGCAGGTTCAAGTCCCACCAGGCCCAAGGTTGACTCAGCCTTCCATCCTTTATAAGGTAGGTAAAATGAGGACCCAGATTGTTGGGGGGCAATAAGTTGACTTTGTATATAGTATACAAATGGATGAAGACTATTGCCTGACATAGTGTAAGCCGCCCTGAGTCTTCGGAGAAGGGCGGGATATAAATGCAAATAAAATAAAATAAATAAATAAATAAATAAATAAATAAATAGACAAATAATCCAAACAGGTATAGGGCATATATATAGCCTTTCTCCAAGCAAATTGGAATAGATAGGCTACAAAATGAAGATTAAGGATTCCTAATTAGGGAAAATTGCAAGACAGTGAATGCCTAATTCTGGATCAGACATCACTTCTGGGCTCAAAGTTTTCTCCATAAACACGAAGATTAGAATCTTACATCCCCTATTTTTCTATGATGCTTGTTCCATAGTGATTTATTATGTTTCCGCAATGAACTTAAACACAGTTTCTGAACCACTGGGCTTTTCAGTGCATTAAGTAAAAATGCATTAAAGTAAAAAAAAATAAACCAATATGCAGATTTGCATAAGGTTGCAAACCACAAAAACACCAATCAACTTCAGTGTAGCATTAATCAGATGATTTACTAACTGCAGTGTATGAAACGTAGCTATGATAAATAATTCAGCCATATGCAGATTCGATGATTGCAGAGTTAGAGAGTAGCAATAACAGTATAAGGATCACAAGGATATCTTATACTAGCATAAGGATTATCATCATTTCTTACAGGGGCTATCCAGAATTCCCAAGGGAGCTATATCAGCCAATAGATCCACAACATATTGCTCCAAGTCATGCTACCAAATTTGGGGGACATAATTGCTAAAATTATCTAGTTTCTTACCTAGAGGTGCCCCTCTAGGTAAGATAGAATTGTAAATGTTGTACCTTGATGAACGTATCTTTTCTTTTATGTACACTGAGAGCATATGCACCAAGACAAATTCCTTGTGTGTCCAATCACACTTGGCCAATAAAATTCTATTCTATTCTATTCTCTTCCTAAACAATCAGGAGGGTGTGAGTTCAATCCTAGGTAGTGGCAGATATTTCTTTCTCCGGTTGCAAAGAGAAAATATCTGCTGTGAACTTTGCATAGGCATCAGGAAGGGCATCCGGCCAGTAAACGTTCAGCTCCATTCAGTTGCCCCGACTCCACCCTGATGCAAGGGATTACAGGATCATTAAAAAGGAAAAAAAAAAGATGTGGTTTCAGGAAAAAAGGATAAACAGGTCTTTATTATCTAAAGTTCCAGTTTCTGATTCCAATGCTAGCCTTACTAATACTGTGGCTAATTTTGGTGTTCCTGTAATTAAAATGCATCATTAAATATTATATCCTGGGCTGTTAAATTTTTGGTTTTATGTTTTTATCTGGGTTATTGATTTTAATAACAATTAAGTAAAGGGAAAGAATGTTGGAAACTCAGTTTTTATTACTCAGTTTAATGTCAAGCATCTCTATGAATTAAACCACCGTGTGCATTTTCACGCTGCACCCAAAACGACATTTCAGTTTCAGTAGAAGCTATTTACTCTAGCAGCTTAAGTCATTAGAAGCAATCCTCTGTTATTTTTGGCCTCCAAAGCCAGCTTACCATAGTCTTAGCAATTAAAATGATTGAAGCATTAGAGGGACCATGATTTCCATTTTGAGATGCGTATGTTAATAATAAAAATGGCAAAGGTACATGGAATAAAGCATGCAGATTTGATCTTAGGATGTAATACCTTCCCAGATTCCATAAATTCATTTTTCTATGCCCTTTTTTTTGGGAGGAGGTGGACTAGACTCTGGGATAAAGGTTTTTTCTTCGAATTCACACCCAAGAAAATGAACCAGGTTGCACATAATCATTAATCATTTTTGTGTCTCCCATAATCCTCCCACTCCTAAACCGCCCCCCCCCAAATTGGTGGGATTTGCTTCAATTGAACTAAACACGGAATAAACTCTGAACTATAGAATTATATGTTAGTGCTAACAAACATGATAAGTGCCTTATAAATAATTCTGATATAAATGGAATAGAATAAGAATAGATTAAACTAGACTAGACTAGAATAAGAATAGAATAAGAAACAGAACAGAACAGAATAGAATAAGAATAGAGTTAGAATTAGAATTAACATCTGTAGAGTTAGAATTAACTAACTGTAGAGTTAGAATTAACTAACATCTGTAGTTATGAAGACCCCTTGAAGTTTGCCTACTGAGCAAATAGATAAATAGATGATGCTGTTAATATTACTCTGCACTACATCCTACAACAGCTTGAATCTCCAAAGACCTATGCAAGGGTCCTCTTTGTAGACTTCAGCTCAGCATTCAATGCCATCATTCCAGATATTCTTCTAACTAAACTAAATCAGCTAGCTGTACCTGACCACACTTGTAAATGGATCATAAGCTTCCTAACAGACAGGAAGCAGCAGGTGAAGCTAGGCAAAATCACCTCAGATATCTGTACAATTAGCACAAGAGCCCTCCAGGGCTGTGTGCTCTCTCCACTATTCTTCTCTCTATACACCAACGACTGCATCTCAAAAGATCCCTCTGTTAAAATACTGAAATTTGCAGATGATACAAAAGTGATTGGTTTCATTCAAGACAATGATGAATCTGCATACAGACGGGAGGTTGAACAACTAGCCTTGTGGTGCAACCAGAACAATCTTGAACTAAATACACTCAAAACCATAGAAATGGTGGTGGATTTTAGAAGAAAACCTCCTATACTACCACCTCTTACAATACTAGATAACACAATATCAACAGTAGAGTCCTTTAAGTTTCTAGGTTCTATCATATCTCAAGACTTAAAATGAACACCTGGCATCAAAAACCTTATCAAAAAAGCTAAACAAAGAATGTTCTTTCTGCCCAACTCAGAAAGCTCAGACTGCCCAAGGAGCTGCTGATCCAGTTCTACAGGTAAAGGTAATGGTAAAGGTTCCCCTCGCACATACGTGCTAGTCCTTGCCGACTCTAGGGGGCGGTGCTTATCTCCGTTTCAAAGCCGAAGAGCCAGCGCTGTCTGAAGACATCTCCATGGTCATGTTGCCAGCATGACTCAATGCCAAAGGCGCATGGAACGCTGTTACCATCCCACCAAAGGTGGTCTCTATTTTTTCTACTTGCATTTTTACATGCTTTCGAAACTGCTAGGTTGAAATTTATATGGCAAGGTAAAAAGGCGAGGATTAAAATGAAAATAATTCAGGACTTATGGGAAAGAGGAGGCCTAAAAATGCCTAATTTTAAACTATATTATGAAGCAGTAGCCCTTTCAGTAATAAGTGACTGGTTTAATTTAACGGAGGAAAGAATTTTGAATATAAAAGGTTATGACTTATTATATGGATGGATGCGTATTTATTTTATGAAAAAAAAGTGGATAGGGCTTTTAAGAGTCATGTGTTGAGAAGTGCTCTTTTGTGGGTCTGGAAAAAATATTCCTATAAACTAGACTATAAGATTCCTATATGGGTGAGCCCCAGACATACAATAGAGAATATAAATATAGAACAGAAACAGGAAATGATTACTTATAAAGAACTTTTGTATGCTGAAGGAGGTAGATTGCAATTAAAATCATTACAGGTATTAAATGAAGAAGGGAGGAATTATACTTGGTTTCAATATGGGCAACTAAGTGCTAGGTGGAAAGAAGATCAAAAAATTGGTATAATGCAAAGGGAGGAAAATTTAATAAAGCAAATTAGAAATCAGACCCAGGAGCATATAAAGAGATTGTACAATGTATTGCTTGAAATAGATTTGGAAAAGGATTTGGTAAAGGATTGTATGATAAAATGGGCACAGAATATTCAGGAACCAATAATGTTGGAAACATGGGAGAAAATCTGGGTTAGAAATGTTAAGTTTACACAAGCACAGAATCTAAGGGAAAATTTTTATAAGATGTTTTATAGATGGTACTTAGATCCCAAAAAATTATCATGTATGTATCCTGATATCCAAGCGAAATGTTGGAGATGTGACTGTGATGACACTACATATTTCCATATTTGGTGGACTTGTAAGAAAATCAAGGCCTTTTGGATAAGAATTTGGTGGATTATTCAAAATGTCCTGAAGAAGAAGATAAAGTTCCTGCCACAATTTTTCCTTTTGGGAATTATAACGGATTGTACAGTGAGATTAAATTGATTTTGAACTTAATAACAGCAGCAAGGCTGTTGATTGGACAATATTGGAAGAAAAAAGAGTTACCTACAATAGAAGAATGGATATTGAAAGTTACTAACTTGGCTGAGATGGCTAAAATCTCAGCCTTTTTGAAAGACAATACACAGGAAAGATATTTAATTGAATGGAAAAAATGGATTGATTATTTACAAAACAGATATCAGATTAAGAGATATCAGATTACCTTTGAATAATTAGGATGTATTATTTTATATAATGGGCGGGTTAGGAAATGAAAAGATTTGGATGAGGTTAATTGGATTAGAAAGGAAAATTTTATTCTATGTTTGGTTTATGTATAACAATACCTTGTGATTGACCTGGGAAGCCAGGGGGTGGGATAGGGGTGAAGGGAGGGGGGAAGGGGGTTTTGCGGGGGGAGGGGGGAAAGGGGAGAAAATGTTTTTGTTTGTTGAAACTTTTTCAATAAAAAACAAGAAGAAAAGAAACTGCTAGGTTGACAGAAGCTAGGACAAGTAACAGGAGCTCACCCCGTTACACGGCAGCACTAGGGATTCAAACCGCCGAGCTGCCAACCTTTCGATCGACAAGTTCAATGTCCTAGCCTCTGAGCCACCGCGTCCCTAGTTCTACAGAGGAATTGTTAAGGCTGTCATCTGCACTTCTATTACTGTCTGGTTTGGTTCTGCAACTGCAGAAAAAACGATTGCTACCAACCTGCCTTCCATTGAGGATCTGTATACTGCACGAGTCAAAAAGAGGGCTGTGAAAATATCTACAGACCCTTTGAAACGTCTTCAAAGAAAAACCAGAAAGTCCATTTGCCTCTTGAAAAAAGCACCTTTGGGAAAACCATGACCTGGATGACTGAGAATCTCTATAGACATGAACCAAAAGTACTACAAGTTTACTTCATGCTACCTATACATAAGAATCTGAACGACTAATGGTCAAGGTGAATTGGCTGCTGATAAGGGTCAATGGACTTCCAAGGGGGCTGGACTTGGGTCTCATACGGGGGTGTAGAGACGCGACACTGATGTGTTTGCCTCTGCCTTTAGGCTTAGCCTGGTCATCTCCAACAACCGTGATGGTGAACCTATGGCACATGTGCTGGAAGTGGCATGCAGAGCCATCTCTCTGGGCATGCCAGCCATCGCCTGTTGCTCTTCCAGATTCCGGCGTGCACATGCGTGCCGGCCAGCTGGTCTTTGCACACGTAGGAGCACCGGAAACTGGAAGAACAGCTCCCTGGCAAGAACTGCTGTTCCGGTTTCCAGCATTCCCACGCATGCGTGCCGGGGAGCTGCTTTTCCGGTTTTTGGCACTTCCTTGCACACGCACGCACGCTCCTGTTTCATCACTTTGTGCCGAAAAGTTTTGCCAACCCTGTCTTACGACTTCTCCCATAGCAGAAACTAAATTCTAGTTTTTCCCCTCTTTAATGGCATGCATTCCATGAGGTTGGTAGGGAAGAAGTGCTTTCAGGCTTGCAAGATTCTGTGTCTGTAATCTTATAATAAAGGTAGAGCAATATTCATGGTTTGTGCTTTCTATCTGAACTGCTTCAAAGGGTGACATCCAGCCGGCAAGTTCTCTGGGCATTTTAGTTGATGTTTTTGACTAGTTTTCTAGCAAAGAGCCTAGCAAACGAAGGATCCAGATTGCATGTCAAATAAGGCATGGCTGGCTGGTCCATGCTATAGCAGGGGTGTCAAACTGGATTTATTTGAGGGCTGGATCAGCGTTGTAGTTCTCCCCTGGGGGCAGGCCAGGTGGTGGTGGGGAGACAAGCTGGCCAGCCTCTATTGTGGTCCACCAGTAGCCTGTGGAGCTGGCAATGGAGTCAGAGAGCAATGAGGCTGAGGTAGGGCCAGGGCCATCGGGGAGTGAGGTGTGGACTCCAGAGCCTCCAGAGACTGATAGTACTGAGGCAGAGGAACAGGAGGAGCCTGTTCCTAATGCACGCATGAGAAGAGCTGCCAGAAGGCAAGAACAGCTCAAGCAAAGAGGACAACTCGGGAGTAGGGCCGAGAGATGATTGGCCCCTTCCATAAGGCTTAAAGCAGACCAGTAACGGTGTTTGGGCTTTGCCAGAAAACAACGTTAGTAGCTTCATCTTCTGCTTCGTCTACGTCTTGCATTTATTTTTTTAATTCAGAGTGTTTGCCAAGAAAGGCCTTTGGCAATTTGCCTAATTTGCGATTGGACTGAGGAATTTGTGTTGGGAGGAATTTGTTTTAATTTGAGTTGAACGATGCTGGGACTGAAGTAATTCCCAGCTGTTCGAATAATGTTTGTTTATTTTTTTCACGGACTCAGTTTTCTACCACCTATTTGGGCCTGGGTCACAACAGCCTCCTGCAGCACTTTGCTGGCCAAAACGGGGTGCGGGAGGGCACACATGGCCTCCACGTGGCCCGTTTTCAGCCTGGACAGTCTCCTGCAGCACTTTGAAGCCAAAACGCCTGCCCCCCCCGCCCCCCATTTTGGCTGCCAGAGGCACCACGGGCCAGTCCTTTGCTATTTCTAGGCCAGCCCTGCGGGCCAGATTTAAGCACCCCGTGGGCCAGATCTGACTCACGGGCCTTGAGTTTGATACCCATTTGCTATAACATGCATGTTATAGCAGCATGTACCTATGTGTAAAAGCACATGTTTTATTTATTTGACTGCCATAGCTTTGTCTCAGTTTCATAGAAATAATGCTTGAACAAGTTGTTCACCCTCCCACACATACATCATATATTATGGTTACAGGCAAGGGTGGGCTGCTGGGGATTCACAGGGATTTGGGAAAACCTCTAGCCAAGATTCTGTGCAGTTTGAAGAACCCCCAAATCCTACTCCTGGCTGGCCCTCCCCACCCCACACATCCTGCCCCACCCCTCCCAGGAGTCCCCATGCAGCCCGTTTTGGATGTAAGTAAGTGTAGAGCTTGCACAGAGCAGTGGTGGGTTGCCCCCGGTTCGGAGCGGTTCTGTAGAACTGTGTTCTGTCCCCCCACCGCTGTCCGGGAGGCACGAGAAATGACTCAGTTAGCCGGCAATTGAGTCCACAGCAGCTATCAGCTCTGGCAGCAACCCAGCGAGCATCTGCCAAGGTTTTTCTGTTATCTTTCTTGATGCCGGCGTGTAAATCAGAAAGTCAGGAATAAACAGCACTTCAGCTCAAGTTCTCTCTAGGCAATTGGATTTGTTCGTCACGAAGCAGTATAGCAGCCCCTCCTGCTTTTATACCCTGTGGGGTGTGGCTCCGTGACTCAGCACTTTCTAGGCCTGCCCCACCCCTGCTTCTGTTGTTCCTGCCTCTCTTGTCTACAAAACCGGAGATCTAACCAGGACTGATTGTCCTCAGCTGGGTCTGGAAGCGTTTCCTGGGCAGGGGGAGATACAGGAGACGGAGGCCTCATCACCTCTTCCACCTGGCCTGCCTCTGGCTCCTGGAGCTGAGCCAGGGAAGCCAGCCCTGCAGAAGGGAGCCCTGACGGCCCTTCCCCCTCACTCTCTGAGTCACTCTCTGGCAGGGGGCCAGGCCCGGGGGTGGGGCCTGGAGCCACAACAAACTGGTAGTAAAACACCAGGAGGCTCCACCCACTGACCCAAATTTCATCAAAAGTGATCTGCGTGCGTGGGTACAATGCGAACCAGTAGTAAAGGTAAGTAGAATCCACCCCTGGCGCAGAGGCTCAGGGTGGGTGAAAAACAGCCCTACCGGAAGTTTGGGAAGGCCAGAAAAGAGGCCTCCGAAGCCTGGGGAAGCCATTTTTGCCCTCCCAGAAGCTCGAGGAAAGTCTCCGGAGTCCGGGGAGGGCAAACCCCCCCCCACCGTGGTGCAGGAGGCCAATTAGGCCATGCCTACCCAGCAACTGGGCTGTGAGAAATACAATAATGGTAAATCCCATAAAAAGCAACAAAAACCATGAACAAGTGTAAAGCAGGTTTATTTCAAAAAGATATACTGTATATCATAAATTTTTTTTGCAAATGGGTTATCCGCAAGGGAGAGAACATCCAACCGAATACATGGTTTAAATACATTTTCAGACAATCAACAGGGCAGTTACAACGCCCCGACCTGTCATTGTTCTTCACACATTACATAACATTTCTGGTTTATTCAGCACCATCTTCTTCCTCTGGAAAGTCCCCCAGAGATCCTACTTCCCCCTTATGTCATTTACAGAACAATTAAATGGAATACGATTTTGCTTAGGTCAGCCTGTCCTGTTCAACAGGTAGAAACATCATTTTATGGCTTGTTTCCTCAGAACAGGCGTTACACAAACTTCCCCTTATTAAATGTCTTACACTGCTAAAATAGCTCAGGTTAACTCAGGTGATAGGAAGAGTACAATATGGAGTTACTTAGGCTATGTTCTTTACAGGGATAATTCCATTTCTCACATGGGCAGAGAACTCCTTGCTAAAAATTTTAAAGCCCACCCCTGGTTACAAATGTGTAACCTTAGGAATGCAGTTTTCTTGGTTGGCTGCTGTTCTACTCCAGATATTGAAAATCACAGCACTAACCTTTGCTGCTAGTTTAGTCCTAAGAGAGGGCTAGCCAGAGGCCAGTCCAATATTTGTTTTACCCAAATCTAGTATTTGCTTTACAATCAATGAAATGAAGTTCTGATTAGCATTTCATCAGGCAAGAGATCACTGGCTTGTATAAATATTTATTCATGAACCCAAAGCTACATTTCCCGCTTATTTTCCTTCCTAGAAGGTAGGTCATCATGGGAGTTAGAACTATAAGTGGATTTCAACTAGACTGAATAAAGAATGTTTCCTTTGCATCGGTTCACTTGCAAATTGAACTCCTGTTTAAAGTGCTCAGTTTTGTAAATATAATTGTGTTGAATCTTTCTGGAGGAAAAGAAAAAAAAATATTTATAAAATCATTTCTTCAGTAGGTCCAAAAGAACAGGACATTCAGATTGTTAAACTAAACTTCCAGCTGTCTTCAGTGTTGTAACATACTACTGTATTTGTTGCCATTTTGATATTATTGTGGAGATAAATGGGTACCTATCAAAAACTTAAGCCTAGATGTTGCCATTTAATTTATTAAAAAAAAGTTTTTTATTTTCCATAATAATTCCCACAATTTGACCAGTGTACAATACAATCACTTATCCAACAATTGATCCTATACTCAAATTATGCTCAATCGGGCCTGCTCGGTCGCCACTCCCTTCCTTAATCCTTTCTACCCTTCTCATCCTTCTTCTACTTTCCCCACCATCCTCTTCCTCACTTTCCTACTTCCCCTCCTCCTTCCCACTTCTCACTTCCATCCTTTCTAACCCTCTATCTTCCCCTCCTTCTCCTCCTCCTCTCCTTTCTTCCCCCTCCCTTCTTTCCTACCTACCTACCTGCCTACCTACTTTCTTCCTTCTTTACTCCTCTTTCCTTACCCTTTCCCTTCTGGAGTGGTTACTGAGCAGCCCCGACTTTACACCATTCCAACTTATTTAATTCTACCAATATTCCTGTACAATGGCAATCAATCAATTTATAATCTTCCCCCTTCCCCCCCATTTCCTCCCATCCCCCCCCCCGAGACTTCCCAGAACAGAATACAGGGTTTAGTAACTAACAAACATAATCTAAAATATAACATAAAACATAATCCATTTCACACCATCACATTATCAATTCCCTTCTTTCTTAAACTCTAATACATAGCAAATCCTAACTTCACTCAAAAACTAATTGGTATTTTTTAATCTGATACTTATTTTGAATATAATCGATCCACTTTCTCCGTTCCAAAATATATTTTTCTTGTGTATAGTCTTTCAAGTAGGCAGAAATTTTCGCCATTTCTGCTAAATTTGATACTTTACTAATCCATTCTCCAATTGTAGGTAAGTCTTCTTTCTTCCAATATTGTGCAATCAATAATCTTGCAGCAGTTATTAAATTCAAAATCAATTTTATCTCTATAACAGTACAATCTGGAATTATTCCTAATAAAAAGAACTGTGGAACAAACTTGATCTTCTTTTTCAAAATGTTCTGCATCATCCACCATATTTTAATCCAAAAAGCTTCTTGCAAGTCCACCATATTTGACAATAAGTAGCATCCTCACAATCACATCTCCAACATTTTGCTTTCGATGTTGCCATTTAATTTAGAATGTACAAGTCAGATAGCGAAGGTGGTTTACACAGCAGAAGATACCAAGATAATTACACTTGACAAAAGAGTTTATTAATGAAAATCCTGTACTTACCATCAGTGGTAGGATTCAAATTTTTTTACTATCGGTTCTGTGGGTATGGCTTGGTGGGCATGGCTTGGTGGATGTGGCAGGGAAGGATACTGTAAAATCTCCGTCCCCTCCCCACTCCAGCGGAAGGTTACTGCAAAATCCCCATTTCCTTCCAATTAGCTGGGACTCAAGAAGCAGAGAATAGATGGGGGTGGGGCCAATCAAAGATGATATTTACCGGTTCTCCCAACAACTCAAAGTTTCCGCTACCGGTTCTCCAGAACTGGTCAGAACCTGCTGAAAGCCACCTCTGCTTACCATGTGGAGAAATTCCTTTCACAACAGAGAGATTGGGCAGAGAAGGCATGTTGTGGGTACCATCTTCTAGGGACGTAATTTTGGTGGGTCCCAGGAGGTGGGCCTTCTGTGCTATGGCACCCAACCTATGGAGCCTTCTCTCCCCCACACTGAAGTGAAATCAGCGCCATTCATGTTATCAGTCTGAAGTCCCCTAAGACCTAGTTACCTCACCGTGCCTGGTGGCCCTGGGGAGCTGGAGACATTCTTAGATGGCTCCATTGTAGTTGAACTTCTATTCTGTCTCTGTGGTTTATATCCTTTAAATTTTCATGGTGTTTTAATAATAGGGCCTCTGGTGGCTCAGCAGACTAAGACTGTCTGTTATTAACACAGCTGCTTGCAATTACTGCAAGTTCAAGTCCCACCAGGCCCAAGGTTGACTCAGCCTTCCATCCTTTATAAGGTAGGTAAAATGAGGACCCAGATTGTTGGGGGCAATAAAAGTTGACTTTGTATATAATATACAAATGGATGAAGACTATTGCTTAACACAGTGTAAGCCGCCCTGAGTCTTCGAAGAAGGGCGGGATATAAATTAAAAAAATTAAAAATTAAATTTTTTTTAAAAAATAATGACGTTTAATATTTTTACAATGATTAATTTTTATAGTTGTTGTTTTATTGATTATTATATTATTGATTTTATTGATTATTATTCATTGTGTTGAATTATTTCTTGTGACATGGGTAGTCATCTAAATATGATTAATAAATAAATAAACTCCTATGATGAACCAAAGGATAAACGTTCTAGCCCAACCCCCTGCTCAAGCAGGATACCATTTCAGACAAATCGTTGTCCAGTCTCTTCTTGAAAATCTCCCATATTTCTTTAGGCAAGTCATTCCATTGATTAACTGTTCTAACTATCAGGAAATTTCTCCTTAGTTCTAAGTTGTTTTTCTTCTTAATTAGTTTTCACCCACTGCTTCTTGTCCTGCCCTCAGATGCTTTGCAGAATAGCTTGACTCCCTCTTCTTTGGGGCAGCCCATCAAATATTGGAATGCTGCTATCATGTCATCCCTTCTTTTCATTAAACTAGACAGACCCAATTCCTGCAACCATTCTTCACATGTTCTTTGTTGTTGTTGTTAGTTGCGAAGTTGTCTCCGACCCATCACGACCCCATGGACAACATTCCTCCAGGCCTTCCTATCCTCTACCATCCCCTAGAGTCCATTTAAGCTCACGCCGACTGTTTCAGTGACTCCATCCAGCCACCTCATTCTCTGTCGTCCCCTTCTTCTTTTGCCCTCAATCTTTTCCAGGATTAGGCTCTTCTCCAGGGAGTCCTTCCTTCTCATTAGGTGGCCAAAGTATTTTAGTTTCATCTTCAGGATCTGGCCTTCTAAAGAGCAGTCAGGGTTGATCTCCTCTACGACTGACTTGTTTGTTCGCCTTGCAGTCCAAGGGACTTGCAGGAGTCTTCTCCAGCACCAGAGTTCAAACACCTCAATTCTTTGGCGCTCAGCCTTTCTTATGGTCCAAGTTTCACAGCCATACATTGCAACTGGGAAGACCATAGCCTTGATTATAGTACTTTTGTTGGCAGGGTGATGTCTCTGCTTTTTAGTATGCTATGTAGATTTGCCATAGCTTTCCTCCCAAGGAGCAAGTGTATTTTAATTTCTTGGCTGCAGTCCCCATCTCTGGTGATCTTGGAGCCCAGGAAAATAAAATCTGTCACTACCTCCATTTCTACCCCATCTATTTGCCAGGAATTGAGAGGGCCGGATGCCATGATCTTAGTTTTCTTAATGTTGAGTTTCAAGCCAACTTTTGCACACTCCTCCTTCACCCACATCAAGAGGCTCTTTAGATCCTCTTCACTTTCTGCCAGTAGAGTGGTATCATCTGCATATCTGAGGCTGTTGATATTTCTCCCAGCAATCTTAATTCCTACTGGTGATTCATCATGTTCTTTATATGATACTATATTTTAATTAAGCTTCTTGACCCCTCCAAAAAAAGATGATGCATGGACTTCCACTCCCAGAATTCACCAGCCAGCATCCTGGGCAAAATTAAATAATTTTAACTTATTATTTAATTTTAATTTACAACAAAATACTGTTGTTCTGCCAGGGTAATTAGACATGTTATTTCATTACATTCCTACTGATTCCAGACTTTTTCCCAGACATGTATCCAAGATCCGTAATTCTGTTTTATATTTCTCTGACACAAGAGTCCAGAGTCATTTTCTAAGGTTTCATTTTCTACCGCAACCCTTTCCCCCCCCCCCCACATTATAGTTTATAGTTTCTCTATTTTACACGTCTGGCCCTACTTAGGCACCGTCATCTTAAAAACATCACTTTTTCTATCATGCTGGACTCGTTCTCTCTATTGTCCATTTTCCTGAGGCAAAAGCAGGACACTGGCATAAGGTAAATGAAGGATGACGGGCACCCTGCCAGCCGCGTTGCCAAATCACAAACGAGAAAATGCTTTCGCTGTTGTGGGAGCCTAAACAGGGGGAAAAAGCAAAAGGAAAAGAAGAGGCCCTTGCTTTGCAAAGTAAAAATGATGGAAAACATTAATTCAGCAATTTTGCAGCCTCAAGTATTGTTTGGCTGACTGGACAGACGTAATGGCTTCTGAGTGGACAGAGGTAACGGCATATGTTATGGGAAATAGGGTGAACTGCTGGCAGGTTAGAATGAAAAGGATAAATGTGTTGTATTGCTTGAAAAGGAATAAATTGCCGGCAATTTACTCTTTCCCCTGTGGGCCACATTACCAGAGACAAAAGCTGTTAGGCTTCATATGCCAGCAAAAGAGGGCTAAAAATACCGCCCCCCCACCTTTTCCAAGCACACCAACCATCTTTCTTTCCCCCCTTTCTTTTAATCAATTTATATAATGGCTTTACTTAGACACTGATGATAATAAGTTGACTTTAATGATAAACCCCTGATGTGATCCTTATGCTGAAGGGCTGGTGTTGTTTTCTGCTCTAAAGTGAAGTATGAAACTCTCAAATTTGTTTCACAGAGGGGATTGAAACCTTTTAATGCAGAATCTAGGAAGGCAATAGAGTCTGTTCAAACATAAAATTAGCAGCTGGGTTTGGCATCGTATCGCATTCGTATACAATGCCAAAATTGAAGACAATAGATTCTGGATACAAAACCACATTACAACTGGATAGTAGAAAGCCATGTAATTCTGTGTTTTTTAAATACATTGGCATTCAATTTTCTATCAAGATACTGAGGTAGATATAGCTTGAGATGGTCACCAATCTTAACGCTTTAACCACTAGATCAAACTTCAGGGAAAGAAACCATGATAGGTGCATTAAGTTTGGTGCTGGTGGACATGTCCATCTGCAAAAAAAAATTAGGCCAAAATCAGAAAATGGCTGGAAGAAATAACTCACCAACACATAGACTGGAAACCAGAGACCTTTTTGCTGGGAATACTCAATAGGAAATATAGTAAAGAAATAAGGTATCTAATTTTACACATAATAACAGCCGCAAGAATATTTTATGCACCAGAACTGGAAAAATGAGAATATACCATCGGAGGAGGAAGTGATAAGGAAAATTCTGGACTGTGCTGAGATGGATAAATTAACAAAGGAGATAAAAGAAAAGGAAGATACGGATTATTATATAGTATGGAATAAATTGTATAATTGGGTAGAAATTAGAAATGGTAAATGACGAAAAAGGGGAAAAGGACACACACACACACACACACACAAAGGGTAGTGCATGGAAAAAAATGAATTGTTATAATGATAGGTATGATGGAATATACACAGAAATAAGGGATAATGGGACAAAAAAGGTAAGTATAATTAAAGAAAACGAGAGGGGAAAAATGTAAATAATAGAAGAAACTGATGTAAAGAAGGAGTATATGTTTTATGTTAGTGTTCGTTAGGTCTTGTTTTTTTTTAAAAAAATAAAAAGTAGTTTTATATATATATATATATATATATATATATATATATATATATATATATATATATATATATATGTTTTCTGAGGTTTTCGTGGGTGTTTGTATGTAGGTCTTTGGTTATTCGGGTTTTCTCCCGCGTAAAATTGGAAGTGTCTTGGCGAGGTTTCAACGAAGTTCCCACCCAATCAGTTCAAATCCCCACTAGCAGTTAAAAAGGAAGAAACAGCTGCAATCACACATTGCTCCCAGAAGCATGAAGCTGAAGCCTGAAGATGACGAATGAGACTTCGTCGAAACGTCGCCAAGACACTTCCAATTTTACGCGGGAAAAACCCGAATAACCAAAGACCTACATATATATATATGGAAAAAGACCCGAATACGCCAAGACCTACATACCCATATGCGTGAAATTTATATATAATATATTATATATATTATATTTATTTATATATATATTCGTAGGTTTTCACGCATATGGGTATGTAGGTCTTGATTCGGTCTTCCGTATAAGGTTGAGTATCTCGGCGATGTTTGACGAGGTCTCACTCATCATCTTCAGGCTGGTGCTTACGGCCGTGCTTGTTGCTCACACAAGCGCAGGCCGTCTTCCTAATGACGAGTGAGACCTCGTCGAAACATCGCCAATTATGTGAAATCCACCTCTGGTCAAAGGGAATATCATCCCTTGCAGTATTCTGATCTATGGCAGTACAGACACTTCATGGCATTTGAATATCTTTTTCCAAGACCTTCATGGCTGCCCTGCCAAGTTTAAGTCTGTGGTATATTTCTTTATTATGTTAAATTGACTGAAAATGCAATCCATGGACCATTTTCGATTTCCCTAATTATATTTAAAAGAACTGGCCTCTTGCGACTTTCCTTGTAATAATTCTTACTTGGCTAAGATCCACACTATTTAAAGAAAGGTGAGTTTTCAGAGAAATGACTTGGAGCAACGCTATCTTCCTCCTTCTGAAAAATTCAAAGGCTCCTAGGTTCTGAAATTCAACAGGAAGTCAAGGATATCTTCTTGATGGAGATTCCTTTGAGTCAAGTAAATTATTTCTTTGAATAGATTCCTACAGCTTAAGCAGAACATAGACTTCACTCAGTTTCCTGCTGGGGAAGTTTGTGAAAAGAGCCTGCATCTTTTTTTTAAAAGTTACTCCTCTAGCTTAAAATGGTTGTACACTATCATAAGATGTTTATGATGCCTCTGAAAATTTATGGATTAAGAAAAACACTGTTAACTTCAACCCTTGAATAAAAGTGCTCTGAAGACGGTCGTTCCATCATTTCCTCAAAAACATCTCATGTTTTATTTATTTTTTTAAGTACTGATTTATGTTAAATTGTATATGAAATGCTAGTCTGTAAAAGTGGGAGTGAATGATGAATGAGTGCAGATATTTTAAAATTATGATTTTTCAAAAGATTAGTAATAATCTCATGAAGTCTACTTTGTTCCATTTTAATAATGTCGGCATTTACAGTGTTGAGATACATTGGAAGTAATCCTATAGGAGAATCATATTACAAAAATTATTATCTACAAATTAGGGGGGGAAATGAGATGGAAAGTAATTTCTGCAGGAATAGATTTCTCTCTTGCCTTGCAATATCACAATTAAGATATCCTGATAGTAATATATCTGAATTGCTTGCAACATGCCATGAATAAGAGATAATGCTTAAGCCATTCTCATTTTTTTAAAAAAATAAATTCCCCTCAGAGGTATATTCAGCCGGTTCAGACCAGTTCAGGCAAACCAATAGCGGAAATCGCAGGTAGGCCAGTCCACTCACCTCAGCTCTATACCATCATATTTAGGCACATTTTTGAGGCTGGGCGCATGCGCGGAAGGCTGAGCGCATGTGCAAAAGGCTGGCGTGCGAGTGAACCGGGTGCACACGGCAAACCAGTAGTAACAAAATGTGAAACCCACCACTGATCCGCCCCCCCAAAAAAACCTTGAAAGTTTCTTGTTCTTTTACAGAATGGAGAATATCCTGTAGGTTAGTATTACCAAACATAGAGTGAATATATACGAAGAAGAAGAAATATCACCTGAACATGAAATCCATCGACATGATTACTAATCAGTTGAGAAGTGCTGAAATGAATAATTTTTGTCACTGAAGTATATCTGTAAGTTCTTCATTTAGATAATTCATTTCCATCACACATAGAAAGGATTAACATTTGAACCTTTCATAAAAGAACGTACAAACAAACGCTTCTCAGACTGCTAATGGAGATATCGGAAGGGTGGCTAGTTTCTTCTTTTTAGGATCAACCATTAAAAGGAAAAAAGCTATCAAGAAATACACACTGACTAATAGAGCAGCAATCAAGGCCTTGGAAAAGATGGCAGGAAGTCTCCCTACCTACAAAGATGAGAATCATGCAAGCCAATGGTGGGTTTCACATTATGTTACTACCGGTTTGCTGCGCGTACACTCACTTCGTGCACATGTGCATCCGGTTCGCACATGCATCTGCCTTCAGCACATGCGCCCGGCCTCAAAAAGTGTCTAAATAGGATGGCATAGAGCCGGGGCGGGCGGGCGGGGGGGGGGGTAAGCGGGGCGGGACTGCTACTGGTTTAGGCAAACTGGTCCGAACCGGCTGAATACCACCTCCGATGCAAACAATTGTATTCCCTGTGCCATTCTATGGATGCAAAAGTTGGGTTTTGGAAAAAAGCAGGACAGAAAGAGTATTCAAGCTTTTGAACTTCAGTATTCAACTTGATTTGAGAGAATAGAATGGATATTCAAGAAAACAAATGGATCATTAATTTGTTGTCATTTTTGAGGTAGAACAGAATGTGTGCCAGCATTTGTTTGTTGTTGTGCCACCATGTCAATTTGAAAAACACGTTAACTTGGCCAAGGTTAGAGTGCCATTGCTGATCAAAATGCAGTGATAGATTTGAAGCAGTCTTGAAGTATGCGGAGGATGGAGATGAACCCGCACTGCATATTGGACATTAATACAATTGAGAGAGTCTAGAGATATTTCATGAGAAGAGTCCTCCACTCCTCTACCCACAATAAAATACCTTATGCCACCAGACTTGAAGTTTTGGGCTTAGACAACTTAGAACTACGCCACCTTTGTTCTGACCTAAGCGTAGTATATAAAATTATCTGCCAAAATGTCCTACCTGTCAATGACTACTTCAGCTTCAATCACAACAATACACGAGCACACAATAGATACAAATTTAAGGTAAACCACTCCAAACTCGATTGCAGAAAATACGACTTCAGCAACTAAGAGTTCTTCGCTCCTCCAAAAACAACAAAATACCTTATACCACCAGGCTTGAAATCCTGGGTTTAGAAAACTTAGAACTCCGCCGACTCCGACATGATCTGTGTTTAACACACAGAATCATCTATTGTAATATCCTTCCTGTAAAAGACTACTTCAGCTTCAATCGCAACAATACAAGAGCAAACAATAGATTTAAACTTAATGTCAACCACTTCAAACTTGATTGCAGAAAATATGACTTTTGTAACAGAGTTGTTAACACTTGGAACTCACCACCTGACTCTATAGTCTCTACTCAAAACCCCAAAATCTTCAATCAAAAACCGTCTACTATTGACCTCACCCCATTCCTAAGAGGACTATAAGGGGCGTGCATAGGAGCACAAAAGTGCCTACCGTTCCTGTCCTATTGCTCTCTTCATTATAGTATTATATGCATACTTTTACTTATACTTTTACTTATATATATTTTTTCTCTCATGATGGATTATTGTTTATGTTGATGATTGTATATACTGTTGTGACAAAATAAATAAATAATTTAAAAAAAAAACACCAAGTGGTCAATGCCTGGAATGCACTACCTGACTCTGTGGTTTCTTCCCCAAACCCCCAAAACTTTAACCTTAGACTGTCTACTGTTGACCTCACCCCATTCCTAAAAGGTCTGTAAGGGACATGCATAAGCGCACCAATGTGCCTACAGTCCCTGTCCTAATGTCCCCTTTTATTCGTATTCATTCCATTTGTATTCATAATCATGTTTATACTTATATTTGTTAGTAGATCTGTTATGTATCTTTAAATATTTAGGCGGGAAACAAGCACGTTGCTGATTGGTTGAAGCCGCCGGTTAAACAGTATATAAAGGGTTGTTTTTCCCCAGCCAGGCTGCTGGGTTCACCATATATTAAAGAGCTGTTGTCACTACCCTGGTCTCCAGCCTCGTTACTTCCCGAACTTAACACTGGCGACGAAGGTGGGATCTCGAGGCTAAGGAGCACCAGAACCGAGCTGAAGCACGAAAGAACCGAACCCAGCAAACACAGGGCAGAAAAGCGGAGATGGCCAGTTACACTCCGCCCGCACCGTTTGACCCGGCTAGAGAAATGGGAGCGTATATGACCCGTTTGAAAGCTTTCTAGAAGCCAACGAACTGCAAGGAGTTCCAGACAACCGCAAAGGGCATACTTCTTGAGCCACTGCGGTCCGAGGTCATCGACATCGCGGAAGCCCTGGCAGAGCCAACGCCGATACAATCGGTATCGTGGCAAACTCTGCAAACCCTGCTAAAAACCATTTCGCCAACGCCGTCCAAATCGTGCAGCGTTTTGAATTTGGAGGCGCCGACAGCTAGAGGCGAATCCATGGCGACTACATGGCCGCCCTGAAAGCCTCCAAAGACTGTGGGTACCGAGACCTGGGCGAGGTGCTGCTGGAGCAACTCATCAGGGGTCCGAGACATGCGTTTGCGGGCGGCTGCTATCAAAAAGCAATTTGGCGCTGGCAAACGCCCTGGGCGAGGCCAGCGCATGAAATGTCCACCCAAGCAGCGGAGACCTGCAAAAGCCTCTCGCACCAAAGGCGAGCACAAAGTCAACCCGGTGCACCAAGAAGAGATCCAGACCGAATCCGGCGGTGAGGATGAGGAAGGGTCTGCCGAACCGAAGCGGCAAAGAGGACCGGGGCGAATCACGGAAGTTGCGGAGGTCAACACCAGCGCCAACGCTGCAAGTTTAAGGGCGCAACATGTCGGCGGTGCGAGAAGAAAGGGCACCTAGCTCAAGTCTGTCGAGCTCCCCAACCTTCCGCCGAAAATTCAAATCGGCCAATCAGAGCGCTGGATCGGCAAGGCGACCAGCGATTGGCTCAAACAAAAAGGCGGATTCAAACCAAACGACGGTGGTCATAGGCGCGCCTCAACCCGGGTGGAGAAGAAGATCTTCACCAAACCTAAAATAGAAGAGTACGGTGCCGACTCGAAGTGGACACGGGTCAGCGATCACCATCATGTCCTGGGACACTTTGGCGAAGTCACTGCCGTCAGTCGCGGCGCCACCTGCAAACACAACGGCTACGAGTCCACGACTACCAAGGGAATCGCATCCCTGTTCGAGGACCACCTCCGTCCAGTCGAGTACGGACCACACAAGAAGACCCTGCCCATCACGATCGTCGAGGGGACCCTGCCTAGTTTGTTGGGACTAGACTGGTTTCGTGCACTGGGCATGGGAGTGACTGGCATCTACAGAAGTGACTGTAACCTGAAAGACATGCTCATGAACGAGTTCGAAGATGTCTTCAAGGACTGCCTGGGCAAGTACAAGGGGACCCCATTTCCTTCAACTTAGACCCCCAGGTAGCGCCCATTAGGTTAAAGGCAAGGAGAGTCCCTTTTGCCCTTAAACCTAAAATTGACAAGGAGCTAGATAAGCTCATAAATCAGGGGATTTTGGTGCCAGTCGACCACGCAAAGTGGGAGACGCCAATCGTCACCCCAGTAAAACCAGATGGGTCAATTAGAATCTGCGCTGACTACAAGGCGACGCTAAACAAAGCCTTACAGAAAAGCGCTTACCCAGTTCCCGTGGTGCAACACTTACTGCACTCTTTGGGGCAAGGGCAAGTCTTTGCAAAGTTAGACTTGGCTCAAGCCTACCAACAGCTGCCCGTAGACGCCAACACAGCCGAAGCCCAAACGATTGTAACTCACAGGGGGGCCTTCAAGTGTACCCGATTACAATTTGGGGTGAGTGTGGCACCAGGGCTGTTCCAAAATTTGATGGAATGACTTCTGCAAGGGCTCCCAGGGGTAGTTCCCTACTTCGATGATGTATTGATATCAGCCGAAAACGTAGAGGAATTGGGGGAGCGTTTAAGAAAAGTTCTGGGCATTTTCCGGTCAGCCGGACTAAAGGTTAAAGTGAACAAATGCCAGATAGGGGTAGAATCCGTCGAATTCTTGGGCTACCGAATAGACAAGAAAGGAATTCACCCCACTGAGAGCAAGGTCAAAGCAATCAGAAAGGCTCCAGCGCCCAAAAACAAAACAGAGCTACAGGCATTCCTGGGGCTAGTGAATTTTTACGCGTTTTTTTTAAAAAACAAAGCGACCGTTGCTGAACCGCTGCATAAGCTTCTAGGGAAAAATACCGCTTGGTCTTGGGGGAAGTCGGAAAGTAAGGCTTTCGAAGCAGTAAAAAACCTGCTCTCGAGCGACAGCCTGCTCATCCAGTACCATAGCTCATTGCCACTAGTGTTGGTTTGCGATGCCTCCCCTTACGGGGTGGGGGCTGTACTCAGCCACAGATTGCCAAACGGCACAGAAGCCCCTATAGCCTTCTACTCCAGAACGATGTCCTCCCCAGAGAGGAACTATAGCCAGTTAGATAAGGAAGCGCTAGCAATTGTGTCAGGGGTGAAAAAATTTCACGAATATGTTTTTGGGCGAGACTTTGAAATTGTGACTGACCACAGACCGCTGTTAGGAATACTGGCTGGCGACCGCCCAACGCCTGTGGCACTTTCGCCACGTTTGACTCGATGGACTATTTTCTTAGCCGCTTATTCTTACAAGCTGCAGCATCGACCAGGAAAAGAAGTGGGGCATGCGGACGCGTTAAGCAGATGCCCACTACCAGGGGCGATCGAAGACCCCACTCCGGGGACGCCCATCCTGCTTATTGACTCTTTGGACTCTGGCCCAGTCACATCTAAGGAAGTGGCTCGGGCATCATACCGGGACATTATGCTAAGGACTGTACTCGGTTGGGTACAAAGAGGGTGGCCCGCTGCGCCGGGCGAACGGTTTAAGGAATTTGTAAAAACGTGATGAGCTCGGGGCACAAGGGGGGTGCCTGTTATGGGGTGATCGTGTGGTAATCCCAGATAAATTAAGGGGAAAAGTATTGGACCTCCTCCACGAGGGTCACCCAGGGATCGTAAGGATGAAGGGGCTAGCAAGAAGCTATGTGTGGTGGCCACTCATGGACTCAGAGATTGCTGAGAGGGTAGGGAAATGCCAGGCTTGCCAAGAGTCCAGACCTCTACCCCAACGGCCCCAGTCAGGAATGGGAAAAACCCCAAGGGCCCTGGTCAAGAATCCACATTGATTTTGCTGGCCCTTTCCACGGCCAAACCTTCCTCGTGGTTGTCGACGCATTCTCTAAATGGTTGGAGATCATACTCATGAAATCCACTACGGCCGAGGCAGTAATCGCAGCCCTGCGCCACCTATTCGCAACCCACGGGTTGCCTGACACTCTGGTGTCCGACAACGGCCCGCAATTCACGGCAGCCCAGTTTGAGGAATACTTGGCAGAGGAGGGCATCCGACATGCCCTCTCTGCGCCTTTCCACCCTGCATCGAATGGCCTTGCAGAGCGTTCCGTCCGGAGCGCTAAGGAGGCATTGTCCAGGCTCAAGCCAGGTGACTGGCAAACAAAGATAGATTTCTTTCTGGCCGTTCAGCACAGAACCCCAAGCACTGCTACAGGCAGAAGCCCAGCCGAACTATTGATGGGACGGAAGCTCCGGTGCCCACTTGACCGTTTGAATCCCCATTACACACCAGAGGGTTACAAGGGGGAACTAGAAAAAACAAGGGAATTGGGCATAGGCGACCGAGTGTGGGCCCGCAACTATGGGGACGGCCCAAGTTGGCTCGCAGGGCAAATCATAAAAGCAACCGGTCCAAAGTCATACTTGGTCGAGTTACAAGACAACCGAGTATGGAGGCGCCACATAGATCAGATAAGGAAACGAATAACTGAACAACCCGAGCTAAATAAGACAGATTATGACCACTCCTTATTTGACCCCACAGCTGACCATAACCCGGGGGAGGCGCAAGACTTAGCTGAGGTTCCGGAGGTCCAGCGACGCCATCAGGTTCCCGATGGAAACAGCAGGGAAAACTCCAAAAGTAATCCAAGGCCAGAGGGCCAAGAAAAAGAGACTGCCAGTAATCCAGGGCCCGATGGCCCAGAGAAAGAGCTGGGAGGAGAAAAAAGCCCCTCCGACCAGCTCAAAACACCACCCAGGACTGAACCGCGCAGGTCCGAAAGAATTAGGAGACGCCCAGGTTATTTGCGTGACTACGTCGAAAAATAACATGTAAATAATATGTAAATAAGTGGTAAAGTGTTTTCTGGGAGGGGAGGAGTGTTATGTATCTTTAAATATTTAGGCGGGAAACAAGCACGTTGCTGATTGGTTGAAGCCGCCGGTTAAACAGTATATAAAGGGTTGTTTTTCCCCAGCCAGGCTGCTGGGTTCACCATATATTAAAGAGCTGTTGTCACTACCCTGGTCTCCAGCCTCGTTACTTCCCGAACTTAACAAGATCTTTGGTTATTTGGTTATTTGTATATTTGTTATCTTATACATGCTTGACAAAATAAATAAACAAACAAACGAATGAATGAATGAATAAATAAATAAGTAAGTAAGTAGATGAGGTAGCTGTCTATGCCTCTGAGACCAAAGAAGGGAATTATGGCCCCTTTATGACTTGTGGACTTCAACTCCCAGAATTCCTCAGCCAACCGTGCTGGCTCAGGAATTCTGGAAATTGAAGTCCACAGGTCATAAAAGGGCCATAGTTCCCCACCCCTGCTCAAAGAGAACTGATAGTAGCCTCTTTTTTAAAAAAGAAAACGTGATATATTCTCTTGGGCCCATTTAGTAAAGAACTCATCCCAATGTGAGGCTCAGAACAGCAACCAATGACTTTAGCAAGCAAAAGTGATCTGTGTTAGCTTTCCTTTGAGGAAGGACATGTCAGGAATGCTGAGAGAATCAACTCCTTGAAAAACCAAACAAAAACCAAACCAAACCACTCTATTCAGGAGAGATGTATTCATCAACTGTATGCAAAAAGCCAGAAGGGTAACTCCAAAATACGAGAGAGTTTAAAAATATTTTGTTCATTTCAAACAGTCATGCATGAGAAAAGGCCCATGGAAACCGCAAAGCAGATATTCAGAATCAATCTCGCACTGGAGGGAGATTGTGTGTGAGAGAAAAAATTGAAACATAAAAACAACAGGAAGCTTTGACGGTCTTCATTTATTATTTTTCGAAAGCATCATTCAGGCATCTGTTCTTCTGAAAGTTGAAGACTGTGAGAACAAGAGATGCAAAAGACGACTGAGTGAGGATGATATATGAGGCCCATTAGGAGAGCTAGTTTGATACAGTAGTTAAGGCATCAAAAAACGGTGAGCTCTAGTCCTGCCTAAAGTATGAAGCCAGCTGGATGAAAAGATCACATTTTAAAAGATGTCTACTACCTATTCCAGGGATGGCTAACCTTTTTGCCATCGCGTGCCAGGATGGGTGGGTGGCGGTAAGGTTTGTGCACACGTGTGCCCACACCCATAATTCTATGCGCCCCACCCAGCGCATGCGTGCGCAACTGCCCTCCCCCCCTGCTCCTGGCACGTGATGGCCCAGTAGGCCCGTTTTTCTTTCTCACCTGGCTCCAGGTCCTCTCTATTCATCTGGGGAGGGCGAAAACAGCCTTCCCAACCCCTCCGAGGCCCTCTGGAGGCCCAAAATGGCCCATTTTCCAACTTCCGGTTGGACAGGAAGTGACTTTTTTGCTGTCCCCAGCCTCCAGAGCCTCTCTAGAAGTCTCTGGAGGCTGGGGACAGCAAAAAACGTCACTTTCTGTCCAACAGGAAGTTGGGAAACGGGCCGTTTTGGGCCTCCAGAGGGCCTGGGGTAATCTATTTTCGCCCTCCCTAGATGCATAGAGAGGATCTGGAGCCAAGTGAGAAAGAAAAAAGGGCCTCGCCCACCCCAGTGCAGGGCCTCCAGAGGCAGGAAACAGCCTGTTTCCCTACTTCTTTTGGGCCCAAAAGGCTCGAAAATCAATTGGCTGGTGTGTGCATGCCCGCTGGAGCTGAGCTGGCATGCCCACTGATATGGCTACGTGTGCCACCTGTGGCACGCGTGCCATAGCTTTTCCATCACGGACCTATTCCCTTAGAACAGGAGTGGGAACTATGGTCCTTTCATGACCTGCGAACTTCAACTTCCAGAATTCCTTGGGCCAGCCACTCTCTCTCAGCTCTAGGAAGAAGTAGGAAATGTGTTGGATCCGATGATGGAAGAGACGGACACAGCTCTTTCAGTAACAACATTTCTGTATTAGTAGACCAGTACAACCCAACAACTTGCTTGTCTGGCAGCGTCCTCTTTTATAGAAGGCTGTCAGACGGCTTAACCAATGAGCTTCAAGTATTTACCCGCCATTTTGGAGGACCTGAGTGAAGCCTATAGCTCACTCCTTATACGGTACGCAACAAAATGGAAAATCATTTTCAAATCCTGCCAAGAAAGCTCCATGGATTACTCCAGGCAGTTGCCAGCAATCAATAGTGACTTGAAAGCTTCCCAAAGCCTTCTAGATCAGGGAACTCCAACCTCGGTGACTTTATGACTTGTGGGCTTCAACTCCCAGAATTCCTCAGCCAGCCATAATAAAATTGCCAAGGTTGGAGAGCCATGATCTAGATCATAAAGAATGACATCATAAACCTTGATCTTCATTTCCACACACAACTTCCATGCCAGTGGTGGGATTCGAATAATTTTACAACTGGTTCTCTGCCCTAATGATCGGCTGGGTGGGTGTGGCCAGGGGGTGTGACAGGCAGCACTTGGCCTCCTGCACCACCACCCCCGGGAGCAAAAATGGGCCGCGGGGTGTGTATGCCGCTCCCCGCTTCCCTGTTTTGGGCCTAATAGGCCTCCCTGCACTTACCTGGGAGCCAAAACGTGGCATGTGGGGACTCCTAGAAGGGGCGGGGTGGAGAGGGGCGGGGCCAGCCAGCAATTTAACAACCGGTTTGCCTGAACTTTCCCAAACTGGCTGAATCCCACCACTGCCTCCATCCCAAACCTTGAAAGGAGCATTGGATCTTGGCTTCTCTCACTTAAGAGTCCAATGTGGGAGAATGGAGATTGATCTTCTGTGTTTCTGCTTTCTTTGAGGCGCCAAGACCCAGCATAGAAGAAGCGACTGGAATATCCCCAGAGAGACCTAGAACTCTGCTAGGCCAAACTCCTATTTTGAATACACTTGAGGCTGTGCAGTCCCTTTCCTGTTGCAGAAGGTGACTTTTCGTTCTTTCACCCAACATTAAAAAGCTTTCCTTGGGCCTAAGGTTTAAATTTCCATTCTTCATCCGGCTCAATGACAACAAGAAAGTTATGATTAAGTTGTCAGCGGACTAAATACAGCTTGTGTTACAGTAGAATTTGCCATTGCTAATAAGGACTTAACAGTGGCTGTCAAAATTCATTGTTCGGGGACTTCAGAGGTGCGATTACAGCATCCCAGCGACAGAGATTCCTGGAGCAAGGCCACACATAGCAAGATTTCTTTGCACCTTATTATCAGGGTCATACTTAATTGAAACCCATTTCTGGCATACGGCAGGACCAACAGGCATTCGACAAACCAGTATTTTCATTTTCTTCTCATTGCAGAGCAACACAATGACCTGGGGATTGTGAGAAGCTGAGAAACCAGTAACTTCGATCGATTCAAGGGTGTGTTGTTTTATCCACACAGAATACATTTCCTCCAATAGTGACATCTTAGATTAAACTAGACAGCGGTTTACTACCTTCTGGATCATAGGTTGTAGGATGAGGGGAAATTTTTCCAGTTTTTTAATTTATAGCTGTGACAACCTTCCAGCTTGAAGGTCTGCTGGCTTATTAGTTCATTAATAAATAATTAGAGGCTTTTTGTAAGCAATGAATTAACTTTGGCCAGAGCAATTAGCTTATTTGTGCCTTTGCCGGCTCAAAGTAACATTTCTTTTTACACCTATTGGCAAAGGCCAGAGAGGTCAAGTCACCCACAAAAACTTCATAGGTTGACCACAAATATCTCCTTTGCAGACCACCTGAAAGGTTATGCCTTTGACCTTCAGCTAAGATAACTTGCAAGCAAAGCTATATTGGAGTCAAGGAATGATGTGATATTTAACTTAAGCTGTAGATGGGAGACTCCAAACAAAGGTCCGGAAGTAAGCAAAGTTTATTATTAGTATGGTAAAAAAACAAACAAACACCCAGAGCTAATCAACCTCTGTGATAATGAAGTAGAATTAAATAATTGATGGAGTGTTATTGGATGCCTTGGCTTTGTGCGCATGTGTAACTTTGTGACCCACCAGCAGTTCTCTGTTTTGCTTCCTGTAAGTAAATTTGGTCTTGTTAAGGCGCCAAGCTAGAAAGCGGGAGACCATGAGTTCAAGTCTGGCCTTAGCCACTGAGGTGACTTTGGGCCACTCACATGCTCTAAGTCCAACCCACCTCACAGGTTTATTATTGTGGGGAAAATAGGAGGAAGGAGTATTGTGGACATCTACCTTGAGATTTCTAAAAATAATAAAGGCAAGATATGAATGGAATGGATAGGTAGGTAGGTAGGTAGGTAGGTAGGTAGGTAGGTAGAGAGAGATAATAGATAGGTAGATAGATAGATAGATAGATAGGTAGATAGATAGATAGATAGATGTTAGGTAGGTAGATGGGTAGGTAGGTAGATAGATGATAGGTAGGTAGATAGGTAGGTAGATGATAGGTAGATAGATGATATGTAGGTAGGTAGGTAGGTAGCTAGCTAGGCAGGTAGATAACTAGGTAGATAGATGATAGGTAGGTAGATAGGTAGATGGGTAGGTAGGTAGGTAGGTAGTGATAGGTAGGTAGATAGGTAGGTTGATAGGTAGGTAGGTAGATGATAAGTAGGTAGGCAGGCAGGCATGCAGGCATGCAGGCATACACACACACACACACACACACACACACACACACACACACACACACATACTGTGGCTTCTGGCAGAGTCCTTGGGTGTGAAACCCAGAGGTGTATTCTTCTGCTTATGTAGAGAAATAAAAGAGTTTTGTCTTTCCTCAATCCCTGTGTGAACATTGGCTTCTTCACACTAGGTTCTCCTACCTAGTCAACCAACAAGAAAGAGGACCTTTAATGCTGTCTGCTAAGGAGTGACAATCGAAGTGCTTCTAGCTCTCTAGTCCCAACTTGGAGTTTGTGAACTACATGTATATCAATTGTCCACTGGAAGACACAGAATGTTAGGTAGATAGACAGGTGAGCTACCTATCAGGCCTTTCTCTATAGCCTTTTGTCCTTGTTAGATGGAAACATAAATTCCTTCAAGAATACCCACACTCTTTTCTGTGCAGAGAACCTACACACAGAATTAAAGGTAAAGGTAAAGTTTCCCCTAGCACATATGTGCTAGTTGTTCCTGACTCTAGGGGGCGGTGCTCATCTCCATTTCAAAGCCGAAGAGCCAGCGCTGTCCGAAGATGTCTCTGTGGTCAAGTGGCCGGCATGACTGAATGCCAAAGGGGCACAGGACGCTGTTACCTTCCCACCAAAGGTGGTCCCTATTTTTCTACTAGCATTTTTTTTGAACTTCTGCTAGGTTGGCAGAAGCTGGGACAAGTAACGGGAGCTCACCCCATTATGCGGCATTAGGGATTCAAACCGCTGAACTGCCGATTTTTCAATTGACAAGCTCAGCATCTACATCTAAGCCACTGAGCCACCGTGTCCCTTTACACAGAATTAATTACAAGTTAAAGCGTCAATATTCTGAGGAACCCAAATAGGCCTAGATTAGAAATGGAAAGAATGCTTTTTTCTAACTTGCTTAGCAGATGGAGTTTCTTACACCTAAACTTAAGCAGCTACGACATTCCAAAGAGGAAGCCTACAGAAAAGGCGATAAAATGCTGTACAATCAGGCCAGAAATGCACTAACAAGGGAGATAAGAGCAGCAAAAAGATGCTACTCTGAAAAGCTAAAGAAACAATTTTCAGCAAATGAACCAGCAAACATGTGGAAAACTCTTAAAAATATCACCGGCTATGGCAAACCTCCTTCCCAGGCTGAAGGTAATCAACAACTGGCAGATGACCTGAATGAGTTTTACTGCAGGTTTGAAAGGAAACTACAGCCACCTATCTCCACAACCCCCATCTCAGACACACCAACAGCCAAGCCTCCTACAACTGACCCCATTTCATTGGGTTCACAACCCCTAGTGATCACAGAAAAGGAAGTGCAGGACCTATTTCACAGACAAAAGCCAGGAAAAGCTCCAGGCCCAGACAAGATAACTCCTTCTTGCTTAAAAGTCTGTGCTGACCAATTGACCCCCATCTTCACCCATATTTTCAATAAATCACTAGAGATGTGCTATGTTCCTTCTTGCTTCAAACGCTCTACCATCATCCCAGTGCCGAAGAAGCCCACCATCAAGGAACTGAATGACTACAGACCAGTTGCTCTAACATCTGTAGTCATGAAAACCTTTGAAAGGCTAGTGCTTTCCTACCTGAAAACCATCATGAATCCGCTCTTAGACCCCTTGCAATTTGCATACCGAGCAAATAGATCAACAGATGATGCTGTTAATATGGCTCTGCACTACATCCTACAACATCTTGAGTCTCCAAAGACCTATGCAAGGGTCCTTTTTGTAGACTTTAGTTCAGCATTCAATACCATCATTCCAGACATTCTTCTAACTAAGCTAAACCAGCTACAGGTACCGGAACAGACTTGTAAGTGGATCACAAGCTTCCTAACAAACAGGAAGCAGCAGGTGAAGCTAAGCAAGATCACATCAAATACCTGTACAATTAGCACAGGGCCCCAAGGCTGTGTGCTCTCCCACTTCTCTTCTCTCTGTATACCAATGACTGCATCTCCAATGATCCATTTGTTAAGCTACTGAAGTTCGCAGATGACACAACAGTGATTGGTCTCATTCGAGACAATGACGAATCCGCATATAGGCGAGAGGTCGAGCGACTAGCCTTGTGGTGCAACCAAAACAATCTGGAACTGAACACACTCAAAACCGTAGAAATGGTGGTAGACTTTAGGAAAAACCCTTCCATACTTCCACCTCTCACAATACTTGACAACACAGTATCAACAGTAGAAACCTTCAAATTTCTGGGTTCTATCATATCGCAAGATCTCAAATGGACAGCTAACATCAAAACATCATTAAAAAGGACAACAAAGAATGTTCTTTCTGCGCCAACTCAGTAAGCTCAAACTGCCCAAGGAGCTGCTGATCCAATTCTACAGAGGAATTATTGAGTCTGTCATTTGCACCTCTATAACTGTCTGGTTCGGTTCTGCAACCCAACAAGAAAAACACAGACTTCAGAGGATAATTAGAACTGCAGAAAAAATAATTGCTACCAACTTGCCTTCCATTGAGGACCTGTATACTGCACGAATCAAGAAGAGGGCCGTGAAAATATTTGCAGATCCCTCGCATCCTGGACATAAACTGTTTCAACTCCTACCCTCAAAACGACGCTATAGAGCACTGCACACCAGAACAACTAGACACAAGAACAGTTTTTCCCGAAGGCCATCACTCTGCTAAACAAATAATTCCCTCAACACTGTCAGACTATTTACTGAATCTGCACTACTATTAATCGTTTCATAGTTCCCATCACCAATCTCTTTCCACTTATGACTGTATGACTATAACTTGTTGCTGGCAATCCTTATGATTTATATTGATATATTGACCATCAATTGTGTTGTAAATGTTGTACCTTGATGAACGTATCTTTTCTTTTATGTACACTGAGAGCATATGCACCAAGACAAATTCCTTGTGTGTCCAATCACACTTGGCCAATAAAATTCTATTCTATTCTATTCTATTCTATTCTATTCTATTCTATTCTATTCTATTCTATTCTATTCTATTCTATTCTATTCTATTCTAACTCTTCCATTTTTGAGATGTGCCATTTCCAGCTTTTCTCCATGTGCTATTGCCCTACTTCAAAATTCACACTTCCAGAACTTTCTGAGCAATAGCTGTCCATGATTACAGAGCAGCTACGATTAATATCTTGTCAGAGGTGGTTTGATTTACAGGCGGATTAATCAAGAACGTAACAGCAATCAATATTAAAAAGAGTTATAGGTTTGGAGACATGTCAGGGGCTGCTTTCAACAATGCTAAAATGCATTTATTTATTTATTTATTACACAACTTTATATGGCCCCCCAGCTCACGCAGACATGCACATGCACAGACAGTCATAGACATGCACATGCACGGACATGACATGCGTAGACATGCACATGCACAGACATGGACGCATTTGCAGCAGAGATCCGAAGACCAGCTGGCCGACGGGAGGTGGAGTCATGGAGAACATCATGGAGATCTGACCTGAGACAACAGCACACTTGCCAGCACAGGGACCTCTGCATGCCACCTCTGGCACATGCATAGGTTCGCCATCACGGGTATATGTTGTGGTCTGCCAGCAGCCCGCAGAACTAGCAGTGGAGTCGCACAGTGAGGAGGCTGGGGAGGACAATGGGCCTGGAGACTGGGGAAGGCCCGGACGAAGTTTCTGTGTCAGAGGCAGAGATGGGGCCAGGGCCATCTGGGAGTTATGCGTGGACTCCGGAGTCTCCAGAGTCGGCATCAGAGAGGCAGAAGAACAGGAGGAGCCTGTTCCTAGTGCACGCATGAGAAGAGCTGCCAGAAGGCAAGAGCAGCTGAAGCAAAAAGGACGACTCGGGAGTAAGGACAGGAGATGATTGGCCCCTCCCATAAGGCTTTGGGCTCTGCAGGAAAGCACATGATGTATCTGGCCCGTGGGCTGCCAGTTTGACACCCCTGTTTTAGAGAATCACTGAGGACACCTGGAGGTTCATCTGTGTCCTCAGGCTCAGTAGTGCAAATGGGTTTGGAGCCTTCTTGGCTGGAGGTTGTTTTCTGTCCTGTGTCTCTTGAGACACAGTCCAGTCAGAGCTGAATAAGCTTCTTGGATGAGAAGCAAAACATCTTCAAAGAAAAAACAAGAAAGTCCAGTTGCCTCCTGAAAAAAAAACACCTTTGGGACAATCAATGGAATGGATTACCTCCAGAAGCTGTGGGTGCCCCATCACTGGAAGTTTTCAAGAAGGGACTAGACAGCCATTTTTCTGGATTAGTATTGAGCAGGGAGTTGGACTAGAAGACTTCCAAGATCCCTTCCAATCCTATTATTCTATGTATGTTCTATGTTCTAAATAGTCTACAGCTTGAAGTCTCCTTTCTAACAATATCTTTATCTGCTACAATTTCTATGCTCCTCACTTCCAAAAGAAACTCACTGACACCTTCTTCTTCTCTATGTTAAGAAAGTATCTTGTTATTTATTTATTTAGTGTGTGGCCTAACATACATGGACTTACAATGGACATTAATATTTCACCTAAATTCAAATCACAGTAAAACATGAATATTAAAAAGATCTATGCTCAGTCTAAGCCATCTAACCAGGGGTGAAATCCAGCAGCTTCTGGAGAACCGGTAGTGGAAATTTTTGAGTAGTTTGGAAAACCGGCAAATAACCATGTCTGGCTGGCCCCAGAGTGAGGTAGGAATGGAGATTTTTGCAATATCCTTCCCCCAGGAGTGGGGAGGGAATGGGGATTTTGCGGTATCCTTCCCCTGCCACGCCCACCAAGCCACACCTACATAACCAGTAGTAAAAAAAATTGAATTTAACCACTGCATCTAGCCACTGAAGTGCAGCATCGTTTATCTGAAAGAAATCAGAAACTGGACTGTTATATGCCCTCAATTTACAGCCGGTCATGATATGATCTACAGTTTGATGTAGGATCCCACAGTCACATTGAGGGGAGGATACTATGCCCCATTTATACAATGAATCCCAGCAGACACTATATGACCATGATGGCGAACCTATGGCACGCTGCCACAGGTGGCACGCAGAGCCCTCTCTGTGGGCACGCGAACTACCGTCCCAGCTCAGCTTCACCATGCATACGCATGCTCCTCCCGCTGGTCAACTGATTTTTGGGTTTCTGCCACGCATGCACAGGGGGCGGAGCGTATGCAGGAGATGCACGGAGGATGGGGGGAATGTTGGGGGGTCGTGCGCATGCGTGGGGTGCAGGGTGTATGCAGGGTGCGCACATGCATTGCATTATGGGTTATAAAGTGCAGGGAGGCCTACTAGCCCCAAAATGGGGGGCACAGGGTGCGGCGTGGCCCCCCACGACCTGTTTTTGCTCCCAGGAGGCTGCAGGGAGGCCCACTAGGCCCAAAACAGGGTGCAGGGGGTCACATGTGCATGCACAGGAGGGAGGGTCGCACAGGGCCGCACTGCATTATATCATTGCCAGCGCACATGCGTGATTTCAGCACGTGACAACAAAAAGATTAGCCATCACTGCCATATGAGATGTGAATCCTATTCAAGTTTGTCCAGTGCCGGCAAGGTAGTTCGGAGCTTGGCACCAATTGCATAGGGTTATCTATATGTCTTTCTATGTCTGGGCGTTCAGCAACTCTTTATTTCCCTTTTCATTGGGAAGCATTGTCAAAGTTGTTGTGCAGATGTTGTGCAAGTGCCAGTCGAGCTTCCTCATTTAAGCCTTCCAATTGATAAATGTCGGAATTGTCTTGTAACACTTGGACTTTCAAGGGCATGCCAGGGGCCATTCTTCTTTCTCCCACAAAAAAAAAAAGTCACCTACAAAATTAGTGTAATGCAATTTCATTTACATTTAATTGCTATTACATACCGTCAACTGATTACTCTGTATTTCTGGTAAAGGTTCAGTGTACCCAGATTTGATTTATGATGACTTCATAAATAGGTCCATGGAGGTTTGTTTTTTTGAGCTACAGTACCCAAAGGAACAACACTGATAATAATGATTATACTGCAGGAAGATCTAAAATCAACTTGTTTTTCTTTCAAAGGCCTGTTGAAATACCGAATTCTTTATGCACTCTCCTAACCTCCAAAATAGGGCTACTTGAATCATTGAGGATCTTATAAAATAATTTAGCATCTAAGTCTAAACAACCCTGGGCAAGTGCAAAGACCTATACTTGTGTGTTAAACTATTTGCTCCTGGTTTCACATTAACATTTAATCATAAACTTTGGGAATCCCAGCTTGCAGGCAGCACATAGTTTTAAGATCTCAGATACGTTTGTTATGTAGACATAAAGCAAAAGACACAGAAAAGAAAGAGAGAATCCTTAAGAAATAACACAATGAAATAAATCATCACATACTTGGCCATCTATATTACTGTTCCAAGTAGCTTCTTCTTATATATTGTTGTGACCTAGGCTTCCTGAGTCATTAAAATGCGTGAGTAGTCCCAAAAACCTCTTATTGCAACAGCTCTGAATTAGGTTCATTCATAGCTGAGTCCCAATTAGTTGCAAAAAGTACTTCAGGAGAAGTCCTTTGGGATAATCACCAGCCTTTATTTCCCTTGACACTCTGCCAAAGACCTACTTGGCAAAGCCCCACGGAGTCCAAAATCAAACAGAGAAGCCAACTGGGAACAGAATTAACAACATTGCTTTCCTGCAAGGGGCCCACGTGCCTTTGCTCCTCTTTTAAGCCTTATGGGGAGGGGCCAATCATCTCCAGGCCTTACTCCTGAGTCATCCCTTTTGTTTTAACTGTTCATGCCTTCTGGCAGCTCTGCGCATGCGCACACTAGGAACAGCTCCTCCTGTTCCTCTGCCTCTCTGATGTCCGACTCTGGAGGCTTCGGAGTCCATGCATAACTCTCAGATGGCCCTGGCCCCATCTCTGCCTCCGATGCAGAGCCTTCATTCAGGTCTTCCCCAGACTCCAGGACTGGCCCATATTCCGCCCCAGCCTCCTCACTGTCTGACTCCGCTGCCAGCTCCGCAGGCTGCTGGCGGACCACAGCACATATCCTCTTTCACTCACAGTCTTTAAAACATGCAGGAGTTCTCCAGTCCCTTGACTTTGGGAAGCTATATGAACTCTGTTCCTTTTCTATTGACTCTTTCTTGTAAGCCATCATGAAACATTTGTGATGAAGCTGAGAAGGTCTCAGGTGACCCAAGTGGGAAAAAAAAAGAAAGAAAAGAAAATCAATGTGGCTGGCTGCTTGCATAACTGAAGTAACCAACTTTATATGATTGATTGACTAACTGAGAAGTTACACTTGGGGAATTGTGGTCTTTGACAGATTATGTCTTGCACTCCATCTGATTTGTCTTCCATAAGTCAAATGTTGCAAATTTTAGCCATTTAATAACATTAGCATAATTCAAGAAAGAGGAAATGCCTACATTGTAAGACTTCGTAGATCTGTTGGTTAGGATGTATCTTTTGTTCCATTCTCATTATGTAATTTAATTTAACAAAGTTGGAAGTGACATTGGAGGTCTTCTAGTCCAACCCCCTGCTTAGGCCTACACCCTACATGGGATTCAATAAAAGTAATAGCAGCAGTCGACATAATAGCAGCAATTACAGCTCCTGTGCACTCTATTCCATGTCTTTTCTGCACAGATTCGGCCCAACTTGACTAGTCAACTTGAAAGACAATGTTTCTCCACCCCAGGTGCAAGGAGTGTGTGTTGTGACCCAGGCCCAAGTAGGTAGTAGGAAACTCAATCCATGAAAATAAACGAACTTTATTTGATCAGCTGAGAATTACTTCATTCCCAGCGCAGTTCAACTAAATTAAAACAAATTCCTCCCAACACAAATTCCTCAGTTCTATCGCAAACCTTGGTCCAATTAGGCAAACTGCCAAAGGCCTTTCAGACGTCAAAAAAAAATAAATGCAAGATGTAGGCGAAGCAGAAGACGAAGCTACCAACATTGTTTTCCGGCAAAGCCCAAACACCATTGCTGGTCTGTTTTAAGCCTTATGGGAGGGGCCAATCATCTCTTGGCCCTACTCCCGAGTTGTCCTTTTTGCTTGAGCTGCTCTTGCCTTCTGGCAGCTCTTCTCATGTGTGCATTAGGAACAGGCTCCTCCTGTTCCTCTGCCTCATTACTATCAGTCTCTGGAGGCTCTGGAGTCCACACCTCAGTCACCGATGGCCCTGACCTCACCTCAGCCTCATCGCTGTCTGACTCCATTGCCAGCTCCGCAGGCTGCTGGCAGACCACAACAGTGTGCTCTGATGGCATGTCTCTTCAATGGTGTTCCCCATATTTTGGAACCCATAAGGTCCGGCCTTCCACCATTACCCTATACCCGTGATGGCGAACCTATGACATGTGTGTCCAAAGTGGCACGTGGAGCCATGTCGCCTGTCATATATGGCGTTCTTCTTCTGGTTTTTTTGCATGCATGTGCACGTGACAATCAGCTGGCTTTTATGCGTGCAGCAGTGACAGAAACTGGAAGAGCTGGTCTTCCATTTTTCAGCATGAGCATGTGCACCGGCCAGCTGATCGACACGTGCGCATGTGCAGTAGTAACCAGAAGTACCTTATCTGGTGCGTGTGATGCCCCCTGGGCAGCTCCTCTTCCTGCTTGGGAATACAAGATTGCTATTTTGTGTTGAAATACATTTGGCATGGAGGCGCCCGTTTCCATAGCCCAATCACACATTTTAATTTTACTCACTAATAAGTGTAATTACCTGCAATATTGGAAAATTAAATCCGACACTAATTAGCAGATGCTGTCTTAATCAAAACCCATGGGCCGCTTCCTATTCGCTTCTTGTATCCTTCTAGGTTCACTTTGCCACAAAGCCAGATGTTAATCTTTGTATGAAGGCTAAAGGAGAAATCGTAATTGTTAAATTCGGGCAATAACGAGGCAGGAGACCAGGATAGTGACAACAGCTCTTTACTATATGGTGAACCCAGCAGCTCGGGCTGGGAAAACCCTCTCTTTATATACAGTTTAGCCAGAGGCTTCATCCAATCAGCAACGTGCTTTTTCCCGCTCAGTTTTTCCTCCACAACTTTTAAAGATACATTACACTCCTTCCCTCCCAGAGAACACTTTACCAATATTTACATAGAATTAACATCTTATTTTTCTACGTAATCACACAAGTAGACTGGGCGTCTCCTGACTCTTTCGGACCTGCGCAATTCATTTTCTGGGAGTGAGTCGAGCTGACCGGAGGGACTGTTTGTTCCTCTCAGCTCCTCCTCTAGGCCATCCGGCCCTGGATTATTTGCAGAGTCGGCCCTGCTGTTTTCAGGAGGAACCGGTTGGCGTCGCTGGACCTCCTGGAACTCAGATAAGTCCCGCGTTTGCCCCGGGTTTGAGTCAGCTGTGGATTCAAACATTGGATAGTCAGGGCCTGTTTCGTCTGATTCTGATTTACCAGTTATGCGTTTCCTTATTTGGTCTATGTGGCGCTTCCATACCCGGCCATCCTTTATCTCTACTAGATATGATTTTGGTCCTGTTATCTCTAGGATTTTTCCTGCTAACCAGGTCGGGCCCTCGCTGTAGTTGTGTGCCCACACTAGGTCGCCTACTGCCATCCCTCTTGTTTTACCGTGTGCCCCTTTGTAACCGTCTGGTGTGTAGTTTGGGTTTAAACGGTCTAGTGGGCACCTAAGCTTCCGACCCATTAATAGCTCTGCCGGGCTGCAGCCAGTTGTTACACAGGGGGTTCTGTGTTGGACTGCTAGGAATGTATCGATTTTTGTTTGCCAATCGCCTGGCCTGATTCTGGACAATGCTTCCTTTGCGCTCCGAACGAAACGTTCTGCAAGGCCGTTCGTCGCAGGGTGGAAAGGCGCCGAGAGGACATGCCGGATGCCCTCCTCTGCCAAGTACCCCTCAAACTGGGTTGCCGTGAATTGCGGGCCGTTATCGGAGACTAACGTGTCGGGCAACCCGTGGGTTACAAATAGGTGCCGTAGGACTGAAATCACGGCCTCGGCTGTCATGGATCTCATGAGAATGATTTCCAGCCATTTGGAGTAGGCATCGACTACTACCAGAAAGGTTTGGCCGTGGAAGGGGCCGGCAAAATCGATATGGATCCTAGACCAAGGGCCCTGGGGTCTCTCCCATTCCCGAATCGGGGCCGTTGGGGGTAGCGGTCTGGACTCCTGGCAGGCCTGGCATTTCCCTACCCTTTCAGCAATTTCTGTGTCCATTAAGGGCCACCACACATAGCTTCTCGCTAGACCCTTCATTCTCACGATCCCTGGGTGGCCTTCGTGAAGGAGCTCCAATACCTTTTCCTCAATTTCTCCGGGATCACCACTCGATCCCCCATAGCAGGCACCCCTTGAGCTGAGAGTTCCCACGTTTTTCAAATTCTTTAAAACGCGCGCGAGCGGCCAACCTCTTTGTACCCAACCAATTACAGTCCTTATTGTAATGTCCTTGTATGAGGCCGAGCCACCTCTTTGGATGTGACTGGGCCAGAGTCCAAAGAGTCAATTAGCAGAACTGGTGTCCCGGAGTGGGGTCTTGATAGTCTCTGGTAACGGGCATCTGCTCAGGGCGTCCGCATGCCCTAATTCCTTCCCTGGCCGGTGTAGTAGTTTGTAAGAATACGCCGCTAGGAAGATAGTCCATCTGGTCAGTCTGGGCGAAAGTGCCACGGGCGTTGGGCGGTCGCCTGCCAACAGGCCTAGCAAAGGTCTATGGTCCGTGATGATTTCGAAATCACGACCAAATACATATTCATGGAATTTCTTTACACCGGAGACTATAGCCAAGGCTTCCTTATCAAGCTGGCTATAATTCCTTTCAGCTGATGACATGGTTCGGGAGTAATATGCAACAGGGGCTTCTGTGCCATTTGGCAACCTGTGGCTGAGCACAGCCCCCACCCCATAGGGAGATGCATCGCAGCTTAACACTAATGGCAGCGTGCCATTGTATTGGATAAGGAGGCTATCACTCGATAGGAGATTCTTTACCCCTTCGAATGCCCTAGCCTCCGCCTTTCCCCAAGACCATGCAGCCGTCTTTGCTAGTAATTTATGAAGCGGCTCGGCTACTGTTGCCTTATTTCTTAAAAATACCGCGTAGAAATTGACCAGACCTAAGAATGCCTGCAACTCCGTTTTGTTCTTTGGAACCGGGGCCTTCCTGATGGCCCGTACCTTGCTTTCAGTGGGTGAATCCTTCCCTGTCTATCCGTAGCCCAGGAATTCCACAGATTCAACCCCGATCTGGCATTTGTTCAGTTTAACTTTGAGACCGCAGACCGGAAAATGCCCAAAACTTTTCGCAGCCTTATCCCTAATTCCTCTAGATTCTCAGCGGATACCAGTACATCGTCAAAGTATGGTACCACCCCTGGTAGTCCTTGCAATAGCCGCTCCATTAGGTTCTGAAATACCCCTGGAGCCACACTAACCCCAAACTGTAACCGGGTACACTTAAAAGCCCTCTGTGAGTCACAATTGTCTGCGCTTGGCTGTGCTGCTATCTACAGGCAGCTGTTGATAGGCTTGGGTCAAGTCTAGCTTGGCAAAACCTGCCCTTGCCCCATTGAGTGCAGTAAGTGCTGTACCACCGGACGGGTAAGCACTCTTTGCAACGCTTTGTTAAGCGTTGCCTTATAGTCAGCGCAAATCCGGACCGACCCGTCCGGTTTGACTGGGGTGACTATAGGGGTCTCCCACTTAGCATGGTCAACTGGCACTAGGATTCCCTGGTTTACTAGCTTGTCCAGTTCCCGGTCAATCCTGGGCTTTAGGGCGAACGGGACCCTCCTAGCCTTTAAACGAATAGGGGCAACTTGTGGGTCTAAGTTAAAAGAAATAGGGGTCCCCGTGTACTTGCCCAGGCAGTCTCTGAAAACGTCCCCAAATTCCTTCATGAGTGCGTCTTTGAGGTTGACTTCGTTTCTGAAGATTCCAGTCACTCCCATGCCCAATGCTCGGAACCAGTCCAGTCCCAACAAGCTTGGCAGGGTCCCATCGACTATGGTGATGGGCAGAGTTTTCTTGTATTGTCCATACTCGACGTGGACGGACGTTACCCCTCGAACAGGGATGCGATTCCCTTGGTAGTCTTGTACCTTTAAGTTCTGTGGTTTCAGCTTGCGCTTTGCGATGGCGGGTAAGGCTTTCACGAGAGTGTCCCAGGACATGATCGTGATCACTGAGCCGGTGTCCACCTCCAATCGGCACGGCACCCCCTCAATCTTTGTTTTCGTAAATATTTTTTTCTCTAGGCGTGTTGCTGCGTGACCCACTCTCACGACAGTCTGATTCAACTTCGCGCCTTTTTTGAATTGACCAATCACGGGCCGCTTCGCCGTTCCCGCGCTCTGGTTGGTCAGTTTGAATTTTTGGCGGGAAGGTTGGGGTGCTCGACAGACCTGTGCTATGTGCCCCTTCCTTTCGCACCGCCGACAAGTCGCATCCTTAAATTTGCATTGTTGTCGTTGGTGTTGCCCTCCACAACTCGCGCAGTCACCCCGGTCTTCTTTCTCCGGCCTCCCGGTGTGGAAGACTCCTTCCTCCTCCTCACCGTCCGACTCGGCCTGGACCTTTTCATTGTGGACCGGGGTTGATTTCGCACCAGCCGTTGGTGCGACCTGCTTTTGTAGGGTTTCCGCCGTTTGGTAGACATCTCATGAGCCCTGGCTTCATCCAAGGCGTTTGCCAGCGTCAAGTTGCTTTTGGACAGCAGCCGCCGTCGCAAACGGATGTCCCTGACCCCACGAATGAGTTGCTCCAGCAATGCCTCTTCCAAGTCTCGGTACTCGCAATGGTTCGTGGCTTTCCTCAGGGCTGCCATGTATACGCTGATGGACTCGCCCTCTTGCTGCCTACGCTCCCTGAATTCGTACCGTTGCACATACTTGGACGGCGTTGGTGCATAATGGGCTTTCAATATGGTGTGTAGAGTCTGCCACGGCACCGATTGTACCGGCGTTGGCTCCGCCAACGATTCTGCGGTGTCGAAAACCTCTGGACCGCAGTGGCTCAGGAAATACGCTCGCTTCCTGTTGTCTGAGACTCCTTGAAGTTCGTTCGCCTCGAGGAAACACTCGAAACGAGCCATGTATGACCCCCATTTTTCCTTAGCTGGGTCGAATGGCGCTGGCGGTGTGTAGCTGGACATCACTGCTTTCCGCCCCTTGTTTGCTGGGTTCGCGTCTTCCTGGTGAATTCAGCTTTTTTCCTGGCGCTCCTAGCCCCGAGATCCCACCTTCGTCGCCAGTGTTTTGTTTTTTGGTTTTTTTTTTATTCAAAAAGTTTTACATAATTTTCCCCCCACTTTCCCCCTCCTCCCCTCCCTTCGCAACCCCTCCCCCGACTTCCCGGAACGAGCACAAGGTATAGTTAAAAATAAAACAAACATATGCTAAAAAATTTTCATCCCAACTTAATTGTACCCCTACAATCATCAATTCCTAACTTCCCCCAAAAGCAATCAAAAATAATACATCATAATCATTCAAAAACAGTCTGATAACTCTTAGTCTGATATCTACGTTGAATATAGTCAATCCATTTTTTCCATTCCTTTAAGTATCTTTCTTGCGTATTGTCTTTCAAAAAGGCTGATATCTTCGCCATCTCAGCCAAATTGGCAACTTTCAATATCCATTCTTCTATTGTTGGTACTTCTTTTTTCTTCCAATATTGTCCTATTAGTAATCTTGCTGCAGTTATTAGATTTAAAATCAATTTAGTCTCAATTACTGTACAATCCGTAATAATTCCCAAGAAAAATTGCGGCAGGAACTTTATCTTCTTTTTCAGAACATTTTGTAAAATCCACCAAATTTTTATCCAAAAGGCCTTTATGTCCTTACAAGTCCACCAAATGTGAAAATATGTAGCGTCATCACAATTACATCTCCAACATTTTGCTTGCATTTCTGGATACATACACGATAATTTTTTAGGATCTAGATGCCATCTATAAAACATTTTATAAAAATTTTCCCTCAGATTCTGTGCCTGTGTGAATTTAACATTTCTAACCCAAATTTTTTCCCACGTTTCCAATAATATTGGCTCCTGAAAATTTTGTGCCCACTTTATCATACAGTCCTTTACCAAGTCCCTTTCAGAATCTATTTCAAGTAACACATTATACAATCTCTTTATATGCTCCTGAGACTGATTTCTAATTTGCTTTACCAAATTTCCCTCGTTCTGCTCTATACCAATTTTCTGATCTCCCTTCCATCTAGCACGTAGTTGCTCATATTGAAACCAAGTATAATTTTTCCCTTCCTCTCTTAATACTTGCAGAGATTTTAACTGCAAATTACCTCTTTCAGTATACAAAAGATCTTTATATGTAATCATTTCCTGATTCTGTTCTATGTTTATATTTTCTACTGTATGTCTAGGACTTGCCCATATAGGAACCTTATAATTTAGTTTATAAGAGTATTTTTCCAAACACATGAAGGGCATTTCTTAGCACATGATTTTTAAAGGCCTTATCCACTTTTTTGTCATAAATTAAATATGCATGCCATCCATATAACAAATCATAACCTTCTATATTCAAAATTCTGTCCTCTGTTAAATTAAACCAATCACTTATTGCAGAGAGAGCAGCTGCTTCATAATATAATTTAAAATTAGGCATTTTAAACCTCCCTTTCCGAGAATCTTGAATTATTTTCATTTTAACCCTAGCTTTTTTACCTTCCCATATAAATTTGTTAATTCCCTTCTGCCATTCCTCAAGATTCTTATCTTTCTTAATTATTGGTATCATCTGAAAGAGGAATAAAAATCTAGGTAAAACATTCATTTTAATAGCAGCAATTCTCCCCAACAAAGATAATTGCAATTTTTTCCAAACAATCAACTCCTTCTGAACTTTTTGCCATAAAACCTCATAGTTATTCTTATACAATTTCACATTTGACGACGTAATATAAACCCCTTAACCTTCTTTACAATTTCAAATCCTGTTACTTCCTCTAGTTTTTCTTTCTGTTGTCTGGCCATATTTTTTATTATCACTTTTGTCTTTTTCTGATTTACCTTAAACCCTGAGACATTCCCATATTGATCAATTATTTCCAACAAAGATTTACTAGAATTTATAGGGTTTGTTAAAGTAATCACCAAATCATCTGCAAAAGCTCTTAACTTATATTCATACTGCTAACTCTAATTCCCTCTATCTCCTTTACTTCTCGTATTTTATCCAATAATGGTTCTAGAGTTAAAATAAACAATAATGGTGATAAAGGACATCCCTGTCTTGTTCCTTCGCAATCTTAAAAGGTTCTGTTAAGCTACCATTGATTATAATCTGTGCTGTTTGCTCTCCATAAATTGCCCTAATTATTCTTAAAAACCATCTCCAAATTGCATCTTTTCTATTAATTTAAATAAAAATCCCAATGCAATCGATCAAAAGCTTTCTCTGCATCGAGAAAAATAAATGCTGCTGGAATAAAATTTTCTTTTCTAAGTACTCCAATAAATTAACAATCTGCCTAACATTATTCCTCATCTGTCTCCCTTTTATAAATCCAGATTGATCATTATGAATTCTTCGCTGCAGAATCAACATTAATCTATTAGCTATTATTTTAACAAAATCTTATAATCATTATTTAAAAGTGAGATTGGCCTATAATTCCCAGGTTTAGAACAATCCTGTTCCTCTTTTGGTATCAATGAAATAAAGAGGTTCTCCATGAGAATTCCCCTCCTAGTTGTATCTGATTAAATAATTCCTTAAGTGGACCTAACATCTCATCCTGTAAATTCCTATAATAACTAACTGTGAGCCCATCCGTACCAGGAGTTTTCCCCATTTTAATTGTTTAATTACCAAAATAATTTCTTCCGAAGTTATAGGCGATTCAGTTCATCCGTTTGTTCTAAAGTTAAATTTTTAACCTTATATTCCTTCAAATAATTATCAATATCCTATTCAATATATTATCTTTAAGATATAAATTTGTATAATATTCTAAAAAGCTTTTTAATTTTATCCTGTTGATATCTCTCTTTACCTTTATATTCTATTTTTCTATAGTACGTTGTTTTGTCTTTTCCTTAAAGTATATGCTAACCACCTACCAGGCCTATTTGCATTACAAAAGTATTATGTTTGGCATATTGTATATTTGTTGCCACCTGATCAGCCATTATCATATTAAATTGATTCTGTAGTAACTTTATTGCATCTTTAAGTTTTTGATCATGTGGATTATGTATTAATAATTGTTGTTTCTTATAAATTTCCTCTTCTAAATACCTCGCTGTCTTTGTTGCTTATTTCTCTGTCTATTATTAAGATATATTAACACACCTCTCATAAAAGCTTTACTGGAGTCCCAAACCATTTCTATCGATGTTTCATTATTCAAATTATAATCAAAAAATTCTTTCATCTGCTTTTTACATTGATTTACATTATCCTGATATCTAAACAAATTTTCATTTAATCTCCAAGTTCTTCTACCCTCTTTTCCATATTGCAATTCCATCCAAACAGGACTATGATCAGACAAACATCTTGGAAATATCTTAGTTTTCTTCACCCTAAAAAGCAAATCATTAGAAATTAAAATAAAATCAATACGTGAGAAGGATTGATGCCTATCAGAAAAAAAAGTATAGTCTCTTTCCTCCAAATTCCGCAGTCTCCATACATCTCTTAACTCAAAATCTTCTATCATATCAAAAAAGGATTTAGGCAGCTTTGCATGTGCAGGTATCTTCTTAGAATAAATTCTCTTGTCCTTTCGTGTATCTATTACTCCATTCCAATCTCCCAATATAATGCACGATTTATAATCCCATAGATTCAACTTATCATATAACATTCTATAAAATTTTTCTTGTTGCTGATTGGGTGCATATATACCAAGCAAGAGAGTCCTTTTTGTTTCTATTGTAAGTTCAATAGCAATATATCTTCCGTGAATATCTGCCTCTATTAACTTGGCTGGTATATCTTTTCTCAAATAAACCACTATGCCATGTTTTTTCTCCAAAGCTGAAGCAACAAAATGTTTACCTAACTTTGAGTTTATTAGGTACTTTTGATCTGATAATTTAATATGCGTTTCTTGTAAGCAAATAACATCATTTTTAAATTGTTTCAAATAATGAAATATTTTTCTTCTCTTCTGAGCTGAGTTCAAACCATTGACATTCCAAGTCAAGATTTTATTTGCCATTACTGGGCTGCTGAAGCCTTTGAGCAATCAACTGAAGATCGTCCTCCCGTATCTTCGGCCGTGCTCCTCCCACCGCTTCTGTAGCAGAATCCTGAACTTTACTTTGAGTTTGTTGCTCCTTTTCTTTACGCTTAAGGGCTCCCCTCGTCAATCTTTGTTCTTGTGGTTGTTCCTCTGATGGTAACATCACTGGAATCACCTCAGCTTCCACACCCATTTGAGTCTCTTGAATTCTTTTTTCTATTATTTCTATTTCAAATTTCAACACTGTAGAAAGAAAATCTTTGGCCTTAAGCACTGTGTCAATACGATGTCTCCTTCCTTGATAATACACTGTCAAGCCAACTGGAACCTCCCATCTAAATTGAATCTGGTATTTCTTAAGTTCTTGAGTAAAAAATGTAAAGTCCTTTCTATCCCTTAACATCTTGGGAGGAATCTCTTTCAAAACCTTCAACTCCTGTTCTCCTATTTTCAAGTTTTTCTGAAAAGCAACTTGCAAAATTTGATTCCTCACTGTTCTTTTCAAAAAATAAACCACAATGTCTCTAGGAAGTTTCTTTTGCCTAGCAATCCAAGAATTAACTCTATAAATTTTGTCAATTTGATAAGCAACCTCTTGTGGATCAAGTTCAATAAATTCAGCCAGAGCTTCTGATAAAATTTTTTTTAAATCTTCCCCTTTATCCTCATTCAAACCTCTAATTCTCAGAGCTCCTTCCATCATTCTATACTGCATCACCACCACTTGATCTTCATTTTATCCAATTTGATTTGCATTCCCCATTCTATTTTCTATTTGTTGATTTGACTGAACAATTTCTTGCACCTCCTCCTCCACCACCTCCAGTCTTTTGCCAAACCTTGAAAAGCCATCAAGATATCTTCTCTTATTTTTTATTATTCTCTTTTATTTTTTCTCTTATTTTCTCATTATTATCCATAATCTCCTTAAACCTTTCTTCAGACACTTTCCCTTGCTCTTTAATCAGATCTTCTAAAGCTGGTTCAGAACCCCTTCTGCCCCCAGTCTTAGGTGGTTTAGTAGCCATTTCAGTTTTAAAATTCACAAAATATAAGTCTAGAAACTTCTCTTTTCCCCTTTAAGTATAGGAGAGCTCAGTTCACTTCATTAAAATCCACACATAACATTTCTTATCTTCTTAGTTGCACAGACTGTTTGAAATTCCATTCGTCACTTTCACTCCCGTTCAGGCGCCATCTTTAAGAGTCAATTAAAACAAAGGAAATTTTTTTTTCTCTTTTTTAGAAGGTAGAAGTCAGGAAATCAAAAATACTTGCAATCCAATAATTGTCCGCTGGCACTCATTCCGTCTGCTTAAAGAGATCCATAAAGATAAGACAATTAGCAGAGATGGACACGTTCTTCTTTTCCTGCTTTTGCAGGAGCGCACTGAAGTCGGAGCTTATGGCAGGAATATTTATGGGACCCGTCGACCCTTCGAAGCTCTGCTTAATTAAAACAAAGCCTCTGGGGAGGTCTACCAACATTTCCTGCTGCTCTTATCTTCCCCTTTCATCCAGGGAAAAAGATTAAAGCCGGCTTTTCCTGGCTTTACGATGTTCAGTGCGGAGCCCCTTTAATTAGGGCTCAGCGAAGAGGTGGAGCCACCCGGAAGTCCCCTTCATCGCCAGTGTTAAATTCGGGCAATAACGAGGCAGGAGACCAGGATAGTGACAACAGCTCTTTACTATATGGTGAACCCAGCAGCTCGGGCTGGGAAAACCCTCTCTTTATATACAGTTTAGCCAGAGGCTTCATCCAATCAGCAACGTGCTTTTTCCCGCTCAGTTTTTCCTCCACAACTCTTAAAGATACATTACAGTAATTATTTAAAGACACATAGGGCATTGCCTGAATAGGGAACAATTTGGGCACCTAGGAAGCGAGCTGTTATCCTCCAACTCAAGAGTCTCTCAACCTTGGCAACTTTAAACCCAGTGGATTTCAACTCTTAAGAATTCCCAGCATGCTGGCTGGGGAGTTCTGGGAACTGAAGTCCATACAACTTAAAATTGCTAAGGCTCAGACACACTGCTCCAGCTCTTAATTTGTCTAGCCAAGCTTTGTCATTCTAGCCTGGCAGCAAATTCCCATTGCAAAAATCCCAGGAGGAGATCTGTTTACAAACTTTGCAATCTGATCTTTGTACAGTAGAGAATCGCTGGGAATGAGGCCGAGACTTTCTTGTACAAAGAACATGCTTTCCGCTAAGCTACAGTTCCTTCCATGTGTTGCTGGGCACAAATGCCCTTTCTATATTCTTCCCCAAACTTGTGTGCCAAGAAATGGCAAGATGGGGAAAAATTCAGGATTTCCTTTCTGATATCTTCCAGGGTAGTGAGATGTGGTCACTAAAAGGGAGTGTGAATAATACTGGTTGAGAGTCTATAGAGATTAGAGGATTAGAGATTAGAAGAGCATTCTCTGTGGGGGCTCCTGCCCTGTGGAATGAACTACCCGTGGGGCTACGCTTACTCCCCGATCTCCGGACCTTTAAGCGTGAGCTCAAGACTTTTTTCTTTCATCAAGCAGGGCTGGCCTAATGATAATTTTAATTGAGGGTTTTTAGTGGGGCTATTTTATAATTTTATAATTTTATCTTCCTATTTTAAATTCTCGACTTATGGAATTAGATTTTTAAATATATATTGTATTTTAATTCTTTTGTAAATCTGTTTTATTTATGCTGTACATCGCCCTGAGTCGTCGGAGAAGGGCGGTCTATAAATTTAAATAATAAATAAATAAATAAATAAATAAATTAGACCAGGAGTCTACAAACTTAAATACTCAGAGCCATTTGGCCCCTTTTCCCAGAGGAAAAAAAAACACTGGGAGCCACAAAACCTGGGTGGGCATGTCCAACTCCATGTCACATGACCCCCCTAGCCACAGGTACGCAGGGCATTAGGTCAGAAAACCAGTTGTTAAATAACAGCGGGAACCACAAAATCCTTTTGACATATCTCTCTCTCCCCTCCTTCCCTCTCCCTCTCTCTCTCTCTGTATCTCTCTGTATCTCTCTCTCTCCCTCTCTCTTTGTATCTCTCTGTCTCTGCCCTGGACGCTTCTCCATCCCCCGCCATCACCTTTACCTTCTCAGGCCAGGCGAGGAGTGACTGGGAGGGTGAGGGGCGGGGCTGGTCAATGGTGGGATCATCTGACAGGGAGCCACAGCAGAGGGCCCAAAGAGCCGCATGCGGCTCTGGAGCCGCATGTTGCTGACCCCTTGATTAGATGGAAACCCCCCTGTGATGGAACTTTGAAACAAACCTAACCAGGAGGGTACTGAATATTTTCTTACTTTGAACAGATCCACTAACCAGCATCTATTTGGGGGTTTCCTTATTGGAGGAATGATTCCTTCCTTCTTTCCTTCAACTCACCACTGATAGAACAGTATTTTTTTTATATTATCCCCCGCTTCCTTGTATTTTACCTCTACATTTTCCTCTACTCCAGTTAATGGCAGGGAGTCCTGAATGGATTTTCCCTAAGAAATGCAAAAAAAAAAAAAAAAAGGACACTTCACAATTCTGTTGTTGAAGAAGTGGCTAGAGGGATAAGTGTTAGGCAGTATTAATAAGGAGGGAGAGAGAGAATGCATGAGTAGATTTTGAGACCTCTGAATTGCTTCTGAAATTGTTTCCAGCTTGTATTTTGTTCTGCTTTGCTTGTTGATTGTATCGGAGACACAAATAGACTCAAGAAAATGGCACCCGATTGGTATCTTCACCCGGGCACCAACTTAATCTTGTTCTATAAGATTGGCTCTGGCTCCTGAAAAAGATTTCTTCTGCACATCTTTATAGAAGATAGAGAAATAGATTTGCTTCGCCACAGGTAGAGTAGCTGCTGCTATTCGTTTCCAGATCTGCTGTGAAAAGGTTCATTACAGGCTTTGAATCCAGGCAACAAGAAATATAGGATAGGATGAATGATAAGATTTCTTTTGTCTTTGGTCAATGCCTTTAGTGCTCTTTCGTTTTGCTTGCTCTGCACTAAAGCAAACTTAACTTTTGCCCCGCTTTGCCAAAAGGGAATCCTCAGCCTTTGCTCCAACGTCTCAAGGAGATCTCACATTAAATAGGGGAAGTATCCTGGGTTTTAGAATCTGTAAAACAAGGAAAAAAATGTATTTGCAGAAAGCATGTATTCACTTTCTCTTTCTGTCTCCCTGCCGTGACTAAGCCCAAAGGCAAACCAATGACATCCAATCAAATCCAGTTTTGAGCACTTATGACCATTATTGAGCCTGGCAATTCTGGTCATAAGTTCTGACGGTCATATAGTGGTTCATAAAGTGACTGGCCCAATGTTATGACCTTTTATTCAGCAGCCATTAACCACCATTGTTCTCTTTGTTTCCCCCAGAAACTGGAAGTAAATGAAAGTTTCTAGGGCAAACATTGTAAATTATAGTCACGTGATCCATGGGTGCTACAAATGGCTGTGAAAGCAGGTCAGTTGCTAAGCACCCAAAATAGAGACACATGTGACCATTGTGGGCTGAATGGTGGTGGATGTCAGAATTTGGAAACAGGTCGTAAGTAGGGGGCCTGTTGTAACTTCAAATAGTCACTAAGTGACCCATCATAAATCAAGGACTGCCCATAAACAAACCCTTACCAGGTCAAAGCTATAACTTTCGAACTTAAGAGTGATACCCTAAGATACTCTAAGGCTGTGATGGCGAACCTATGGCACACGTGCCACAGGTGGCATGCGTAGCTATATCAATGGGCACATCGGCTCAGCTCCAGCGCGCATGCGCACGCCAGCCAGCTGATTTTCGGACCTTCTGGGCCCACCAGAAGTAGGAAACAGGCTTTTTCGTGCCTCCAGAGGGCCTGCGGGGAGTGGGTAAGGCCCATTTTTCTTTCTCACCTGGCTCCAGATCCTCTCTATGCATCTAGGGAGGGCAAAAACAGCCTTCCCAAGCTCTCTGGAGGCCCAAAATGGCCCATTTCCCTACTTCCGGTTGGGCAGGAAGTGACGTTTTTGCTGTCCCCAGCCTCCAGAGACTCCTAGAGAGGCTCTGGAGACTGGGGACAGCTAAAAACATCACTTCCTGTCCATCCAGAAGTTGGGAAATGGGCCATTTCAGGCCTACTGAGGGCCTCCAAGTGGGTGGGGAAGACTGTTTTCACCCTCCCCAGATGGATAGAGAGGACCTGGAGCCAAGTGAGAAAGAAAAACAGGCCTACCGGGCCATTGAGTGCCAGGAGAGGGGGGGGAGGGGGGGTTGCATGTGCATGCGCAGGGTGGGGTGCATAGAATTATGGGTGTGGGCACGCATGTGCGCAAATCTTCCCCCCACCCCCCATCCTGGCATGCGATGGCAAAAAGGTTATCCATCACTGCTCTAAAGTGTGTCTATCCTAAGCCTTTTCCTCTTTCCCCCATGGAGTTCAAAACTATCATCTTTTAATGATCCCATAATCCCTTGTGGGATGGAGTCTGCACAACTGAATGGAGCTTGCAGAGTGTTTTAATGGCCAGATACCCTTCCTGTCACCAATGCGGAATTTTTGTTCAGCAGTTATTTTCTCAGTGTGGCCAGAGGGAGAAATATCTGCCTCTACCTATGATCAAACTCACAGCCTCCTGATAGTGAGGCGAGAGCTCCACCTCTAGACCACCGCATCACTCATGGAGTTCAAAACTATGCAGTCTCTTATCTTGGGCCCTTCTCTGGAAATAAGCTGCCTGATCCCTAGGAAACTGTGGTCCTGCCGACGTTTTCCCTCCCTCTCCTTCAGCAGCATATTTCATCACACTCCTACAACGTGAGGGAAAAATCAATAGGGGTAGCAGGAGAGTTCATTAATAATAATTCTTATTAAAGGCTTTCTCATTTATAATTCATTGCATGCCAGGGACCTAGCAGAAGAAAATAACTATTTCGATCAAAGGAAATAAGTGACCAAGGCAAAAGAATGAAAAACATATTTGTACTAGAAAGTATTGCCCGCTATGATACATCACAGGGTTTCCTATCTTTCTACCATTTCTCCACTAGTACTTCACAACCTCTTCATAACTTTACTACATTCTCGCTGAAATAATAAAGCAATTGTCTGTTACCATTATGTTGGTACCCTGATGGTTGAATACATCTAGAATTAAGGGAGACACTAGAGGAGACCTGATAGCTGTGTTCCAATATCTCAGGGGCTGCCACAAAGAAGAGGGAGTCAAGCTATTCTCCAAAGCACCTGAGGGTAGAACAAGAAGCAATGGGTGGAAACTAATCAAGAAGAGAAGCAACTTAGAACTAAGGAGAAATTTCCTGACAGTGAGAACAATTAATCAGTGGAACAATTTGCCTCCAGAAGTTGCAAATGCTACAACACTAGATGTTTTTTATAAGATGTTGGATAACCATTTGTCTGAAGTGGTGTAGGGTTTTCTACCTAAGCAGGGGGTTGGACTAGAAGACCTCCAAGGTCCCTTCCAACTCTGTTATTCTATTCTATTCTATTCTATTCTATTCTATTCTATTCTATTCTATTCTATTCTATTCTATTCTATTCTATTCTAGAAGATGCTATCCATCTGAACGAACAGTCTTGATTTTGAGATCTCTTAACTATCCTAGAAAAAGCTGTACATTGCACATCTTGGGCATAACTTCAGCTGAATGACTTTTTAGGGGGGGAAATAATATTTCTGTTTATAAGCAGAAGTACTGAAGGACTAGGTCTTAGCTCAAACAGGATGGAATCATAATTAGGGGATACTTATTTTATTTTATTTATTTATTTATTTTGTCACAACAATATATGTAAGTATCATACAAAAAGATTATATAGTATATAAACATATATATGAGTAAATATTAGGAGGTATAGGCATATATATATATATATATATATATATATATATATATATATATATATATATATAGGAAGAAGAAAAGAAAAACAATAGGACAGGAACGGTAGGCACGTTTGTGCGCTTATGCACGCCCCTTATGGTCTTCTTAGGAATGGGGTGAGGTCAATGGTAGAAAGTTTTTGGATAAAGCTTTTAGGATTATGGGAAGAGACCACAGAGTCAGGTAAAGTATTCCAAGCACTGATGATTCTGTTACAGAAGTCATATTTTCTGCAATCTAGATTAAAGCGGTTGACATTAAGTTTAAATCTATTGGTTGCTCTTGTATTATTGCAATTAAAACTGAAGTAGTCTTTAACAGGAAGGACATTACAATAGATGATTCTATGAGTTAAACTTAGGTCTTGTCGAAGGCGACGGAGTTCCAAGTTTTCTAAGCCTGAATGAATCCTGAATGAATTCAGATTTTCAGGAAGAGACGGATTACCTCCTAGTATACTGAAATATATTATAGGGTAACTGAGCTCTTTGAGAAAATCTATAGATAGATAGATAGATAGATAGATAGATAGATAGATAGATAGATAGATAGATAGATAGACAGACAGACAGACAGACAGACAGACAGACAGACAGACAGACAGATAGATAAAGATATAGATATATAATCTTTATTGTCATTTTTTACTCTGGGCACATTGGCACACATTAAAAAGACTTGAAATCCTGGGTTTAGAAAATTTAGAACTCCAACGCCTTCGACATGACCTGAGTTTAACTTATAGAATCATCTGTTACAACGTCCTTCCTGTTGAAGACTACTCCAGCTTCAATCACAACAATACACGAGCACACAATAGATTTAAGATTAATGTGAACCGCTCCAATCTTGATTGCAGAAAATATGACTTCAGTAACAGAGTTATTAATGCCTGGAATGCACTACAAGACTTTGTTGTCTCTTCCCAAAATCCCCAAAGCTTTAACCAAAGACTATCTACTATTGACCTCACCCCATTCCTAAGAGGTCTGTAAGGGGCATGCATAAGAGCACCAACGTGCCTACCGTTCCTGTCCTAATGTTCCCTTTGATTGTATCCAATTTCATATAGTTATTACATACTTACGATTAAATTTATGCTTATATATCGTATAGTTATTTCATGCTTATGCTTGTATATATTGTTGTGACAAATAATAAATAAATAAATTAAAAATGAAATTCTGCTCTCAAAAGTGTACACATACATAACACACCTATACACATGCTATATACACGCACACGCATATTTCTGTAGTTCTGTAGTTCACCATAGTTCAGTTCTTCTTCAGAGAACTGAAGAAGCTTCTTGGATGAGAAGTGAAATGTCTTTAAAGAAAAACAAAGAAAGTCCAGTTGCCTCTTGAAAAAGCAGGACGCTGCACCGAGATGTCACATGGAAGAAATGACTGATGTATTGAATGCTGCTGTTCCAAATATAGAGGTGTGTTCTTTTTGTAAATCCACAGATATTATAGTCATAATACTGGACTAGAAGACCTCCAAGGTACCTTGTATTAAAAATAATTTTTAATTTTTAATTTTGTTTTAGGTCATAGAAGTTCCAGAAGAGGTTATCAAACTACAATAAAATAAAGTGATACACATTTTGTTTAACGTGAAATATGCTCCACAAAACTTTTCACTGAGGTGCTTTCTTTAAACCATCATTGAAGCAAATCACCAATTTAAAGCTCTGTACAGGCTTATTTTCAAAAGATAAGAGCGATTTGACAAAGGACGAATTACTGAGAGGACATTTTGAACATCCATTCTCTCAATATGTTCAAGCAGAAGCTGGACCTTCATGTTTCAAAAGAGACATTAATTTCAATTTTACCATTGGTTAGAAAAAAGATATAGATAAGCAAATTGACAGACACGTAAGAAAATGGTCTAATTAGAATATTGTATTTGGGAAAAAATTGTAATAGATTAAAATGAAATGAAGAAAGAAGAAACAACGACAAGATGGAGCCATCAAGAAAAAACCGAGATGTCACACGGAAGGAATGACTGATGTATTAAACGTTTGTTTGTTTATAAAATAAAATTTTTAAAAAAGAGAGCGATTTGACAATAGGATTAATTACTGAGAGGACATTTTGAACATCCATTCTCTCAATATATTCAAGCAGAAGTTGGATCGCCATGTTTCAAAGAGATATTAATTTCAATTCTGGCATTAGACTCAATGTTCTAAATAGCTCTTTTCCAAGCTATAATTATAATTGAGTGATTAGAGCATTAGACTCAGGACACCCATATTCAGATCCCCAGTCAACCCCAGAGCAGACTGGGGACTGACAACCATTCTCTACTCTTCAACCCAGCTTTTCATTGTGCAGGGAACTTCATTTGCAATGCTTCAGCTCTCAAGAGAAAATGAAAAAGATGATGATAATGATGCAAATAACAATAACAATCTTTGGGAAACTTGATTATAATGTTGGGCATTGATCAGTTCTTTCTGAATTTTCTGAATATGGTATCATTCCTGAATTGAAATTATTATTGAAAACGATGATGTTCAATTTTGTGGGATTTTAAAAAAAAGATAAATTAACGATACATGTCTGGGATGCAACACACCAGTATGACAATAATTGAAAAGAGTAAATTCTGTAGCTGGAGCAATACAAAGAGAGGGAAGAATTGAGGAAAAGCAACTGTAACAGATTTGAAGAGGTGTGGTTAGAATGCAGCATGGCAGACAAACTTTGCCCTCAGCCAGGAGTTCAATCCTGACCAATTTAAGGTTGACTCAGCCTTCCAGCCTTCCGAGGCCAGTAAAATGAGGACCCAGATTGTTGAAGGCAATATGCTAACTTTGCAAGCCACCCAAAGAGTGCTCTGAAGCACTATGGAGCAGTATAGAAGTCTAAATGCGATTGCTACTGCTATTAAATATAGACATCCAATGATCAAAATGAGTATATTTTTGGAAAAGTCTTGCCAAGTCTTCCCTATAGTCATTGTACCCTATGACTATCATTAAGTGTTGTACCTTAGAATTCTTGATGATGTTTTCTTTTATGTATACTGAGAGCATATGCATCAAGACAAATGCCTTGTGTGTCCAATCACACTTGGCCAATAAAAAATTCTATTCTATCTATTTTGTAGTTATCAGTGCTTTAGGCAGAATAACAAACTAAATATATGTTTACAAGAACTAAATATTGCTACTATATTGTTTATGTGTGGCTTGGTCTCTTCCAGGTGGGACTACTGCACATTGCTTTATATGGGACTGCCTTTGAAAACCATCCGGAAGCTACAACTGGTCCAAGATGCATCAGCATATGCAGTGTTGTATATTACACATACGTTACACAAGCTACCCTGATTGCCATTTCACCACAGAAAAAATGAGATATACAAAAATTATTACGTCAATTAATACTTAGTTGAGTAACTTTTACCATGAATTACGGCCTTACAACATCTTCCCATGGAGTGAACCAAGTCTTTTAGTTCTGCAGCTGTTCTAATGTGAAACCAAGATTGAATAATTGCTTCTATTAACTGGGTTTTATTGCTGGGTCGCTTCTGACTAACAATTTTCAATTGGGTTAAGGTCTGGGCTATTCCCAGGCCATTCCAGCAGTAGAATATGATTATCTTGAAACTCAAAAAAAAAAAAAAAGTGGTGTTATTAGCCATCAAATCTCAAAAATACACTTTTCCTAAAAGGTTTCCACAATTTTGGCCACTACTGAATAATCAACCAATCAGTTAAATTTTCTGGACACATACTACCCTATATCTTAGGACAAAGTTCCCCAACCGCAGTGGACCGCGGTGTGGCTCAGGCTGTAAGAAGCCTGTTATTAAAACACAGCTGCCTGCAATTACTGCAGGTTCTAGTCCCACCAGGTCCAAGGTTGACTCAGCCTTCCATCCTTTATAAGGTAGGTAAAATGAGGACCCAGATTGTTGGGGGGGCAGTAAGTTGACTTTGTAAATATACAAATAGAATGAGACTATTGCCTTACACACTGTAAGCCGCCCTGAGTCTTCGGAGAAGGGCGGGATATAAATGTAAATTAAAAAAAAAACCTGTGGACCATGGCTCAGTACTGGGCCATGGGCTATTCGGGCCATGGGCTGTTCGTAGCCCACTATTGGGCCCTGGGCCGGCCACTCAGACAAAGGAAGCTGTGCACACACACATGTGCACCTGTCCCTCGCACAAAACCATCCCCTCTTCCCGCCTCTCCCCCTCATGCCGGGCCACCAACCGGGAAAAGTTGGGGAACACCGTCTTTGTATGTTGGTTGGACAATTTCTAGGTTTCCGAATAAAATCTGAATTTCCAAGAACATCAGTGATCTTCTTTGGTATTGTATTATTCTTTTACAAATCAAAATACAATAGTAATAACCATAGCAATAGTAATAGTAATAGTTATTCTTTTCACTCAGGACCAAAATATAAATAGTTTTTTTTAAAAAAAGACTGATTAATTTTCTGCTTGCCATGTCTTCTGGAGAAGTCTGCAAAGTTTATCTGCTTTGCTTAACCCATATCAATCTGGGAGGTGAATCTAATAATGTGTTGAATTAGCGTTTAAAGCAATAAACCGAGTCTCTCTGGTTTGGGAGTAAATCAAACAGGAAAAAAAAAAGTATATACTGTATACTTTTAAGCAAACTCACACCAGGATTATTGAACTCATAGAAAGATCTTAAATTAAAAAAGCAACTGCAATTGCATTTTATTGGCTTTTTCATTTAACTTCCTCTACTGCAATATCTAATTTCTAATTTGATTATCCCTCTTCCTTCATGCAGTCTTTACGAAGAATGACAAGTTTTTGTTAAAAAACCCCAGCCAATTGTTAAACCAACCATCCCTCCTTCCTTCCTTCCTTCCTTCCTTCCTTCCTTCCTTCCTTCCTTCCTTAATTCCTTCCTTCCTTCCTTCCTTCTCCCTCCCTTCCTCCTCCCTCCTCCCTCCCTCCTATCCCCCTCCCTCCCTCCCTCCCTCCCTCCTCCCTCCCTCCTTCCCACCCTCCTATCCTCCTCGCTCCCTCCCTCCTATCTTCTTTTCTTCCTTCATTCTTCCTCCCTCCTCCTCCCTCCTTCCTTCTCCCTACCTTCCTCCTCCCTCCCTCCTCCTAACCCTTCCTTCCTTCTTCCTCCCTCCTCCTCTCTTCCTTCCTTCCTCCCTTCCTCCTCCTTCCCTCCCATCCCTCCTCCCTCCCTCCCTCCGTTCCTCCTCCCTCCTATCCTCTTCCTTCATTCTTCCTCCTCCCTTCCTCCTAACCCCTTTCCTTCCTTCCTCCTCTCTTCCTTCCCTCCTCCCTTTCTCCTTCCTCCTCCCTCCCTCCCATCCCTCCCATCCTCTTCCTCCCTCCTCCTCCCTCCCACCCTTCTCCTCCCTCCCATCCTCTTCCTTCCTCCTTCCTCCTCCCTCCTCCTCCTCCTTCCCTCCCTCCTATCCCCTCGCTCCCTCCTCCTATCCTCTTTTCTTCCTTCATTCTTCCTCCCTCCTCCCTCCCTCCCTTCTCCCTCCTTCCTCTTCCTCCTCCTAACCCTTCCTTCCTCATTCCTCCTCCTCCTCTCTTCCTTCCTTCCTCCTCTCTTCCTTCCTCCTCCTTCCCTCCCTCCCTCCTATCCTCTTCCTTCCTTCTTCCTCCCTCCTCCCTCTCTTCCTTCCCTCCTCCCTCCCTCCTCCCTCCTCCTCCCTCCCTCCTCCCTCCTATCCCTTTTCCTTCCTTCCTTCCTTCCTTCCTTCCTTCCTTCCTTCCTTCCTTCCTTCCTTCCTTCCCTCCCTCCCTCCCTCCCTCCCATACTCCCTCTCTTTCTTTCTTCACATGATTGAGTTCATCTGCCAACTGCATTTTCCCACAAAACAAAATATACCATCTCTTTTATTAACAGAACTCACTGTGCATCACATTTCAAATTGCTTCAGCTTGACAAAATATGGCTCATCAGTCAAAGAAAATCATAGAAAAGGAAGAACGTAGTAAAAAGTGAAGAAGATATTTAATGGAAGGAGCATGTATTCCAAAATAAAATATATTGTTCAACAGATCGAAAAAGATGTTTGCTTGCTTAGGGCAGCTCCCCCAGAGTGGTATAGAGGATTTTTTTTTTTTTTTACAAAGTTGACTTGAAGTCCTTTGCAGACTTCAAAGAGAAGATGATGGTCAATAAAATTCTTTCCTCATTTCCATTCTTGGAACATTTTGATGAACCAAATGTGTAAAAACAAAAAGGGAAATATTAACTAAAATAATTTTAGTTAAAATAATAACTTTCTTCAGTATAAACACCTGGCTTGAGATGTCTACGCAGTTGAAAACTGGGTTGTAGCATATGAAAAATGCAACACCTAATGAATACTTAATCTCTAATCTATACATGGGCTCAAAGTGAACTTCGCCTACTACACCAACTAATGTATCAGGAGGGGGAGGGGATGTCTTAGCAAGAACAGAGAAAAGTTGGGATGTTCAGAGATAAAACAAATCACCTTATAAGTGATGTGTGGAATTTTCAGCTCCTATTCTCTTAGTGGGGGCATTTCCCCTCCCCCAATTTTTCAGGTGTGGTAAAGCTATCTTAAGCTATATTAAAAATGTGAGGATTTTCTTCTATTTCTCTCCACAAACCAGTAGAAAATATGCTGTTTTTCCTTCAGAGATTTGTAGTCAGGTTTGAATGAGGCTTTATTAGGCTGAAGATTTTAGCTGGGGGTGGGTGGGTGGGGAGTATTCATTTACCTTCCGTACAGGTTCGCAAATGTGTGTGTGTGTGTGCATGCTCGCACCGCTTGCACGCACCATTTTCCGTGCATGTGCAAGGCCTTCTGCACATGCGCAGAGCTTCAAAAATGACAAAAAATGGGACATCATGACATCTGCACTGGTGGGCGGGGTATCCCACAGTTCTGCCTACCGGTTTGCCCGAACCGGATAGAGCCGGCTCTATAGCACCACTAGCTTTAGCATCCCAAATATGACTTATGGGCAAAAGTTTGTCTATTCTCCCTCCCTCCCCCCATCTCTTTGTTGTTGTTGTTATTGTTTTGTTGTCTAGTTCCAAAGAGTCAGGTCTGTTTTTCAGGCACACTCCCTTCCATTGCTAAGTCCCTTAAAGATGGTTAGCTTAATAAAGACAACCAAGTTGAAGAGGCATGTTTGTAGCAGCTTCAGCATTCTTTCACAACCTCAGAAAGACAGGAAGAATAATGATAATAATAATAATAATAAAAAAAACCAGCACTCCGATTTGAAGAGTTTGAAAGGAGACCCCAGGATACGCAGCAGAGAAACTGGTTAACAAGAGAAATGTGTCTTGAGTGGCGCACATGAAAAGGGGGGCGGAGGCCTTTTATGTTGAGCCACTCCAATTTCTCCATTTTCCCCTTTGTCAGCTGCTCAACAATAGGTAGGTTAGCTGAAGCAGATTTGCCATAGGCAGGGGCAGGGGGTGGGTTGTAGAGGGATGTTAGCATTAGTTTCTATGGCTGCAATGTCTTGTGAGTTGGTTTCAAATAAAATGTTATCTCTTGGTGCCAACAGAGCCAGGGTGATGCTTGAAAAGGAGGAAGAATTTTGATGTCCTTCTGTCAATGTTGTAAATATACAATAACAGGGCAGATTGCGACATCTTCGTCTCTTCAATCTTTCTTTGACAGCGTCAACACAAACACTTTCGCCTCTAGGATTTGTGTGCCAGGTGTCTGTGTGTGTGTGTGTGGGGGGAAATGTGCACCCAGATATGCATGTTCTATTTATCTATGTCACACTCGGGTGTAGAGAGACACCATGGAGACTGTTTGAGGAAGTGTAAAGAAGAAGAAAAAGAATGTAAAGAAACTACTAACAACCAACTATCTGAGACTGACTGCCAGGGAGAAATACAGAGTGCCTTGAAGGAAAATATTGGTTTTCCATTGCTTACCTGTAGATTTGTACCTTAAAAACATAGAACATGGAATGGCATAATTGTTGTGTCTGCACCCCCCGAACCGGGCCTCCTGCCAGAAAGTGACTTGGAGCCGGGCCTCCTGCCAGAAAGTGACTTGGAAAGTGAGGGCCATCAGGACTTACCTCGGGAGCACCAACTTCCCTGGCTCAGGACCAGGAGCCAGAAACAGGCCCGGTGGAAGAGGTAATGAGGCCTCCATCCCCTGACTCTTTCCCCCCCCAGGCCACGCCTTCAGACTCAGCTGATGGCAATCAGACTTGGTTGGACCCTAGGTTTCGTAGGCAGGAGAGGAGGGAACAACAGAAGCAGGGGTGGGGCAGGCCTAGGAAGTGCTGGGTCATGGAGCCACACCCCACAGGATATAAAGGCAGCAAGAGCTGCTGTGTTTCTTCGTAGCAGGCAAATCAACTGATTAACTAAGAGCTGAAGTTTGTTCCTGGGTAGACTCATCGGCGTCAAGGGAGATAACAGAGACACTTGGCAGATGCTCACTATTCTGCTGCCAGAGCTGATAGTGCTGACTAATTAAGCCATCACTCAGACGGAGGCGAAGGAGGACAGAACAATAGTATTGGAAGGGACCTTGGAGATGTTCTAATCCAGGAATGTCAAACTCAATTTTACTGAGGGCCACATCAGGGCTGTGGTTGACCTTGGGGAGGCATGGGTGTGGGCAACTGGGTGGGCATGGCCAGCTTGACGCCACTCCCCAAACTACTGGCATGTTTCCTCTTTGGATTGGGTAGACCGGGATGAAACCACGCTGGCCTGATGTTTCCTCTTTGCACTGGGTAGACCAGGCCAAAGCAAAGTAGGTAGACCGGGCCGAAGTGACATGGATAGACCAGGCGGAAGCGATGTCGGCCGGCCACTTACATTTTCCAGGATGGTCCCACGGGCCTTGAATCTGAAACCCCTGATCAGGTCCAATTCCCTGCTTGAGCAGGAGACCTTATACCAGTGATGGCTAACCTTTTTGGCACCGGGTGCCAAAAGCACGCAGACGTGCATGCACTCATAATCAATGCATGCGCAACTCCCCCAAGCATCCCACCACCATGTGCATGTGTGCAATCTCCCATGTGTGCCCTGCCCCCATGCATGCATGGATGACCCCCCATGTGTGCCCTCGTGTATGCACATACGACCCCCTGCATGCACCCCACCCCATGTATCTGTGTGCATTTTCCGCATGCAGCCCGCCCCCCACCCCACATGTACGGCAGAGACCTGAAAACCAGCTGTCTGGCAGGAGGCGCGCTCTTATGCACAGAGGTGCTGAGCTTGCATGTCTGCAAAAAGGGCTACTAGGTTCGCCATCATGGCCTTATACGATTCCAGACAAATGGTTGTTCCATCTCTTCTTCAAAACCTCCATTAATGGAACAGTTTCAGGAGGCAAACTATTCCACTGATTAATTATTCTCACCATCAGGAAATTTCTCATTAGTTATCGATTGAATCTCTCTTTAAAGATCTACCAATTACTTCTTTTGCTCCCTTCTGGTTTGTTGGAGAATAACCCTAACCCTAACCCTAACCCTAACCCTAACCCTAACCCTAACCTAACCTAACCTAACCTAACCCTGGCCTAGCCTAAACCTGGCCTGGCCCTGGCCTGGCCTGGCCCTAGCCCTGGCCCTGGCCCTGGCCTGGCCCTGGCCCTGGCCCTGGCCTGGCCCTGGCCTGGCCTGGCCTGGCCTGGCCTGGCCTGGCCTGGCCTGGCCTGGCCTGGCCTGGCCTGGCCTAGCCTGGCCTAGCCTGGCCTGGCCTGGCCTGGCCTGGCCTGGCCTGGCCTGGCCTGGCCTGGCCTGGCCTGGCCCTGGCCCTGGCCCTGGCCCTGGCCTGGCCTGGCCTGGCCCTAGCCCTAGCCCCAGCCCTTGCCCTTGCCTGGCCCTGGCCTAGCCCCAGCCCCAGCCCTTGCCCTGCCCTGGCCCTGGCCTGGCCTGGCCTGGCCTGGCCTGGCCTGGCTGGCCTGGCCTGGCCTAAGCCTGCCTAAGCCTGCCTAAGCCTAAACCCAAGCCTGCTAAGCCTAAACCTAAGCCTAAGCCTAAACCTAAGCCTAAGCCTGCCTGCCTAAGCCTAAACCTGCCTAAGCCTGCCTGCTAAGCCTAAGCCTAAACCCAAGCCTGGCCTAGCCCCAGCCTGGCCCCAGCCCCAGCCCTAGCCCCAGCCCCAGCCCTAGCCTAGCCCTGCCCTGCCCTGCCCTGCCCTGCCCTGGCCCTAGCCCTGGCCCTGCCCCAGCCCCAGCCCTAGCCCTGCCCTGCCCTGCCCTGGCCCTGGCCCTAGCCTAGCCCTGGCCCCAGCCCCAGCCCCAGCCCCAGCCCCAGCCCCAGCCCTAGCCCCAGCCCCAGCCCTAGCCCTAGCCTAGCCTAGCCTAGCCCCAGCCCTAGCCCCAGCCCCAGCCTGGCCTAAGCCTAAACCTGCCTAAACCTGCTTAAACCTAACCTTAAACCTAAGCCTAAGCCTAAACCTGCTTAAACCTGGCCTGGCCTGGCCTAAGCCTAAACCCAAGCCTGCTAAGCCTGCCTGCCTAAGCCTAAGCCTAAGCCTAAGCCTAAGCCTAAGCCTAAGCCTAAGCCTAAGCCTAAGCCTAAACCTAAGCTTAAACCTAAGCCTAAGCCTAAACCTAAGCCTAAGCCTAAGCCTAAGCCTAACCCTAGCCCTAGCCCTAGCCCTAGCCCTAGCCCTAGCCCTAGCCCTAGCCCTAGCCCTAGCCCTAGCCCTAGCCCTAGCCCTAGCCCTAGCCCTAGCCCTAGCCCTAGCCCTAGCCCTTTCTCTGGGAGAGCCCCTTAAGTACTGGAAGACTGCTATAATATCACCTCTAGTACTTCTTTTTGTTAGACATACTAGTTCCATATTCTAGTTCCATACTAGTTCAATTATTCACCATATGTTTTAACCTCCAGAGCTCTTATCATTTTTGTTGCCCTTCTCTGTATCTTTCTAGGGTCTCAGCATATTTTTTGTATCGTGGTGACCAGAACTGGACACAGTATTCCAAATATGGGCAGCTGCATCATACTTCTGGCTCATACTTACAGTAAGTAGTGGTCCACCAGGACACCTGGATCCTTCTCACCGTTCATCTATTTCATATTTGAATGGAGTTTTGACACCTGGTGGCTATATGATCATGATAACGTTTCTGTTTTTCCCTAGGAGAAATATAGAAGTAGCTTTTCATTTATTTTTCAACTATCCAGTCCAATCTGTTGCAATCGGGTTGCCTGAAAAATCATCAATTAATAAGCAGGTGCAGCCCTGGTGAGATTTTTCAAGATCAACCAATGTCATCTAGAAGTTGTCCTTTATTATGATCGTCACCTCTGCAGTCAATTACATCTTGTGGAGTAAGACTAGTAGGATTTCTGGCAGAGACGTGCAGACAGTCTAAGGGTCATGGGACTTAAAGATTCAACAAAGTGCCTGTTTGAAGTCTTTAAATGAAATTGTGTGTCACATCTAGTCAACAGATGACTAACACCACTTAGCTCCAGTCTATAACAGTGGCTTTTAAGTATGTGTGCTGATAATCACCTTTAAAGCAATCACCTCTAAACACCTTTCCCAATGTTAGGAAAGTAACTTTTAGAGGAATAATATCAGACCTCTATCATCACAGTAGTGGGGAATGTTGACCAGCTTTCTAAACTGTGCTTGGCTTTTACTGTAGCTCCTTCCTAAGTGTGCATGGCGAATTAATGTATGAGAAGAGCAGGCTGCACTAGAAGGTAGAGTTAAACATGTCATCAGTTTGGAATCACTGCATTGCCACCAGAGACCCAAGTCCAGCCCTCTTTGTATTCCATCGACTTTCATTTAGCACCAATTTAGCTTTGACCGTTAGTTGAGCAAATTGTTGTGTATAGGTAGCAGTAATAAGCTCTTCTGTGTTTTGAAGTCAAAAAATGCTCCTGGTTATTTGTGCCTGATATTAATCGCATTTGACCCAGCTCCATTTATTACTTCTCACCAGACATCTTTAGTATTTCTAGTAGAGCAGATCTGCCAGGAAGAAAGGACAGAGGTACCTGGCATAGTTTCATGGAAATAGGGAGCAGCAAGCATAGAAAACTGTCATAATTCTTTTGTTTTGTCTTGTTTTGGAAGTGGGGCGGGGAAGTGCCCAGGAGGAGCTTGTGAATTTTTCCCTTTTGGGTTCTGTTTGACACTCTGAAACACAGACTCAGTGACATATAGACAAAGGGAGCTAAACATTTTAGGATTTTACTATCTCCCTTTCCCTAAACAGCACACCACATGCATAGTCATGGGTATATCCTGTTTTCTGTTAAGTCAGAAGCTTCATATCGTGCCCCAAAGGTTGAGTGTGTCCAATATGTAGGCAAGTATTAATCATTAGGCTTAAAGAAGGGTACAAATTGCATGGATGAAGCATGATCATCTGACATATATACATTAAATTACATCAAAGGCAGGGCAAATTGGGATCAGATTTGAGTTTTTTATCCTACCATAACCCCTTTTTTATTTTGGTCAAACCCTTTGTTGAAGTGCATGCTTTAATAACTCCTCCTCCTCCTCCTCCTCCTCCTCCTCCTCCTCCTCCTCCTCCTCCTCCTCCTCCTCCTCCTCTTCTTCTTCTTCTTCTTCTTCTTCCTCTTCTTCTTCTTCCTCTTCCTCTTCCTCCTCCTCCTCCTCCTCTTCCTCCTCCTCCTCCTCCTCCCATAACCCCTTTTTTATTTTGGTCATACTCTTTGTTGAAGTATATGCTTTAATAATTCTCCTCCTCCTCCTCCTCCTCCTCCTCCTCCTCCTCCTCCTCCTCCTCCTCCTCCTCCTCCTCCTCCTCCCATAACCCCTTTTTTATTTTGGTCATACCCTTTGTTGAAGTGTATGCTTTAATAATTCTTCTCCTCCTCCTTCCTCCTCCTCCTCCTCCTCCTCCTCCTCCTCCTCCTCCTCCTCCTCCTCCTCCTCCTCCTCCTCCTCCTCCTCCTTCTAACAAGTGTGATCTGAAAAAAGAAGGTTGGGTCATCCATCCTTCAAGAAATGTTTAGAGAAAATCTAGAGAATTTCACATGGAACATTTTGCCTATTGTGACTAGGTAGTACTGGAGTAAAATAAAATCTAAGATATATCTTCCTGTGTGAATCACACAACTGGGGTTACTTTTTTTTAATTGGGGCCCATCTTACTAGAGGGGTGTGAAAGTTCAAAACCAAGCAATTTTGTATCCTGTAGATGCCAAGGTCTATTTTGGATGATGACCTATATAAGGCAATTGTTCTTACTTAGCATAACTTGAACAAGAAATATATTTGCCCTTTTGACTTCTACATCAGTGCAGGGTAGGCTGTTATGAGAGCGATGAGATGTGCAGACAAGAAGTTGAGAAACCAGCCATGTGCAACTGGATGACAGATGAATCTCACCAATCAATCATCAATATGCAAATAGGGACATTGAGCATTGTCCCTGTTTTTCGCTGCGATATTTTGGAAAGCACTTGGTGCTAATCCTATTCCTTGAGAAATCTCGCATCTGGTCTCTTTCATTTTACTCTTGATAGTTTGTGAATTGCTTTTCTTTTATTACCAAATGAGAATTAATGGTGCTACTAACCCACTCCACCCCCCCCCAAAATAACATGGGTTTCAGAAACAATGTTTTAAAACTCCAGATTTGATTTGCGCTATGATAATGTGTAATTTTATCCGGCTTCTATTTTAACCCTACAATGTATTGCTCTTCCATGTTCCATCTGTGATTGCCATTGTTTTGCCCCAATGTCACGCCACTCAATTCTTTTGTCATTTAATGAAGCAAAACTACAGGTGACTATATGGGTATGTAGGGCTGATCTCTCATGGGTAGCAAGGTTAACACAAATATCTCCTTGTCTATTAAAAGATGATCACTTGCAACTAAAGCAAGAACCTGTGGTCTGGTCCACAGGTTCATTAACTGAGTTCATGGAAACAAAACTATTCCCAGATTTACTCATTTTTCTTTCCCACAAACCTCAGAGGAGCACCTGGCAGTAGGACACAGTTTTCACACAGCTCTCACATCAGCTTGCTGGAAAATTCACCCATCTTCAGGGTGAATTAATTAACCCTAAATTAATTTAGGATTAACTGATTGCTCCTTAATTTAATCAAGTTGGCTGAGTGACCTGCTAAGTCACAAAGACAACAGTAACAGTAAGATGTCTAATCCTGAACGAGATCATCTATTTCAGAAATGGCATTTGGAATTGTTACCTGAGAGCTATTTCCCTTAACCTCTGCTTTCTTCAGCCACTTTCTGAGGCTTCAGAAACAGAGGCAAAAGCTCTTTAATTCAAGAATTAGGAACAAGACACTTAAGGGATCATCTGGCCTTTCTAGTCTATTTAAGGCTTAGCCCCACATTTGATCTTTGATCTGAGAAGCAGCTTGAGATGATGGATTTATTTTATTTTATTTTATTTTATTTTTTTGGCCGAGAATTGCCTCAATTCACGAACCATTGGAGTGAACTCTCCAGGGTCCTGAAATGACTCCAGCCCTGTTCTATCTTCCACTTTCAGTTTGCGCAATACTCTTAGCTGTCTCAGTTCAAAATTACAGGTTTTGACTTACACATGCAAGTGATTGACTTACAAAGGTAATGGAGGCGATTATGGTTGCAAGTCATGTCACTGAAAGGTGGATCAACATGTCACAACCTGATTATATGACCTTTTGTTTGGGGGTATGTGACGTCAGTCATTAAGCAAACTCTTATTTGCTATGGGGCATTTTTTTGCCAAAAACTGGAAGTAAACACTGATTCTCGGCAACAACGGTGTAAATTGTAGTCGCAAAGCTGTGAGTTGTGCAAACAGCCATAACTGTGGGTTATTTGCTGAGCACCCAAAATGCAGTTATGTGACTTCAGAATTGGACTTTAAATATCCTTTTTGGGGAGAAAGGCTGTTGTAACTTTGACTGATTGCTAAAAAAAAAAACTGGTCATAAGTCAAGGACTACTGTAAGCAGCTCTATTTGACTAACTCATGAATCTTGGTTAATTTTACCTTTTGGGGGAGGGAGGCATCTAAGAACACTGTGTGAAACCAACCTATTGAGATAGTTTATGATGACTTGTCTCACACAAACCTGGAAATTGTCATCTGAGCCAAGTTCGTGGTAAATAATCTCATATGGATTTCCTCAGAGCCCTCATTTAGGCCAGGGGTCTCCAACCTTGGTCCCTTTAAGACTTGTGGACTTCAACTCCCAGAGTCCCTCAGCCAGCAAAAAACTCTGGGAGTTGAAGTCCACAAGTCTTAAAGGGACCAACGCTGGAGACCCCTGATTTAGGCAAAGCGACTTGCTTCAGCAGCAAACTAGAAGAAACAATATGAACATTTTTGATCTGATTTGGAGAGAAATGATGATAAATTGACTTCACGTAGCATGCTAAATTATTCCCCTCCCCAAAAGAAGGGAGGCGAGGGGGATAGGAAAAAAGAACACAGCTGCAGAAAGTTAAAATAAGAAATAGGTACATTTGATAGTCCCAGGAGAGCAGCATGGGTAGAATGACAATGCATGCCCAATGCTATCATCATACAAATACCGCAACTTGCATTAAATATGATGACTCGAGTATATAGCGTTTGCATGATGATTGTCTTCCTTACACACTCTCTATTTGAAGTTATTCTGGCCTGTTAGTGATCACAGAGTGTGTGCGTGCATTTTCTGCAATAACTATGTATACACGTGCATTAAAGCAATACAATAATAATAAAATGAAAAGTTAAAGAAGTTAAAATGTTGGGTATTTCACCACACAGGCAAATCCTAAAGCCATGATAAGGAAACAGCTTATGGCCAAATAAATAAACTACTATGGCTAAATGTGGGAGGATTCGTTCACACAACATAGGAAGGGAATGACTCGGTTCCTATATGGCAATGATGGCTAACCTTTTCTGGACCGAGTGCCCAAAGTGCGCATGCATGCCTGAATCCCAAAATGCAATACATGTGCACCCCTATGCATGCGTCCCATGCATGTGCCCCATGCATGTGCACACAGCCCCCTGCATGTGCCCCGCCTCCATGCAAGACCACTCCCTTGCCTACACGTGGCCCCCACATGCCCCCCACCCCTGTGCATGCACGGCAGAGGCCCACAGACTAGCTGGCCGGCGGGATGCACACACGCATGCTCAGCAGAGCTGAACTGGACCTTCAGAGAGGGCGTTGCATGTCACCTCTGGCACGTATGCCATAGTTTCGCCATCACAGCTATATGGAATGGGACAACTTGCTACGAACATCTCGTCATGGCCAACGGCTCTGCTGGATTGGCCATGGCAAGGTAGTAAGGGTGAATTGGCTGGGGTGAGTTGTCCTAAATGTGTTCCTATAACACACTGCACTATAAACTACCCAACATCCTTTTATTATTTATTATTTATTTATTTATTTATTATTTATTTATTTATTTATTTATTTATTTATTTTGTCGAGTACATATTAGATAATATATATAAGTATAAGCATGAATTGAGTACATCAAAGGGATCATTAGGACAGGGGCAGTAGGCACGCAGCTGCTCTTATGCATGCCCCCTTACAGACCTCTTAGGAATGGGGTGAGGTTAACAGTAGAGAGTCCTAAGTTAACACTTCCTATAACACACTGCGCTATGAACTACCCAACAGCCTTTTATCATAATTTTTAGTATGAAGAGAGAGAAATCTAAGAGGCAACTAACTGCAAAAACCACAGGATGATTTTAGAGCTACACAGCAATATGATTGAACTTCTACTCAATTCTTCTCCAACTTGCCAGGATATAGTCAACATACAATGGTCAATGTTTTTAACTTGAAGTTAATGAAGTCACCAAATATCAGAAAGAACCTGACCGGGGATAAAACTAGCAAATTAAGTTGGCAAATCACAAAGATCCCATGTCTTGAGATTTTTTTTTGTCCACTCCCTTTAGCCCAAGAAGCTCCTTGGTTATCCATTGTGGGGTTTTTTTCTGGATTGGTGTGCACTGTACTATAAACAATTCAAGCCCTTGAATATGCTTTTGTTTTCCCATTCTGGAGAACTACAAAGCAACAGAATAACAGAGTTGGAAGGGACCTTGGAGGTCTCCTAGTCCAACCCCTTGCTTAATCAGGAAACCCTAGGAGGCTCCAGTGACGTCACCCTCCTGCTGGGTGCTCTAACAGAGCACTCCGTGTTAGAAGATTGTAAAAGTCAGTGAAACAGAAAATAAATCACTGTTCACTGAGCTTAGCATAATCTCTGGGTGAAAGAGGTTATCAGAATTGTGGAAGAGTGGCAGGTCTGACAGGGGGTTTGCTCTCAAGAGCGAATTTTCCTGGATTTATGACCCCACCGAATTCCACTCCTTCCAACTTCAGCACGCCCCTGTTTTTATCAGGGAAAAGGAGAGGAATGTCGCTTCTGCTCTAGAGGACTTATTAAATTGATTGATATTCCAAGCAGACGGGAATTTCACAAGCGTTCGATCTTTGATGCAGAATCAGCACGGCAAGTACCGACTCCCTTTTTGAAACTTGAAACCTTTCTTTGTCTTTGATTAATTGACTTTTAAAATGGCGTCTAAAAGTGAAAGTAAAAATTTTTTAGTACGATGAAGCAGCGTTACTTGTGGATTGTTACAAACGGAGTTTTTATACTGAAAGGAGGAAGGAGAGTTATTAAGTTTGAATTCCTGATTCTTTTGAAGACAGAATGGCAGCTAAACCTTTAAAGCCTTCTGGAAGAAGGGGATCTGAACCAAGTCTTGAGGAAATATTGAAAGAACAATTAAAACTTTCTGAAGATAGGCAAAAAGAGATGATGGAGAATTTTAATGCAAAAATAAGAGAAGATATTCTTATGGCAGTTCAAGGACTGAGTAAAAAAATTGAAGGATTGGAAGTGGAAATGCAACAGATCTCTCAGTCAAATAAGCATTTAGAAGACGAAATGAAAGGTGTTCAGAAAAAAGTGGATCAAAATGAAGATCAGGTTGTGATATTACAATATAAACTTATGGAAGGAGCTCTTAGAATTCGTGGTATGCGAGAAGAGCGTGAGAAGACTTAAGAAAAATTATATCAGAAGCATTGGCTGAATTTATTGAAGCGGACCCCAAGAGGTAGCTTACCAAATTGATAAAATATATAGAGTTAATTCTTGGATTGCAAGACAGAGAAAGCTTCCTCGGGACATTGTGGTTTATTTTGTGAAAAGGACTATGAGAAATCAAATTCTGCAAGTTTCATATCAGACAACTTTAAAAATTGGAGAACAGGAGTTGAAGGTGTTGAAAGAGATTCCTTCAAAGATGTTAAGAGACAGGAAGGAATTTGCTTTTTTTACACAAGAACTTAAAAAACATCAGATTCAATTCAGATGGGAGGTGCCAGTTGGACTGACACTATTCTATCAAGGAAGGAGATATAGAATTGACACTGTTTTAAAGGCAAAGGATTTTCTTTCTACAGTTTTGAAAGTCGAAATAGAAGTGATAGAAAAACTTCAAGAGACTCAAGAAGGCGTGGTGACCCAAGAGCCTTTATTGCTGCCAGTATTAGAGGAACCACAAGAGCAAAGGGTGACAAGAGGAGCCCTTAAGCGTAAAGAAGAGCAACAGTCTCAAAGTAAAAGTCAGGATCCCATTATGGAAGCTGTGGGAGGAGCTAGACGGAAGATACCGGAGGAGGAGCTTCCGTTGTCTGCTTCAAAGCTTCAGGAGGCCAGTAATGGCAAATAGAATCTTGTCATGGAATGTTAATGGCTTGAATTCAGCTCAGAAAAGAAGGAAAATATTTCACTACTTGAAACAATTTAAAAATGATGTGATTTGTTTGCAAGAGACACATATAAAATTATCAGACCAAAAATATTTAATTAATTCAAAATTGGGTAACCATTTTGTTGCATCAGCTTTGGAAAAGAAGCATGGAATTGTTGTATATATCAGGAAGGATATACCAGCTAAGCTAATTGAGGCAGATATTCAAGGAAGATTTATTGCTATTGAACTGGTGATAGATGCAAAAAAGACTTTGTTGATAGGTATTTATGCACCTAATCAGCAACAAGAAAAGTTTTACAAAATGTTACATGAGAGGTTGACCCTCTGGGATTATAGTTCGTTTATTTTATTAGGAGACTGGAATGGAGTAATTGATACAAGAAGGATAAGAGAACCTCCTCCAAGAAGATACCTATACATGCAAAATTACCAAAATCCTTTTTGAAATGATGGAAGACTTTGAGTTTAGAGATATATGGAGGTTACGGAATCCAGATGAGAGAGATTTTACTTTTTTCTGATAGGCATCAATCTTTTCATGCATTGATTTTATTTTAATTTCTAATGACTTGCTTTCTAGGGTGAAGAAAACGAAGATATTTCCGAGGTGTTTAACTGACCATAGCCCAGTATGGATGGAATTATTACAAGGGAAAAAAGGTGGTAGAACATGGAGGTTGAATGAAAATCTGTTTAGATATGAGGATAATGTAACTTATTGTAAGAAACAGTTAAAAGAATTTTTTGATTTTAATATGTACAAAGGGACACCTATAGGAACTGTGTGGGAAGCGAGCAAAGCGTTTATTAGAGGGATATTGATTTACTTGGACAACAGGCAAAGGAATAATAAACAAAGGCAGCGTAGATATTTGGAAGAAGAAATTCAAGGAAGCAACAGTTATTAATTCAAAACCCACAAGATCATAAACTTAAAGAGGCTATAAAAATATTACAGAGTCAATTTAATATGTTAATGGCAGACCAGGTGGCAACGAATATACAATATGCTAAACATAATACCTTTTGTAATGCAAATAAACCTGGGAGATGGTTGGCATATAATTTAAGGAAGAAACAGAAAGCACGTGTCATACAAAAAATAGAATATAAAGGTAAAGAGATATACCAACAGGATAAAATTAAAAGGCATTCTCAGAATTTTATACTGCACTATATGCAAAAGACAAAATATTGGATAGGGACATTTATGATTATTTGAAAGATTATAAGGTGAATATTCTAACATTAGAACAGAGGAGGAGCTGAACCGGCCGATAGCTACTGGAGAAATAGTGGAGGCAATTAAACAATTAAAATGGGAAAACCCTGGTACAGATGGTCTTACAGCAACTTATTATAAAAACACAGGATGAAATATTAGGCCCACTTAAAGAATTATTTAATCAGATACAATTAGGGTGGGAATACCCCGTCATGGAAAACATCTTTTATTTCACTGATACCAAAGAGGAGCAAGACTGCTCTAAACCTGGTAACTATAGGCCGATTTCACTTTTAAATAATGATTATAAGATTTTGTAAAAATAATAGCAAATAGATTAATGTTAGTTTTACAACAAAGAATTCATACTGATCAATCTGGTTTTATAAAAGGGAGGCAGATGAGGAATAATGTTAGACAGATTATTAATATATTGGAATATTTGGAAAGAAGAATACTTCAGCGGCACTTATTTTTTTGGATGCAGAGAAAGCCTTTGATCGATTGCATTGGGATTTTTTATTTAAATTAATAGAGAAAATGCAATTTGGAGACTGTTTTATTAGAATAATTAAAGCGATTTATGGAGAGCAAACAGCACAGATTATAGTAAATGGTAGTTTGACAGAAGTTATTAAGATTGCGAAAGGAACAAGACAGGGATGTCCCTTATCACCATTATTGTTTGTTTTGACTCTGGAACCATTATTAGATAAAATACGAGAATTAATGAAAATAGAGGGAATTAAGATTAGACAATATGAGTACAAAGTTAGAGCTTTTGCAGATGATGTAGTGGTTACGTTAACGAACCCTATAAATTCAAGTAGATTTTTGTTGGAAGTAATTGATAAATATGGAAAGGTATCAGGATTTAAAATAAATCAGAATAAAACAAAAGTGATAATTAAAAATATGTCTATACAACAGAAACAAAAACTAGAGGAAATGACAGGATTTGAGGTAGTAAAAAAGGTTAAATATTTAGGGGTCTATATTAGCTCATCGAACAAGAAACTTTATAAGAATAATTATGACTTGCTATGGCAAAAAGTTCAGAATGATATGAGTGGCTGGAAGAAATTGCAGTTATCCCTATTGGGAAGGATTGCGGCTATTAAAATGAATGTGTTACCTAGATTTTTGTTTCTGTTCCAGATGATACCTATAATTAAAAAGGATAAAAATTTGGAAGATTGGCAGAGTGGGATTAATAAATTTATATGGCAGGGTAAAAAGGCGAGGGTTAAAATGAAAATAATACAGGATTCACGGGAAAGAGGTGGTTTAAGAATGCCTAACTTTAAACTATATTATGAAGCAGTAACCCTTTCAGTAATAAGTGACTGGTTTAACTTAACAGAGGAAAGAATTTTGAATATAGAAGGTTATGACTTGTTATATGGATGGCATGCGTACTTATTTTATGGGAAAAAAGTGGATAGGGCTTTTAAGAATCATGTGTTGAGAAGTGCTCTTTTGCGGGTCTGGAATAAATATTCCTATAAATTAGATTACAAGATTCCTATATGGGCGAGCCCTAGACATGCAATAGAGAATATAAATATAGAACAGAAACAGGAAATGATTACATATAAAGAACTTTTGTATGCTGAAGGAGGTAGATTGCAATTAAAATCATTACAGGTATTAAATGAAGAAGGGAGGAATTAAATGAAGAAGGGAGGAATTATACTTGGTTTCAATATGGGCAAATAAGTGCTAGATGGAAAGAAGATCAAAAAATTGGTATAATGCAAAGGGAGGAAAATTTAATAAAGCAAATTAGAAATCAGACCCAGGAGCATATAAAGAGATTGTATAATGTGTTGCTTGAAATAGATTCGGAAAAGGATTTGGTAAAGGATTGTATGATAAAATGGGCACAGAATATTCAGGAACCAATAATGTTGGAAACATGGGAGAAAATCTGGGTTAGAAATGTTAAGTTTACACAAGCACAGAATTTAAGGAAAATTTTTATAAGATGTTTTATAGATGGCATTTAGATCCCAAAAAATTATCATGTATGTATCCTAATATCCAAGCGAAATGTTGGAGGTGTGATTGTGATGATGCTACATATTTTCATATTTGGTGGACTTGCAAGAAAATTAAGGTCTTTTGGATAAGAATTTGGTGGATTATTCAAAATGTACTGAAGAAGAAGATAAAGTTCCTGCCACAATTTTTCCTTTTGGGAATTATAATGGATTGTACAGGGATTGAGACTAAATTGATTTTGAACTTAATAACAGCAGCAAGACTGTTGATTGGACAATACTGGAAGAAAGAAGAGATACCTACAATAGAAGAATGGATATTGAAAGTTATTAATTTGGCTGAGATGGCTAAAATCTCAGCATTTTTAAAAGACAATACGCAGGAAAGATATTTAATTGAATGGAAAAAATGGATTGATTATCTACAAAATAGATATCAGATTAAGAAATATCAGATTGCCTTTGAATAATTAGAAAGTTATTTTATGTAATGGGGAGGGGGTTGGGAGACGAAAAGCTTTGGATGTGGTTATTTGGATTGGAAGGGAAAATTTTATTCTATGTTTGGTTTATGTATAACTTTACCTTGTGATTGACCCGGGAAGCCGGGGGGTGGGGGAGGGAGGGGGGTGTTTTGTTTTTTTTTGGGAGGGAGGGGGAAAAAAGGGGGAAAAATGTTTTTGTTTTTTTAAAACTCTTTCAATAATAAAAAAAAGGAAACCCTATACTATTTGAGACAACTTGTTGTCCAATCTCTTCGTAACTACTTCCAGTGTTGGAGCATCCACAACTTCTGGAGGCAAGTCATTCCACTAATTAATTGTTCTAACAGTCGGGAAATTTCTAGGTTCTAAATTTCTTAGTTCTAGATTGGTTCTGTCCTTGGTTACTTTCCATCCATTGCTTCTTGTCCTGCTTTCAGGTGCTTTGGAGAATAGGTTGACCCTCTATTCTTTGTGGCAGCTCCTCAGATATTGGAACACTGCTATCATGTCAACCCTGGTCCTTCTGTTCATTAAACTAGACCTACCCAGTTCCTGCAACTGTTCTTCATATGTTTTAGCCTCCAGTCCCCTAATCATCTTTGTTGCTCTTCTCGGCATTCTTTCTAGAGCAGTGATGGCTAACCTTTTCCAGACTGAGTGCCCAAAAAGTGCATGTGTGTGCAAATGCATGTGCGCGTGCCTGAGCCCCAAAATACAATGCATGTGCGGGCCTGTGCATGCGTGCGTTGCCTCCCACATGCAACCCATCCCATGCATGCACACATGCCCCCCACATGTATCCCACCTCCCTATATATGCCCCACACGCCCCGCCCCCCTGCGCATGCATGGCATAAACCCGAAGACCTGCTGGCTGGCAGGAGGGGCGCCCGCATGCGCAGATGAGCTGAACTGTGGCAACGGCTTGCGTGCCCTCAGAGATGGCACCTTGTAGCACCTCTGGCACTCGTGCCATAGGTTTGCCATCACGGTTCAAGAGTCTATATAATTTTTTTGATATTGTGGTGACCAAAATTGAATACAATATTCCAAATGTGTTGTTTTTTTTAACCAAGGCATTAAAAAGTGGTATTAAAACTTTAACGTGATCTTGATTCTATCCCTCTGTTAATGCAGCCTAGGACTGCGTTGGCAAACCTAGAAGAGAGGTGCAAATTCGAACTATATTTCTGTTTCAGTTCTGATACTACTTTTTTTTTTTTAAAAAAAAACATAAATTAAGGGAAGTAACATTAAAATGCAGATTAAAATTCTTCCCCATCCTTGCTTTCCTGCTTCTTCATTTTCAGCAAAGGTTACCTGGTTTCTCATTCGCTCATGAAAATACCAAGCAATTCTTTGCAGGGATTTTTGGAACCAATGTCATTTTTGCCTTGGCAATTCTTCCTTAGCCTTTCAGTTAAGGTGGGGGAGGGGGGAGGAGTTCAAAGAACCGGCACATGCAGTGTGGCTGTAGGTAATAATAATAATAATAATAGAGCATGCTTGAAGTGTGCATTTCCCAGTCTGGAGAGCTGAAGACCTCATTTGCTTCCATTCAGTTCTTCAATGCTGCGATGGGCTCCTAACAATGGCTCGTTTGCATTATATTTCATTGTGACACAACTGTATTTGGCTAAAAGTCTCCAGAGACATCAGGCAAGCTTGGAACAGATGCAGCTGATGCAGAAAGCGGAGGAAACAACCAGCTGCTTAATGCTCTGGAAAGCCACCTGCATGACCTTTGGGGGGGGGGGGGAAATGATGGCCACATTCCTTTCTGGCACAGGCTTTGTAGAAGCTTCAATAGCTCAGGAGATGCATTTCTAACAGCTTTTGAAAGCTGCACACTCAACTCAGCGCAGAGCTGAAAGCTGTCGATGCCCTAGAAAGTAATGTGGTTGTGCTTTTCACCTGGAACAAACCTTAAGCCTTCCTAATAAAAATAGAGACAGCTCGGTGAATAATCCAAGCCAGTGAATAATTTCTACCAAGTGAAAATTGGAAGAAAACGCTGATGTTCAGATACAAATATTTCAAGCTAAAAGCACCAGAAAGGCATACGATTGGCTTGTTATCTCATCAGGACGGATCTGGATGATTTCACAAAGCCACAGAAGGAAATGTAATTGTTGGGGTTCCGATGGATGCCCTAATTAAATCATGAGTCTCGAGCCAAGCTTCAAAAGAAATCCAGTTATTTATTAGGCGCTTCAGGTCGGCAGGTTTCCAAGTGAAGCCAGCTCTGACCCTACATAATTTACGCTCCAATTATGACCCTGTTTCCCTCCCTCCCCACTCCCGGGGTGTGTCATCAATCACATTTGCCAATGGAGCAGTTTCGTGGGTTGTAGAGGTCACTCCCCTTTGGCTGCTGTAGGTAACCCTGGGATACAGCCTTGAGAGAGATAAGCGTGGAATGTGCATCTGTCTTTGGCTGCTGTCCCATTTCACTGTTTTCCCATCTCCCCTGGCCCATGGCAACTTGAGAGAAAGCCAGGGATGCTTTGCGAGTTGACAGTATTCAGATACCGGGGTCTTATTTTCACAGGACTTGTTCAAAGATAAAAAAAGAAATTGGATGAAAATACATACTTGGCTAGAGAAAATGATAAAACAACACAGAGACTTAAAACCAGAAATATTTTTGTTAGGTATATTACCAGAAAATTATAATAAAGCGACTACATATTTAATAATACATGTGTTGACAGCAGCGAGAATTGTATTTGGAAACTGGAAAAATGAGGGCACACCTACAAATGAAAGTATAATTAGAAAAACATCAGGCTGTGCAGAGACATTAATAATAAAAAAAACAGAATATTTTTTAACATGGGATATGTTTTATCAGGGAACACGGTGGCTTAGTGGCTAAGAGGCTGAGCTTGTCAATCAGACAGGTCGACAGTTTGGTGATTCGAATCCCTAGCGCCATGTAACGGTATGAGCTCCCGTTACTTGCCTCAGCTTCTGCCAACCTAGCAGTTCGAAAGCACGTAAAAAATACAAGTAGAAAAATAGGGACCACCTTTGGGGGGAGGTAACAGTGTTCCATATGCCTTTGGCGTTTAGTTATGCCAACCACATGGCCATGGAATTGTCATTAGACAGCGCTGATGACTTTTCGGCTTAGAAATGGAGAGGAGCACCGCCCCCTAGTGTCGGGAACGACTAGCACGTAAGTGCGAGGAGAACCTTTACCTATGTTTTATCAACGGTTGGATAAAAGAGGTAGAAACTAGAGGATGAAAGATTACTGATATATATATTACTGATATATGTATATATGTACATATTGGCATTTTCGGGTCTTTTCTCATGTAAAGTTATTTATTTATTTATTTATTATTATTTAAATTTTTATACCGCCCTTCTCCCGAAGGACTCAGGGCGGTTTACAGCCAGATAAAATAAACAGTCCTATTACAAAATAAATACTATTAAAATACCACTAAAAAACTTATTCAATTTGGCCGCAATTAAAATTTAGCAAATAATAAAACCCATTAAAAAACCCATTAAAAACCCATCAATAAAACCCATTAAAAACCCATAAAAAACTAACCCAGTCCAGCGCAAATAAATAAGTGAGTTTTGAGCTCGCGGCGAAAGGTTCGGAGGTCCGGAAGTTGACGAAGTCCTGGGGGGAGTTCGTTCCAGAGGGCGGGAGCCCCCACAGAGAAGTCGCCAGCCTGAAGATGATGAGTGCAATCACACATTGCTCCCAGAAGCACGAAGCACGAAGCTGAAGCCTGAAGATGACGAATGAGACTTCGTCGAAACGTCGCCAAGACACTTCCAATTTTACGCGGGAGAAAACCCGAATAACCAAAGACCTACATATATATATATATATAAACTATAATATTACTAGAATTCTTGAAAAACTGGAATTTTATTATAATAAGCAGATATTAGTATTCTAATTATTATTATTACTTTTATTAGTATTTCATTAATACTTTGTATAAACAAATTGATCCAGACAATGCACTGTTTATTAAGCTCGTATGTATTTTAAAGAAAAAAAAGTATAAATAAATTTTTTAAAAAAGAAGCCCACAGAAAGGACTTTCTTTACATCTTTTTGGCAACTGATAATTGTTCAGTGCTATAAAGCCTGATAATTCTACAGATAGTTCTCGAGTTATGACCACAGTTGAGCCCAAAATTTATGTTGCTAAGTGAGTTTTGTCCCGTTTTATGACTTTTCTTACCACAGTTGTTAACTGAATCACTGCAGTTGTTAAGTTAGTAACATGGTTGTTAAGTGAATCTGGCTTCCCCATTGACTTTGCTTGTCAGAAGGTCACAAAAGAGGATCACGTGACCCTGGGACACTATAACTTCATAAATGTGAGTCAGTTGCCAAGCATCTGAATTTTGATCATGTGACCATGGAGGTGCTGCAATGGTCGTAAGTGTGAAAAATGGTCATAAGTCACTTTTTTCAGTGGGCGTTGTAAGTTTGAACGATCGCTAAATGAACTATTGTAAGTCAAGGACTATCTGTATTGGTTATCAGTCAATGATTCTCATAGATAACCAGGGATAAAACTCAGATCGGTTTAATATTCTTTACTTAAACATTTTGAATGATTGTAGCAGCACATTCATTATAAATTGTGGAATAAATGAACCTTTTCTGTAATGGGCCCTATTGATCTATTGCTGTGTTTTTAACTGAGTTAAAATTTTGGCAAGCAGATGATGATTTCCTTTCTCTCTTTTCTTACTTTACTTTCCTAAACCTGTCTTGTTTTGCTTTTTTTAAATGAAACTTACTTTTTCTTTTAAAACATTTCTAATACTCTCAGATTTGGGCTGAGTGATTAATAACTATTAAACAACACATAAATAATTTGTTACTGGGGAATATCTTGATGCTTATGGAAGGAGTTGAAAATGGACAAGAGTTGAAAGAAAGGCCAGTCCAAGAAAAGGTGGTTAGATTGGGATGATGAAGCACATGGTAACAAAAATTCAAGGAAACAATTATTAATATACATGAAATGGGTTCCACTTTGACTGAGGATCTCAAAGGCTGGTTCTGTCAGTTGGATTGGTTCCCTGATGTAGGAGATTTGATGCTGGAGGTGGATTGTGGAATAAGAGAGAAGATCCCACCTCCTTACCGCTCATATACTTGGACCCTACTTTTTATCTAATCCCCATTAATTTTAATGTTTTCAAGTGTTTTTATATCCGTGCTTTTGTTATATTGTTCGAAAGCACGAACATGTGAGTAGATAAATAGGTACCACTTCAGTGGGAAATTAACAGTGTTCCATGTTCCTTTAGCGTATAGACATGCTGGCCACATGGCCATGGAAACAACTTCGGTCAAGGCTGGTTCCAGGGGTGGAATTCTATCAGTTCGGACCAGTTCAGGCGAATTGGTAGCTCTGACGATCAGCTGGGAGCAAATCATTTTGCTCCGAAGAACAGGTGGGCCTGCCCTCCCGCCCCTGTGCTTTACTGATCTGTATCTCCTCAGCTGATTCACATGGCAGAGTGGATTGCTGCATCTCAGCTGTATTAGTCCCCAGAAGTAATGCGGAAGGTACGTTTTCATAAAACTGTGCACACATGCGTATCAGACACGTGCATGCGTGAAGCGCGCAATCACTGAACTGGTTGTTAAACCGGCAGGATCCCACCACTGGCTAGTTCTCTTGGACACTGGCAGGAATAGCCAACCCTCCAGAAGTTAGGCTCAAGATACAGAAGGATCTTGATAGACTTGAACATTGGGCGCTATCTAACAAAATGAAATTCAACAGTGAAAAAAGTAAGGTTCTACATTTAGGCAAAAAAACCAAAATGCACAGGTATCGTATATGTGGCACCTTGCTCAATAGTAGTACCTGTGAGAGGGATCTTAGAGTCCTAGTGGACAACCATTTAGATATGAGCCAGCAGTGTGCAGCAGCTGCCAAAAAGGCCAACACAGTTCTGGGCTGCATAAACAGAGGGATAGAATCAAGATCACATGAAGGGTTAATACCACTTTATAATGCCTTGGTAAGGCCGCACTTGGAATATTGCATCCAGTTTTGGTCGCCACAGTGTAAAAATGATGTTGAGACTCTAGAAAGAATGCAGAGAAGAGCAACAAAGATGATTAGGGGACTGGAGGCTAAAACATATGAAGAACGGCTGCAGGAACTGTGTATGTCTCGTTTAATGAAAAGAAGGACTAGGAAGACATGATAGCAGTGTTCCCATATCTCAGGGATTGCCACAAAGAAGAGGGAGTCAAACTATTCTCCAAAGCACCTGAGGGCAGGACAAGAAACAATGGGTGGAAACTAATCAAGGAGAGAAACAACTTAGAACTAAGGAGAAATTTCCTGACAGAACAATAAATAAGTGGATCAACTTGCCTGCAGAAGTTGTGAATGCTCCAACACTGGAATTTTTTTTTTAAGAAGTTGGAGAGAAGTAACCTTTACCTTAAGCCACCCAGAATCATTTTGGATGGTGAGATGGGTGGCATGTACAGTAAATGTAATAAATAAATACACAAATAAAATAAAGAATCAAGTGAAACTAAATAACAACTACACGCTTTCAGTAACTAAGATCTCCACAGCTAGCTGGCAGATGGAAACCAGCAATCTAATCTTTACTTCTCATAGCTTTCCCTCCTGGCCACTGTCACTGAGATTTATGTACATACCTTGGTCTAGTTTCAACTTCCTTTAATCCAGCCTTTAACTACTTCTCTGTCAGTTTGCATACTCTGTTTGCTAAAATCCGTTTCCATGACATTGACAAGGTAGCCTTTTCAGCAGAGGTGCCATGCAGAAAGGGCCTTACATTAAAGAAAGCGGCTACTGCCTGATATTGGGGAAATAAATCACAAAGTAATTAAACCACCCAAAAAACAAAAGGCTGCACAGCAGTGAGGAAGCCTGCAAGAAGCTGGACTATGCCTTGCCTTATAATAAAACAGATTTTTTTTTCATTGTTCTCCTTACTTTCCAGGTCCTGCTCTTCCTAGGCTTTGTTGTGGTCCAGGCCCAAGTAGTTATTACCAGACACAATCAGTCCTAAACAAATGTAGTTTATTAGAACAGCTGAGAATTACTTCATTCTCAGTTTAGTCCAAATTAAGCCCAAAATAAAGTGCTTCAGAAAAAGTCCTTTGGCCTTATCACAAACCGTTGCCTTCTTTGATAGCCTGCCAAAGGCTTTTCTTGGCAAAGCCTCATAAAGTTCAGAAACAAGAGACGCTGACAAGAAATAATTGTAGCAATGTTGCTTTCCTACAAAGAACCCAATGTCTCGTTGCTGCTCTTTTAAGCCTTATGGGAGGGGCTAATCATCTCCTGGCCTTATTCCCAAGTCATCCTTTTTGCTTTAGTTGCTCTTGCCTTCTGGCAGTTCTTCGCATGCGTGCACTAGGAACAGGCTTCTCCTGTTCCTCTGCCTCTCTGCCTCTGATGCAGAGCCCTCGTCCGGGCCTTCCCCCTGACTCCAGGACTGGCCCATTGTCCTCCCCAGCCTCCTCACTGTCCGACTCTGCTGCCAGCTCCACGGGCTGCTGGCGGACCACAACAGGCTTGACTTTCTTGCTCTTCTGGTAGGCTGATGTGGGTGTGTTTCAAAGAGAGGCATTCTGGGAGTCACCCCAGTGGAAAAGTGACTAACACTTTTTGTGGGAATCCTGCAGCTATCAGAAAGTCTGTGGTTTACTACTAAAGACAAATTGCTTATGAAGAACAGTGGCAGGAATCGGGTATATCTAGTTTAGTGAAAGGAAGGACTAGGGGAGACATGATAGCAGTGTTCCAATATCTGTGGGGGCTACCACAAAGAAGAGAAGTTATTGTTGAGGGGAAAATAGGAGGAAGAAGGTGTACTGGATATGTTCACCGCCTTGAGTTTTTCTGTAAAAATAATAAAAGTGGGATGTAAATAAATGGATAGCTAGCTGGATAAATAGCAATAGCACTTAGCACTTAGACTTATATACTGCTTTACAGCCCTTCCTAAGTGGTTTACGGAGTCAGCATATTGCCCCCAACAATCTGGGTCCTCATTTTATCCACCTCCGAAGGATGGAAGGCTGAGTCAACTTTGAGCCTGGTGAGATTCAAACTGCCAAATTGCAGGCAGCCGGCAGTCAGCAGAAGCAGCCTGCAGTACTGCATTCTAACCACTGCGCCACTGTGCTACTGTGGCTTTTTAACTAGATGGATAAATGGATTTTTATCCCACTTGTATTACTTTATCAGTAATTCAAGGGGGCAAATATGCTATTACTCCTTCCTCCTCCTATTTTCTCCATAACAACAACCCCGTGAGGTGAATTTAGGCTGAGAGAGAATGACCGGCCCAAAATCACCCAGCCGACTTTCACACATAAATTGGGACTAGAATTCCCAGTCTTCAGGTTTCTAAACCAGCACCTACGCCTCTATACCAACCTGGTTCTCCCCATTAGATCACACTGGCTTAAATGCCATAAGCATACTGTATGGTGATTATATTTTCTTTGAAAAAAATAAAATAAAAAGGGAAGACTTGAAAAAGAGGCTAATCTGAACGGATGAAAATATAGTTTATGTTTAAAGCTTTGCTTTACAAAGGGACATTCACGAGCAAAACCAAGAAAATAAACAACTGATCTCAAATAAATTTCAAGGACCGCTTGGACTGTCCTTTCTAATAAAGGCTGTGTGGTCACTGTAGCATACAACAGAAAACCCAGCAGTCTCATTGGCAAACAAAGAACTTAGAAAGATAAGCAAGGCAGATTTCAAGCCGTGTTAATCAAAACTCTCCCCCCTTTTGATTGGCATGAAAAGACAGTCCTTTTCTGCTGCCATTCCATGCAAAATATTCAAGCCATCAAAAATTTCTATAAGCTATTTGTCAACTTTATTACTGTAAAGGCTCATCCCCCCCCCCCCGCTTGTAATTGAAAGAAAATGATTGGCCTATCTAGCAAAACATTAGTGTCTTAATAAGTTTTAGTGAAATTGTGGAAGCTGAGAGAGAAACCGAACTCTAGCAGAATAAATCTAAATAAGCAAGGATTTAAAAAAAAATCATACAGTGTTGATTAGTAAAGATATCTTATATTTATGTCTGACTGTAATTTTAAAAGGACAGACCCTGAGGATTGATTGCATAGTTTTTCAATCCACTACTAATCATATTCACTTAGGAAAAAAAAAGGTTTCAGTTTGAATTTTAATATGCTTAATGCAAATTTAATTAATTTGCATCTTGTGGAACAGCCTGCTAAATGAAAACAAAGATCCACCTCTGCATTCACATTTCCTTGAATTTTGCAGCAGTGTTCTTCCCAGAAATGCATATAGTAATGTCGTGTCCCACTCCTCCTCTGACGGCCGGGTCAGGGAAGTCCGTATCAAGCGTGCCTCTGCAGCTCTGCCAAAGTCCTATCAGAGTCCTCAGGGCAGGCAGGAATCCAAGGTGTGACTTCAGCAATCCAGATTAGACTTTGCCTGACTCAGAGAATGCCAGAAAGCAGATCCTTTATATAGGCCATGGGGTGTGGCTCCATGACTCAGCACTTATCCAGGCCTGCCCCTTCCTTCCTTTTGCTGACGTTGCCTCTCCATTCTCCGGAAGCATGGATCTCTCCAGCCTCCAGCTGTTGGTAATACCATCTCATGACTGGCTTCACATTCCTCATGCTCACATGCTGTGGAGGAGGGGTTTAGTTGATCCGTTTGACCGGGCATGGTGCCAGGACTGGGGGCTGGAGGCATGCCAGGACATTCTCCTGTACTATCAGTGTCTGGCAGGAGATGAGAAGGGCCCTGCTGCGGCGAGGGGGGCGAGTGAGGCACAACAAGTAAGTCCTCAGTTTATGACCACAATTGGCCCCAGGAAGGGCATCCGGCCAGTAAACACTCAGTTCCACTTAGTTGCCCAAGATTCCACCCCGCAAAGGATTAAAAGAAGATGATGGTGATGATGATGTTGAGAAATAAGATATTAAAGATTGTATCTAAGATATGCTTGTGTAAGATGATGATAATAATATTATTGTTGAGCTAAAATCTAATTTTTAGTTTTTATATTCTTGTAAGGTGCTTTGAGCCGCCATGTGCGAATACAAATTTCCTAAAATAAATAAATAGTTAATCTGATGAACCCATGAATCTAGTGGGTTTAATACTACGTTGGCTTGTAGCCCTAGTTTGATGCTTCTATGTGCAGCTGCAAAGTTAAATGTTTCTCCAGGGTCTTAGCATCTTGTCTGACAACAATACTTTACCAGGAGACATTTGTTGCTTGCAAAATGCAATGTATGCTTATATATCCCAACGAAGAAGTCATGAAGAAAAAAACAGCTATTCCCCTGTTTGATGCATGGACGTAAGTCACTAAGCAACTTTCACTAATATTCATGTGACTTACGTGCTGCTGTGTTTCCCCGAAAATAAGACCAGGTCTTACTTTTTGCTCCAAAAGATACATTAGGGCTTACTTTCTGGTTAGGTCTTATTTTGGGGGAAATACGGTATTAAAGGCACCTATCTGGCTGACAATCTTAACTGGGGCTTATTTTGGGGGTAGGGCTTATATTACGAGCATTCTGAAAAATCATTCTAGGACTTACTGCATTTTTTGGAGTATAAGACCCACCATTTTCCACAAAAAAAGAGGGTGAAAATCTGGATGTGTCTTATACTCTGAATGTAGCCCATGCAGCTTCTCAAATGGAGGTTTCAGAGGCTGAAAGAAGCTTCAGAAAAGAAGCTCCCAAACAGCGCTTCAGAGGCTTTTTTTCTGAAGTTCTGTTTCGGAGGCTTTCAGAGGCAGAAAAAAAAAGCAAAAAAAAAAAAAAAAGCAAGGCACAGAGCTGACAACCAAGGAACTTGTTGCTAAAATTCACCTCTGGGAACAGCTGATTGGGGGTATTCCAGGAGGCCCATCCACCAGCCAATCAGCTTTTTTCTAATTTTCCTCCATAAAAACTAAGTTGTGTCTTATACGCCGGTGCATCTTATACTCTGAAAAATACGGTATTTTCTGGCTGGGTCTTATTTTTGGGGAAACAGGATATATTAATTGCAAGTAAACCTCAGGTTCTGGATTTGCAATCCTTCAAGGCATGGGTACGTTTGTGGCAAGTGGGAGAGGCAAAGAGGGAGGGAGGTGAATCCATATGACGTGCTGAAAAAAAGCCAGCATTTATTTTTAACCCAGGGACCCAGAAATTACAGTCTGTATTAAAAGCATATAATCAGTGAACAATAAAGGAACAATAGGAATCTCCACTGTTGGAGCCTGAAGGGGTGGGCTCTCATCATAGCCACTATAATTTGCAAGGCTAAAAGCAGCCAAACCTTTTAAAAAGAGCTCAGAATTTTTTTTTTTTTAAAAAGAAGAACTTGGAAGATAATATACAGTCTTGCCTGGGGCAGATTTACGGTCAGTCATTTTGCCAGTCCACCATCTCTGAGCTTTGTAGGTTTTTGAAATCTTTCTCCTAGCTCAAGAAAAACCACACCACCATCACACACACACAAATGCTTTGGCCAGAGCAGGTAGTGAGATGAGAGGGTTTGCTGTAAGCATGTGTCCTTTTTCTGGGTTTGGAGCAATGTCTTTAACCTTGGTCATTTCATGTTGATTAATTGCTAGTTTCTCTTTGTGGCCGAGACTAACAGATAGAATTTCCTTCGGAATTTTCCAATCACATTTGGTTCATAGATTAATGGCTCAGAAGAAATATAGAGTATTGAAATGATGTTGGGCACTCAGTGAGTCCAGATGTTTTGTTCTGTATTCAGTTTTCCCCTCTTTTTCAAGTCTCTGTCTTCCAGTCCCTCCCTCTATCCTTCCAATCTTTCTTTTCTTCTCTCCTTCCCTTTCTCTCCTTCCTTCCATTCTTATTTTCTCTCCATCTCTCTCCTTCCTTCCATTTTTGAATATCATATATACCCTTTAATTACATCAACCAGTTTACTTTCTCATCAATCCACTTCACTATTTAACATCCATTCATATGGATACATGTACAAGCCTGTATCTTATTTCCAGTCAAAAATCATCAGAAGTCAAGAAAAATTTGGGCAGATCCTTTTCCTGCCATTATGAAAAGAAACCAGAACTCTCTCTTGTTGAATGAATGTTTAAAGCCCTAAATCCTATTTAGAAATTTGGACTCTATACGTTGGTTTACATGCATGCCTTCCACTATTAAGAAAAAGAAATTAAGTGTTAAATAGATGATAGATAGATGATTAGATAGATAGATAGATAGATAGATAGATAGATAGATAGATATAGATAGATAGATAGATAGATAGATAGATAGATAGATAGATAGATAGATAGATAGAGGTAGATAGATGATTAGATAGATAGAAGCTAGGTAGATGATAGATAGTAGATAGACGGTAGATGATTAGATAGAAGGATAGATAGATAGATAGATAGATAGATAGATAGATAGATAGATAGATAGATAGATAGATGGATGGATGGATGGATGATAGGTAGGTATGCAGGTTGATTGACAGGCAGACAGACAGATAATTTTCCTTTCTCTCTTTCCCTTTTATTTATTTATTAGATTTTTCCTGCCTTTCTTATTTTTTATAAATAACTCAAGATGGACAACCCACCTAATCTTCCTCCTTCTGTTTCCCCCACCACAAGAACCTCGGTTGAGATGGGGGGGGGGTTATCCCAAAATTCATCATGAAATGTAATTTGGGGGCTGCCCCAACCTCCCGTTTCACAGCTCCTGACTCCGGCTGCCCTTCCCCACAAAAACTCTTTTCATGTGGGACCCGGAATGCTCTTTAATAGAATGTCAGCCTGGAAAAACCTCGATGACTAAGATGGATTAGGTCACTCTCCCAAACGCCCGACTGTGGGGGGCGGGGGGGGGGAGTCCTTTCACATGCCTCTCTTAGGAAGCTTTGATTATACTTGCATTGATTCTGCAATGAGTACACAGCTCACAAATGGCTGGTTTTTACACCAGTTGTCTGCAGGAGTAAAGCTCTGAGTTTCCCCACAGTTTCACGGTTTATTTCTCTTGCCAATCCCAGGAGCGATTCACTGGCTGCTGAAAGAAGAGAACGTGTTTCCCTTTACCAAAGAAGAAAAGACATCAACAAGAATGCCTCACAGAGAAAAAAAAGAAAGAGAAGAATCATGTCCCATGGCTTAGGTCATAAACACAGATCAAGGACTATGGGAAAAGAAATTCCCAAGCATGTAGAATCAGAACATGTTAGTTGCATTGCCAAAGTGGCGAATATCTGTAGCTTGGGGATAGGATAAGGGTGAAGGTTCATTCTCCGAGCTTGTGGGTTGGTCTGGGCGGGGGGTTAGACTAGATAAGTCTAGTCTAAACTAGTCTAAACTAGACTAGACTAGTCTAAACTAGTCTAGTCTAGACTAGACTAGACTGGGTTAGTGTTTTAATGGGTTTTAATGGGTTTTTAGCTCCAAATTTTAATCCTGGCCAATTTTAATAAGTTTTTTAATTGTATTTTAATTTGTATTTATTGTATTGTATTTTTACCTGGCTGTGAACCGCCCTGAGTCCTTCGGGAGAAGGGCGGTATACAAATTTAAATAATAAATAAATAAAATAAATAAATAACCTACAAGGTCCCTTCCAACTCAGTTAATCTGTTAACATTTGTTAACATTTCATTACCAGGCTAGGTAACGTCTTCAGCGGAGTTTAATCTCCGCTGAAGATGTTACTTAGCCTGGTAACAAAAAATTCAGAAACCAATCCACAAGTTCAGAGAATGAACCTTCACCATGGGTGGGATTCTACCGGTTCGGACCCGTTCGGGTGAAGCGGTTGCTCCAAAGATCAGCTGGGAGCGAACCGGTTTACTCTGATAATCAGGTTGGCCTGCCCGCCCACGCCTGTGCTTCACTTACCTTTATCTCCTCAGCTGATTGGCATGGCAGAGAGATTGCCGCGCTTCAGCTTTGTTACTCACAAGTGGTAACCACAGAAGGTTAGTATTTGTAAAACTGCGCATGTGCGCACAACGCACAAAGGTTGTGCGCACAGGTTGTTAAACTGGCAGCTTCCCACCACTGACCTTCACCCTCAAATTAGTTGCTTTTACTACAAACATAAGGACTATGTAAGTAGTCCTTGATTTATGAGCACAATTGACCCCCAAATTTCCGTTGCTCAATGACACCATAGTTAAATGAGTTTTGCCATATTTTACAACTTTTCTTGCCATAGTTGTCAAGTTAATCATTGCAGTTGTTAAGTTACTAACACGGTTGTGTAGTAAATCCGGCTTCCCCATTGACTTTGCTTGTTGGAAGACCATAAAAAGTGATCGCATGACCCCAGGACACTGCAGCCGCCTTAAGTATGAAGCATCCAGATTTTGATCTGCAAATTTTGATGCTGCGACAGTCATGGAAAAATGGCCATCAATCATTTTCTTTTAGTGCTGTTGTAACTTGGAAGGGTCACTAAATGAATGATTGTAAGTCAAGGATTATGTGTACTTCTCATATCTGCCAAGGTGATTCTGTATAATATGAAGAACATTTGCTCAAATTTCAGGTGGCTCTGAGCATAAATTACTATTTATCACTTTATTAGTCTTTGAGAATAATCCTTTCTTCTGTTACATGCATAGTTTGAGCAGTGGTGATGCAGTGGTTAGAAGAAGTATGGCACGCTAACTCTGCTCACTGCTAGAAGTTCAATTCTGACCACTAAAGGTTGACTCAGCCGTCTTTCCTTCCAAGGTCAGTAAAGCGAGGACCCAGATTGTTCGGGGCAATATGCTATCAATATGTTTACAGTTGTTATAGAGGAAATAGGAGGAGGAAGATGTGCTGGATAGGTTTGTCACCTTGAATTATTTGTATAAATAATAAAGGTGAGATACAAATAAATGAATAAAATAAAAGGGATTGGAAAGAATAATCAGTGAATGCTAAGAGTTAAAAATCTGACTAGGTTTACTTGCCTCAGGCTGAACCGCTCTAAAGTGGGTAATATAGTTTTCAGGCTAAGTTCTCTCATGAACTAACAGAAAAGGTCAGTTTCACGTATGTACTTTACAACGTCTATAAACCACCCGTCTTCAGGTTCTGAGTGATATAGAAAGTAATAAGAAACTGTTAAAACAGACTTAAGCATAAGTCTTGGGCATTAAGAGAACATGAGGGCCATTCATGGCTGTATTCTTTACTTGAATGATTAACTTGGCTGCTGTTTCTATTTACTATCTGGATGTTTTTACCATTTTATTCTTTTGCATTGTTTTAGAATTTTAGAATTGCAAGCTGCCCAGAATCCCTTGGTTGAGTTGGGCGGCTATAGAAACTGAATGAATGAATGAATGAATGAATGAATGAATGAATGAATGAATGAATTTAAAGAATTTAAAGCAATTGAAAAGAAATGATCTTAAGTACCTATAGAAATATCAGAAGGGTTTAGGGGCCGTGTCTATCCCTGGGAGCAGCATGTTAAACAACCTGGAGGCTGCTATGGAAGTGGTATAACTTTTGGCCCATACCTCTCTTAGTTACTTCTCTTTGGTCTCTTCCTTCCTTCCTTCCTTCCTTCCTTCCTTCCTTCCTTCCTTCCTTCCTTCCTTCCTTCCTTCCTTCCTTCCATACATAAGCACATACATACTTAATGCAGTCCTAAGCTGAATTAACAGAGGAATAGAATCAAGATCATGTGAAAGTACCATTTTATAATGCCTTGGTAAGACCAAAGTTGGAAGATTGCATCTCGTTTTGGTCACCACAGTATAAAAGAGTTGTTGAGACTCTAGAAAAAATGCAAAGATGATTAAGGGACTGGAGGGTAAAACATATGAAGAAAGGTTGCAGGAACTGGATATGTCTAGTTTAATGAAAAGAAGGACTAGGGGAGACATGATAGCAATGTTCCAATATCTCAGGGGCTTCCACAAAGAAGAGGGAGTCTGAGCATCTGACGGCAGAACAAGAAGCAATGGGTGGAAACTAATCAAGGAGAGAAGCAACTTAGAACTAAGGAGAAATTTCCTGACAGTTAGAACAATTAATCAGTGGAACAACTTGCCTGAAGAAGTTGTAAATGCTCCAACACTGGAAGTTTTGAAGAAGAGATTGGATAAACATTTGTCTGAAGTGGTGTAGGGTTTCCTGCTTGGGCAGGGGGTTGGACTAGAAGACCTCCAAGGTCCCTTCCAACTTCATGATTCTATTATTCTCCTGAAGGTGAGGTATTCCCCAGCCCTTCCTAGAACCACATTGCCTTATATGTAATAAATTGAATTTGGTTTGTTTTGTGCTTTCAAGTCAGTATTGACTGCTGGTGATTGCATGGAAAAATCCCTGCAATTTTCTTGGTGAGAAATGATTTGCCATTGCCTTCTTCCTAAGGCTGAGAGAAAGTGACTCGCTCAAGGTTACCCAGCTGGCTTCATGTGCAATGAGGGACTAAACTCCCAGGCTTCTGATTTCATATGCTCTCAGTGTACATAAAAGAAAAGATACGTTCATCAAGGTACAACATTTACAACACAATTGATGGTCAATATATCAATATAAATCATAAGGATTGCCAGCAACAAAGTTACAGTCATACAGTCATAAGTGGAAAGAGATTGGTGATGGGAACGATGAGAAGATTAATAGTAGTGCAGATTTAGTAAATAGTTTGACAGTATTGAGGGAGCTATTTGTTTAGCAGAGTGATGGCGTTCGGGAAGAAGCTGTTCTTGTGTCTAGTTGTTCTGGTGTGCAATGCTCTGTAGCATCTATAGAATTGAACAAGAAATGCCAGACATTGAGAGGGTGGCTCCATTGGCCTTGGAGGAAACTGGGGAAGGGCAGAGTCAGTCCAGAAAAGGTTTTTCTTAAGTAGTAAAGTCTGCAGGCAAGGAAGAACAGAGTTAGGAGGAACATGAGGGACAGAGCTCAGGTGAGGAGCCAGGACCACCCACTCCTGATCCAAGGGCTCGGCGAGTGGAGAGGAGGCATGATCAGTGCAGACAGAGCAATCTACACCGGAGAAGAGTGCCCCACCCATCTTCACAAGGCACACCAGGGGAATGAGACTTAAGGAGATGCTGTGGGGAGGGGCATTTGTTGGGAACAAACACTGAGTTTCTGAAATGTGCGTGCTGGCGTTTGAACTGGCCAAGAGTCCTTGCATTCCTGTGGGCATTCTGGACTAAATACTTGGATCTTTTGTTCCTTGAACTCCTTGATTTGCCCTTGATTTGCCAAAAACCTTTGGATTTATTGCTGAGCAGCCTTGGAGCAGACAGCGCAGGGCTCGACTAATTGCAGCCAGAAGCTGCTTGAGGTTTGTGTGGGAGTTTGTTATCATTCTGCTCTGGGACTTGCCAGATGCGTGGGAACATTTGGGGGAACTTTGGCGCAATAAAGGGGTGGTTTGAACTGCCAACTGTTTGTGTGATCTTTGTACCGTGTCCTGAGTCAGCACAGGAACATGCTTGCCTTTCCGATTGTGTGAAGATGCTCTGGATGCCATATGAGATGTTGGGACACTGGGTGCCCAATAGGTAGCAGGCTGCCCATCCTTGCATTGGTGTTTGAGGAGGGTGTCAAAGTGGTGAAGAAGGGGCTTTGCAGTTTATATTTTATTTAATGCCCTAGTGATGCAGCAGCTCATGGGACACTCCCATTTCAGTGAACCTGCTACTTTGAGGAGGGATAAGTATCTACTAGTGTGTGGGGAGGGCACCTCTTCTAAATGGAGAAACTTGCTCTGAAACTGAGAAATGCCGTTTCTGTTCAGGTGAGAAGGACAGACCTGGCAGCCATTCAGTTTCTTGATTTAATTATTGTCAGGCCTGGAAGTCATCTTTTGCATTAGGCCTTCAAACCTGCCAGGTTTACTACTGTGGAAAAGTGGAAGGGGGGAGTGTATGGAGCACGGGTGGTATATAGTCCTAATAACATTCCTTTTTCAGAGAATCAAGGACATCTTGCACTGCACCTGGAAGGCTGGAACTGGGAAGCATCTCCAGTTGGGATGGGGCTTAGATTGGACCATGTGATGGACATTTTGAGTGTTGGGCAGGGACTTGAACTTTTCTTTGGGTGGGGAAAACCTGGAAACTTTCAGATTGGGGTTTTCCCAGATGTGCCAATATGACATCTATGACATAATATGACATAATAAAATGGAACTTTGAGGAAACTCAAGCCTCAGAGGTTTATTTTGTTGGAAAACTGAGAAATTACTTGGAACCCTGACAATTATCTTAAATGTCCACTGTTTCCCATGTTCGCAATTCTCCTTATGTTTTTGAAGACTTACCATTGACATACACTAAGGTGCCCAAAACTTCTAAGGGAAGGCTTTTTCCCTTAAAAAACAACAGCAACCCAAATACTTTAGCTGTTGAGTCAGGAACATTCAATCATTTTTCTCCAAGCCCATAACTTTTCTCTTCTTCTATGAATTGAATTATGATGATTAAGTTCAAGGTCTTTAATGTTGTCCTGGCTTCCTTTCTTTTTTTATAACATGATTTTGTTCTGACTTCCTCAATATATCAGAAGTTATTAAGCAGTGTCTTTTATTGATTCCAGAAAATATTTTTTTTTCCTGGAGGATATAATTCATCCTTTATGGGTTAGAACTACAGGGCCCTGACAGAACAGAGTCAGCTTCAACTGGCAACTTAAATATAAACTGAGATGTTACTTTAGAAATAGATGTTTATGTTTGCTGAAAGTTACAGACACTGTCCAGAAAGTATGGCTCTATCCAAGATGTTTTGTCAAATTAAGTGTTGGAAAAGTGGCATGGTGGCCTAGTGGCGAAGACACTCACCTCCCACTTGGAAGTCTGAGAGCTCAACCTAGGTAATGGTAGATGCTTCTCTCTCCTAAGACACAAAGAAAAAATATTATTTGCTGCAAAGTTCATGAAGTGTCAGGGGAATGGGACAACTTGCTGTGGCCAACTCACCATGGGCAACTCATCATGGCCAACTCACCACGGCCAACTCACCATGGCCAACTCACCAAGGCCAACTCACCATGGCCAACTCACCACGGCCAATTCACCACGGCCAACTCACCATGGCCAACTCATCACGGCCAACTCACCATGGCCAACTCACCATGGCCAACTCATCACGGCCAACTCACCATGGCCAACTCACCACAGCCAACTCACAAAGGCCAACTCACCATGGCCAGCTCACCATGGCCAACTCATCACGGCCAACTCACCATGGCCAACTCACCAAGGCCAACTCATCACGGCCAACTCATCACGGCCAACTCACCATGGCCAACTCACCACGGCCAACTCATCACGGCCAACTCACCATGGCCAACTCACCAAGGCCAACTCACCAAGGCCAACTCACCAAGGCCAACTCACCATGGCCAGCTCACCACAGCCAACTCACCATGGCCAACTCACCATGGCCAACTCACCACAGCCAACTCACAAAGGCCAACTCACCATGGCCAACTCACCATGGCCAGCTCACCATGGCCAACTCACCACGGCCAACTCACCACGGCCAACTCATCACGGCCAACTCACCATGGCCAACTCACCAAGGCCAACTCACCAAGGCCAACTCACCAAGGCCAACTCACCATGGCCAGCTCACCAAGGCCAACTCACCAAGGCCAACTCACCACGGCCAACTCACCACGGCCAACTCACCACAGCCAACTCACAAAGGCCAACTCACCACAGCCAACTCACAAAGGCCAACTCACCAAGGCCAACTCACAAAGGCCAACTCACCATGGCCAGCTCACCATGGCCAACTCACCAAGGCCAACTCACCAAGGCCAACTCACCATGGCCAACTCACCACGGCCAACTCACCACGGCCAACTCACCACAGCCAACTCACAAAGGCCAACTCACCACAGCCAACTCACAAAGGCCAACTCACCATGGCCAACTCATCATGGCCAACTTACCATGGCCAACTGGTTGTGGGACAATTCACCACAGCCAACTCACTGCAGGACAACTCACTGTGGGACAATGTAACAATTCTATTTCATTATTTAAAATAAAAAGAATATTTTAATTTTTGCCATTCATATTTCATTTTGTCCCTCCTTTCGCATCCTTTCTTTAAAGATTCTATTCCACAATAGATATTCATCTTTGATATTAGTGTAACTCTGGTCCCACAGCAAGTTGTCCTATGGCGAGATGGTCGTGGTGAGTTGTCCTGCAGCAAGGTGGCCGTGGCAAGTTGGCTGTGGCGACTTAGCCATGATGAATTGGCTGTGACATGCTGATCATGGCGAGTTGGCTGTGGTGAATTGTCATAGACTTGTGTCAGGAAAGGCATTCGTCCAGCTCCATCCAGTCGCCCTGATTCTACTTCAAATTAAGGGATAACACGGCCATAAAAAGGAAGTTGCTGCTGGAAAAGATCAGAGGTGGTAGATGAATCTAGAAGAAGGAATAGATTTTTTTTTCTTTTATGGCTAGGCAGGAAAAAGAAAACTATGGCAGGATCTTTGATTGACAATCCTCCCACTGCACCCTACAAAAGCAATCCACGTTTGATGGAAAGACAAAATCAATTCCCACAAAGGATGAGTTATCGAGAAAGGGAATGAAGTTAGCGGAGATGGCAAAACTGACTATTTTAATTAAAGAGAAGAATCCATCAAATTTTGTTTCTACTTGGAAACCGTTTCTGCACTGTTTACTTGAAACTGGGGGAAAAAAAGATGCTTCCATGGTCATGTGGCCAGCATGATTATAGGTACCACTTTGGTGAGAAGGTAACACCATTCTTATATACAGGCTTGAGTAATAAGCCTATATATCCGTGATGGCGAACCTATGGCACGTGTGCCAGAGGTGGCATGCAGAGCCCTCTCCGATGGTACATGAGCCGTTGGGCTGGTTCAGTTCCGCTGCATATATGTGAGCTCGTCTCCTGCCATCTTCAGGTCTCTGCCGCGTAGGCGCAGGGGGACAGGGAGCGTGCAGGGGGGCTGGGGCGCATGCATGGAGGCGGGGTGGGTGCAGGGGGCGCATACATGGGGAAGCACATGCAGGGGACTGTGTGCATATGTGCAGGGGGTGGGGCACACGCACATTGCAGTTTGGGGGTTTGGGAAGACGTGCTTTGGGCACTTAGTCCAGAAAAGGTTAGCCATCGCTGCTATACAGTCCTTATCATTTACACTTGACATCCCAAATCTTGCCCACTCTTGCTTTATAACAAGAAGGAATGTTCTGTGACACTGTTTATTTGGTTTATATGAACCTTATAAGTGGGAGCAAGGGGAAACTTGCTCTTCTGTAGATACAGTATGTCAAGAGTTCGGTTCTCTTTATTTCAGTAGGCGTTACTAGGGATGATTGAAGTTTTAAGACACAGAGAAAGTACTTGGTTAAAAATAGCTGGATTTGACTGAATGTGTCAAAGGAGAACAAGTAAGCCGTTGCCCAAGGTTCCCCTAAAGCTTTGGAAGTGTTTTGAAAGGAATTATTCTCAGAAACCTTTAAGCCACTTTGACTCTCTCTGCTTAGATTCATCTGAGAAATACGGGCCAATGAATTGATTTTGCCTTAGTGAACACTGAACTCCCACAAAGCTGATCTCCCATGAAACACAGTTTTCTCTGTAATCAGCCAATCTTGAAAGCCTGGGTCTAATCAAAGTAACATCCCGTTAAGAAAACTTGAGCTAGTTACCAAAAATATAACAATAAAAGTCGAAAGGAAATCTTTGCAGGTATTTGGTCAAATGTCCTCATGATTGTTGAATTTGATGGGCTCTGGGCTCTTCACAATAAGAATTATTCTAATGTATTTTGATGGGCTTAGTGTCCAATAACTGTCTAATAACTGTGCTTAGGTTTTTCCAAGCTCCAGTGCCGTTTCAAACATGTGCTTAATCTGTTCAGGATTTTTCATGACTTAACGTTGGTTCCGTCCCAGGCGCCTGATGGACCCGGAGAGGTTCCGGACGGAGCTTGGGCCATTCCCTGAGGGTCTGGCTCACGGCACGTCTGAGGAACTTGTTGCGGCCTGGGAACGGGCCGCGGCGGGGGCCTTAGATCGTGTCATGCCTTTGCGGCCTCTGACCCGGCGCAGGTCCCAACCGGCTCCCTGGTTCTCCGAGGAGCTGAGGGGGATGAAGCGCCGGAGAAGACGCCTAGAGAGTTCCTGGAGGTCTAGCCGTTCAGAGGCTGATCGGACACTAGTGAAGTCCTATACAAGGACTTACCTAGTGGCATTGAGGGAAGCGAGGCGTTGCTACGCCTCCTCCCTCATTGCGTCGGCAGATAACCGCCCAGCCGCCCTGTTCCGGGTGACTCGTTCCCTTCTTCACCAGGGGGAGCGGGATGACCCGCTGCAGGGACGTGCTGAGGAGTTTAACGGTTATCTATACGATAAAATCGTTCAGCTTCGGGACGGGTTGGACCAAGATTGCGGTGACTCAGGTGAGGCGTCCGAGGTGGTCTTGGTGACATTGTCTGGGATGAGTTTGACCCTGTGGCTCCGAGGACATGGACAGGTTGTTGGGTAGACTGAATGCCACCACGTGTTTACTGGACCCGTGCCCTCCTGGCTGGTGCTGGCCACTCAGGAGGTGACACGAGGCTGGCTCAGGCGATTACGATCGCTTCTTTGGTGGAGGTGTCTTTCCGGCCGCCTTGAAAGAGGCGGTGGTGAGACCCCTCCTTAAGCCTTCCCTGGACCCGGCTGTTTTAGGTAATTATCGTCCGGTCTCCAACCCGCTCCGCGAAGGTTGTAGAAATATGGTGGCATATCAGTTTCCCCTGCACCTGGATGAAACCGTCTATCTAGACCCGTTCCAGTCCGGTTTCCGGCCGGTTACAACACAGAGCGGCTTTGGTCGCGTTGGTGGATGATCTCTGGAGGGCCAGGGATAGGGGTTGTTCCTCTGCCCTGGTCCTATTAGACCTCTCAGCGGCTTTCGATACCATCGACCATGGTATCCTGCTGCGCCGGCTGGAGGGATTGGGAGTGGGAGGCACCGTTTATCGGTGGTTCTCCTCCTATCTCTCCGACCGGTCGCAGTCGGTGGTGACAGGGGCAGAGGTCGGCCCGGGCGCCTCACTTGTGGGGTGCCGCAGGGTCGATCCTCTCGCCTTCTGTTTAACATCTACATGAAGCCGCTGGGTGAGATCATCAGTGGTTTCGGCGTGAGGTATCAGCTGTATGCGGATGACACCCAGCTGTACCTTTCCACGCGGACCACCCCAGCGAAGCTATCAGTGCTGTCCCGGTGTCTGGAGGCTGTCACGGGTCTGGATGGGGAGAAACAGGCTCAAGCTCAATCCCTCCAAGACAGAGTGGCTGTGGATGCCGGCATCCCGGTACAGTCAGCTAAATCCGCGGCTGACCATCGGTGGCGAGTCATTGGCCCCGATGGAGGGGGTGCGCAACTTAGGCGTCCTCCTGGATGAACGGCTGTCTTTGGAAGATCATTTGACGGCCGTCTCCAGGAGAGCGTTTTACCAGGTTCGCCTGGTGCGCCAGTTGCGCCCCTTTCTGGACCGGGATGCCCTGTGCACAGTCACCCACGCACTCGTGACGTCTCGCCTGGATTACTGCAATGCTCTCTACATGGGGCTCCCCTTGAAGGGCATCCGGAGGCTGCAGTTAGTCCAGAATGCGGCTGCGCGGGTGATAGAGGGAGCCCCTCGTGGCTCCCGTATAACACCCATCCTGCGCAGACTGCACTGGCTACCTGTGGCCTTCCGGGTGCGCTTCAAGGTTTTGGTGACCACCTTTAAAGCGCTCCATGGCATAGGGCCGGGTTATCTACGGGACCGCCTACTGCTACCGAATACCTCTCACCGACCCGTGCGCTCTCACAGAGGGACTCCTCAGGGTGCCGTCAGCGAGGCAATGTCGTCTGGCGGCCCAGGAAGGGCCTTCTCTGTGGGGGCTCCCACCCTCTGGAATGAACTGCCCCCAGGACTTCGTCAGCTTCCGGACCTTCGGACCTTCCGCCGCGAGCTTAAAACATACCTATTTAATTGCGCAGGACTGAGTTAGTTTTTAGTTTGTGGGTTTTAACTTGGGTTTTAATTTTTTATATTTTTAATTATTAGGCTTTTGAATAAGTTTTTTACTTGTTTTTAGAATTGTATTTATTGCTTTTAAATGCCTGTAAACCGCCCCGAGTCCTTTGGGAGATAGGGCGGTATATAAATATAAACAATAAATAAATAAATAAATAAATAAACGCTGAGCAACAATTGATTGTTTGTTTCCCACCCCTATTTTTATAAATAACTCAAAGAGGCAAACACATACAATATGCCTTTCTCTTATTTCCCCACAACAGCAAGCATGTTGGGAATTGGACTGAAAGAGGGCAGCTCGCCCAAAGTCACTCAGCCAGATTTCATGCCTAAGGTGGGACTAGAACTCACAATCTCATGATGGTTGGCCCAAAGTCATCTAGTCATCTTTCATGTGTAAGGTGGGACTAAAATTCACAGTCTCCTGATGATTGGCTCAAAGTCATCCAGTCTCCCATGAAAGCAACCATGAAGGGAATTGGACTGAAAGAGGGCAACTCGCCCAAAGTCACTCAGCCAGATTTCATGCATAAGGTGGTACTAGAACTCACAGTCTCCTGATGATTGGCCCAAAGTCATCCAGCCAACTTTCATGTGTAAGACAGGACTAGAACTCACAAACTCATGACGATTGGCCCAAAGTTATCCAGCCAACTTTCATGTGTACAGTGTAATGATGTGTCATAGTCTTCTCTTTTCTAGCCTGATGCCTTAACCACTAGACCAAATTGGCTCTTCATGTAGCTCTGTTAACCAAAGAACTGGCATGTCACCATTAGAAAATTAGCAAAGTGCAGAGAAATTACTCTAGTGTATTTCATGGAGGACAAAAGGCATCCATCTAATTCCCCACATAAGCAAGTAAACATGGCAGAAACTTCTGCCACTTTTAGAACTAGAACTAAAATAGAACTAGAAGAAGCCATTAATTGAATTTGAAATCCTCAGCATTGTTCCAGGGGACCCAATGCAGGGGTGAAATGCTCCCAGTTCGGACCGGTTCGACTGAACCGGTAGCGATGGTGGCCGTGGTTCGGAGAACCAGTAGCGATGGTGGCACGAGGCTCTGCCCACCAGCCCAGTCATTGTTTTTTACCCTCTGCGCATGTGCAGAAGAGTTTGCGCATGCACAGAAGGTCCATGCGCGCACGTGATGCTTGTCCACTTCCGAACCAGTTGGGAAGGTAAATAGATTTCACCCCTGAGCCAATTCCACCAATAGATCTTTTGGAACCTTTCACGTACTTCTTCTTTTTTTAAAATTATTTTTTATTAAAGAAATTACTTCCAATGTTCTTTACAGCAGAACACTCAACGCATATGAGTGTTATTCTTATGGAACTTTTCACGTTCTCAAAGGCTGATGTCTGAAGGCAGCTGACACAGCACAACGCTGTGCCACTGTATTTCTAGATAAACGTCTATTTTCAGGGAACGGAAGAGGAAAATGTGCTCCTCTCTGTGTCCATAAAGCTGACGTGACATGGATACTCCAGTTGAAAATGGATGCATTTTTCAGGCTGTCAGAGTACATCAGTGGACAAACAACATCATGTGTGTCAGGGCGTAAGAAGCTATCTAATTAAACATTTATTTGATATCTTGCTTTTCTTTAAGAGTTCTCAAGGGTTTTAGCTGAAAACAAAACGAAGGCGTAATTAGCAATGAAAATTGCGAGGACATCCTAGAGTCGCGCTTAACTGCTGGTGATTCCACCCAGACAGTTTTCTTGGCAGTGTTATAGCTGTGCTTCGCCGTAGCTGCCCTTGCAGGAATCGATCTTCCTCCCTCGGCTTCATAGCTGCAAACCTGAAATTCCTGTGTGATTTCCCTTCAATGTTCTAAGCAGGGCTAATCCTGCTTAATTTCTAAGTCTTGCTGCCATCTGCCGCTCCTCTCAAAGCAACACGGAAATGCAAATATGGAAACAGCTGCAGCAGATGCAAGAGAGAGAGAGAGAGAGAGAGAGAGAGAGAGAGAGAGAGAGAGAGAGAGAGAGAGAGAGAGAGGGAATGAGTCACTTGCAAATGGAGAGATGATTAAGAAGGTTACTCCATTTAAGAAAAGATTTTCTACAAAGAAAATGCCTTTCTAAAATAAAAAGGAATGGATTTTTTCCCCTAGCCTACGGAAGTCCATTGGAGAGGATTATTATTATTCTGGTGTATGGGGACACAGAAGGACACCGCGAAGGATGATCTCAGAAGATGGATAGGTTTGTGTGGGACAAGGCAATTCTTCATTATGCTTGCTTCAAAATTATGAAGACTTTTTATGAAATTATGAAGACTCCCCCCACTTTTTATTGTCCCATAAATTGGAACCCATGCAGCTGTGTTAACACAGGAGTATTGCTCCCTAAAAATGCTCCCCCCCCTCAAATCCCTAACTGGGAAGAATAGCCAGTATTGTTCTCACATCCCTGAGAATTAAATTTGGCTCTTGTTACAACAGGTAGTTGGGGGTTCCAGCAAGACCGGTTGCAGGAATTGGGTGTCTCTAGTTTAGTGAAAAGAAGAACCCGGGGTGACATGATAGCAGCCTTCCAATATTTGAGGGACTGCCACAAAGAAGAGAGGGGTCAACCTATTCTCCAAAGCACCTGAAACCAGGACAAGAAGCAACAAATGGAAACTAATCAAGAAGAGAAGCAACCTAGAAATAGGGAGAAATTTCCTGATAGTTAGAACAGTTAATCAGTGGAATAATTTGCTTCCAGAAGTTGTGAATGCCCCATCAATAGAAGTTTTAAAGAAGCGATTGGACAACTATTTGTCTGAAATGGTACAGGGTTTTTTGCCCAAGCAAGTGATTGGATTAGAAGACCTCCAAGTTTCCATCCAATTCTGTTATTCTGATATTCTGTTTTGTTATTCTGGTAATGTTAAACCAGAGGAAAAAGGAAGAGTGCTAACTGCAAACTCATTTTATATATCTTTAAGAACATTGTATGAACATGTTGATTGGATGCTATTGTAATGGTTGGGGCAGAGAAGGAAAGAAAGAAGAAAATGTTAAGACAATAGGAAAGGAAAATACAAGTAAGTATTAAAGTGAAAATATTGGGGTTTGTAACATAAGAGATATTTGAATCTATTTCTCTAACAGAAACATAGATTGCTTCTCAATTTTGTGAAAATCTGTCAGATCACCAGAGATAGTCATTTTCTCTGATGTCCCATTTATGAAATACTGATATTCTATGAGATTACAGATTAACAGAGTTGGAGGAGACCTTGTAGGTCATCTAGTCCACACCCACACCCACACACAAGCAGGAGACCCTACATCATTTCTGATAAATGGCAATCCAATCTCTTCATGAAAGCCTCCAATGATGAAGCTCCCACAACTTCTGAAGGCAGCTTCTGTTTCATTGGTTGATTGCTCTCATTGTCAGAAAATTTATCCAGGGGTGAAATCTAAAATTTTTTGCTACCTGTTCTGTGGGTGTGGCTTGGTGAATGATGTAACTGGGTGGGCATGGCCAACTCACCATGGCCAACTCACCATGGCCAACTCAATGTCACTCACAGCCATGCCCACTCAGTCACAACCCCCACCAAGCCACACCCACACACAAGCAGGAGACCCTACATCATTTCTGATAAATGGCAATCCAATCTTTTCATGAAAGCCTCCAATGATGAAGCTCCCACAACTTCTGAAGGCAGCTTCTGTTTCATTGGTTGATTGCTCTCATTGTCAGAAAATTTATCCAGGGGTGAAATCTAAATTTTTTTGCTACCTGTTCTGTGGGGGGGGCTTGGTGAATGATGTAACTGGGTGGGCATGGCCAACTCACCACAGCCAACTCACCATGGCCAACTCACCATGGCCAACTCACCATGGCCAACTCACCATGGCCAACTCAATGTCACTCACAGCCATGCCCACTCAGTCACAACCCCCACCAAGCCACACCCACACACAAGCAGGAGACCCTACATCATTTCTGATAAATGGCAATCCAATCTTTTCATGAAAGCCTCCAATGATGAAGCTCCCACAACTTCTGAAGGCAGCTTCTGTTTCATTGGTTGATTGCTCTCATTGTCAGAAAATTTATCCAGGGGTGAAATCTAAATTTTTTTGCTACCTGTTCTGTGGGTGTGGCTTGGTGGGTGGGTGTGTCCTGTGACTGAGTGGGCGTGGCCAACTCAATGTCACTCACAGCCATGCCCACTCAGTCACAACCCCCCCACCAAGCCACACCCACAGAACCCAGTAGAGAAAAAAATTAATTAATTAAAACTAATAGTAAAAGTAATTAATTAATTAATTAATTAAAACTAATAGTAAAAGTAAAAGTAATTAAATTAATTAATTAATTAAAACTAATAGTAAAAGTAATTAATTAATTAATTAAAACTAATAGTAAAAGTAATTAATTAATTAATTAATTAATTAATTAAAAATAAATTTAAAATGTGTCATTCGGAGGCCCGGAGCCGCCACCTGCCTCAACCAGGTTGGGAGTGGACCATTCCCGACACCAGCCTTGTCCCGAGCCGCCGCCCATTCTTCCTTCACCACGCGACTTATACTTACTTTCCTCCAGCGGCTGGCTGCCAGAAAGGCAAGCGTCCAAAAGTTATCGGAGTTGCTCTCCTTGAATATGCCGCCTTGTTCTATATACTGGCGCAAGCGCACACCCAACCTGCCGCTGATAAATAAATGAAATAAATGGTGTGCGCTTGCGCAGCTGGTGCATGGAACAAGCAGCAATGGCGGCAGCATATTCAAGGAGAGGGATTCCAGTAACTTTTGGATGCTTGCCTTTCCTAACAGCCAGCCGCTGGAAGAAAGTAAGTATACGCTGCGTGGCAAAGGAAGAGCAGGCAGTGGCTCGGGCAAGACTGGTGTCGGGAATGGTGCATTCCCGACCCGGTTGAGGCAGGCGGCGGCTCCAGGAAAAGGCGGAGTCGGGAATGGTGCATTCCCGACCCGGTTGAGGCAGGCGGCGGCTCCAGGAAAAGGCAAGCGTCCAAAAGTTATCGGAGTTGCTCTCCTTGAATATGCCGCCTTGTTCTATATACTGGCGCAAGCGCACACCCAACCTGCCGCTGATAAATAAATGAAATAAATGGTGTGCGCTTGCAGCTGGTGCATGGAACAAGCAGCAATGGCGGCAGCATATTCAAGGAGAGGGATTCCAGTAACTTTTGGATGCTTGTTTTCCTAGCAGCCAGCTGCTGGAAGAAAGTAAGTATATGCTGCGTGGCAAAGGAAGAGCAGGCAGTGGCTCGGGCAAGACTGGTGTCGGGAATGGTGCATTTCCTGACCCGGTTGGGGCAGAGAAGGAAAGAAAGAAGAAAAAAAAAATAAATTAATTAATTAAAAATAAATTTTAAAAATGTGCTATTCCCGGAGGCCCCGGAGCCGCCACCTGCCAAAACTGGGTCGGGGAATGCACCATTCCCCACTTCGGCCTTTCTCTGGAGCTGCCGCCCACTCACCGTCTGCTCGCCACCTGCTCGCCCTTTGTCTTTGGTCAGGGGCCAGGGCCCAAGGACACCCCATTCCCTGAGTCCCCGGAGTTACCCCCTGCTCGCCACCTCCTCAACCAGGTCAGGGAGTGGACCATTCCCCAACACCAGCCTTGTCCCAGAGCCGCCGCCCATTCTTCCTTCACCACGCGACTTATACCTACTTTCCTCCAGCGGCTGGCTGCCAGAAAAGGCAAGCGTCCAAAAGTTATCGGAGTTGCTCTCCTTGAATGTGCCGCCTTGTTCTATATACTGGCTGCGCAAGCGCACACCCAACCTGCCGCTGATAAATAAATGAAATAAATGGTGTGCGCTTGCGCAGCTGGTGCATGGAACAAGCAGCAATGGCGGCAGCATATTCAAGGAGAGGGATTCCAGTAACTTTTGGATGCTTGCCTTTCCTAACAGCCAGCCGCTGGAAGAAAGTAAGTATACGCTGCGTGGCGAAGGAAGAGCAGGCAGCGGCTCCGGGGCAAGACTGGTGTCGGGGAATGGTGCATTCCCCGACCCGGTTGAGGCAGGCGGCGAGCAGGGGGTGGCTCCGGGGTCTCAAGGGAATGAGGCATTCCTGGGCCCTGACCAAAGGTGAAGGGCGAACAGGCGACAAGTGGGCGAAGGAAGAGCAGGCGGCGGCTCCAGGAAAAGGCCGGAGTCGGGGAATGGTGCATTTCCGGACCCGGTTGGGGCAGGCGGCGGCTCCGGGGCCTCAGGGAATGGGCCCCGGCCCCTGACCTAAGGGCGAGCAGGTGATGAGCTGCCTTCCCGGTGTTTGCAAAGGCTGGACTGAGGGTCATAGACTGGTTTAGGGGTCTGGCCAGCCAGTGATTGCTACCAGATAGGCGAACCAGAACTAATCTCTGCTACCTACTCGCCTGATCCGGTCCAATCTGGTAGCATTTCACCCCTGTATTTATCCTTATTTCCAGGTTGAATTTCTCCTTGATCAGTTTCCATCCATTATTCCTTGTCTGACCTTCAAGTGCTTTGGAAATTAGGTTGACCCAGTGGTGAAATGTAAAATTTGTTACTACTGGTTCTGTGGATGTGGCTTGGTGAATGATGTAACTGGGTGGGCATGGCCAACTTTTTTTTTCCTTTTAAAAGCATTTTTTCTACAATCTTTTCATGAAAGCCTCCAATGATGAAGCTCCCACAACTTCTGAAGGCAGCTTCTGTTTCATTGGTTGATTGCTCTCATTGTCAGAAAATTTATCCAGGGGTGAAATCTAAAATTTTTTGCTACCTGTTCTGTGGGTGTGGCTTGGTGAATGATGTAACTGGGTGGGCATGGCTTGGTGGGCGTGGCCAACTCAATGTCACTCACAGCCATGCCCACTCAGTCACAACCCCCCCACCAAGCCACACCCACAGAACCCAGTAGAGAAAAAAATTAATTAATTAAAACTAATAGTAAAAGTAAAAGTAATTAAATTAATTAATTAATTAAAAATAAATTTAAAAAATGTGTCATTCCCGGAGGCCCCGGAGCCGCCACCTGCCTCAACCAGGTCGGGGAATGCACCATTCCCCACTTCGGCCTTTCTCTGGAGCTGCCGCCCACTCACCGTCTGCTCGCCACCTGCTCGCCCTTTGCCTTTGGTCAGGGTCCAGGGCCCAGGGACGACCCATTCCCTGAGGCCCCGGAGTTGCCCCCTGCTCGCCGCCTCCTCAACCAGGTTGGGGAGTGGACCATTCCCCGACACCAGCCTTGTCCCGGAGCCGCCGCCCATTCTTCCTTCACCACGCGACTTATACTTACTTTCCTCCAGCGGCTGGCTGCCAGAAAAGGCAAGCGTCCAAAAGTTATCGGAGTTGCTCTCCTTGAATATGCCGCCTTGTTCTATATACTGGCTGCGCAAGCGCACACCCAACCTGCCGCTGATAAATAAATGAAATAAATGGTGTGCGCTTGCGCAGCTGGTGCATGGAACAAGCAGCAATGGCGGCAGCATATTCAAGGAGAGGGATTCCAGTAACTTTTGGATGCTTGCCTTTCCTAGCAGCCAGCTGCTGGAAGAAAGTAAGTATATGCTGCGTGGCAAAGGAAGAGCAGGCAGTGGCTCCGGGGCAAGACTGGTGTCGGGGAATGGTGCATTCCCCGACCCGGTTGAGGCAGGCAGCGAGCAGGGGGTGGCTCCGGGATCTCAGGGGAATGAGGCATTCCTGGGCCCTGACCAAAGGCGAAGGGTGAACAGGCGACAAGTGGGTGAAGGAAGAGCAGGCGGCGGCTCCAGGAAAAGGCCGGAGTCGGGGAATGGTGCATTTCCTGACCCGGTTGGGGCAGGTGGCGGCTCCGGAGCCTCAGGGAATGGGTCCCGGCCCCTGACCTAAGGGCAAGCAGGTGATGAGCTGCCTTCCCGGTGTCCCGATGTCCAGCTTTCAAAGGCTGGACTGAGGGCCATGGACTGGTTTAGGGGTCTGGCCAGCCAGTGATTGCTACCAGATCGGCGAACCAGAACTAATCTCCGCTACCTACTCGCCTGATCCGGTCCAATCTGGTAGCATTTCACCCCTGTATTTATCCTTATTTCTAGGTTGAATTTCTCCTTGATCAGTTTCCATCCATTATTCCTTGTCTGACCTTCAAATGCTTTGGAAATTAGGTTGACCCAGTGGTGAAATGTAAAATTTGTTACTACTGGTTCTGTGGATGTGGCTTGGTGAATGATGTAACTGGGTGGGCGTAGCCAACTTTTTTTTCCTTTTAAAAGCATTTTTTCTACAACCTCTTCACCCAAAGAGGTTGTAAAAAATGCTTTTAAAAGCCTCTGATGATCAGGCAACTCAGCTGGGATCTCCAGAAAAAATGCTTTTAAAGGCTCTGACGATCCCAGTTGAGCCGCGCAATCATCAGAGGGTTTTTTTTTTACTTTTAAAAACATTTTTTCAGCCGAAGAAAAAATGCTTTTAAAAGTAATAAAAAAACCCATGATGATCGTACAGCTCAGCTGGGCATGGGTGGGGGGTGGGGGCAGGGATTATTGCTACCGGTTCTCCAAACCACCCACCGCCATCGCTACCGGATCAGTGATCCGGTCCGAACCGGGAGCATTTCACCCCTGGGTTGACCCCCCCCCTTGTCTCTGTGGCAGCCCCTCAAATATTGGAAGACTGCTATCATGTCTCCCCTGGTCCTTCTCTTCACTAGACTAGACATGCCCAGTTCTTGCAAAGATTCTTCATATGTTTTAGTTTCCAGTCCCCTAGCCAAATTTGTGAACACTCAGAGTCCAAATCACTTATTCCCAATTGTTTTCAAAGCGGCCCTGCAATTTGCCACCAGAATATTAAACAACATTGATTTTTCCCAAGGGGTTTGTCCTTGCTTAAACCTCTCTATTTTAACAAGACAGTTGCTAATTCATCAAAGAACTACCAGCCTGGGCAAACAATCAAATATTAAACAACAGCCTAATCAAGGAACCATCAAGACAACTCCCACCAACACTGACGGGGCAAGCCCCTTGTATATAAACAAGGAGAAAACCCCACTCCCTTCTAGCACTGATGAGGTTACCTAGCTGGGCAATGAAATGTATTCAAGAAAACAACCAAGCTCAGAGAGCACCAAGGATGCTATTATTCAGCATTATTTTGTTTTCTTTTATTTACATGGATTTATCAGCTGCCCAGCTCCAATTTTTCTTTCCTAATCGGATGCCCTCCAGATTTGTTGGACAGTTTCCATGGTCTGTGCTGGCTGAGGATGATGTGTGCTGTAGTCTGATAGACCCAGGCAGCACCCGATTGGTGAGGAATGTTCTGTGCAGTCAAAAGAATCCTTCCGTTTTCCTTCCTTTCCCATCAGAGAAGGAACCTGAGTGCCTTTCAGTCCCACACAAAGCAGCAAATTAATCTCTTTCTAAAGCCTTACGATAACATTGTTAGAACTGACATATCAGCTCCTGTCCAGACAGTTGTAGATTTACTTGAAAACAGCTCTATTTGCTTCTCGCCAGTGTTTAATTTTACTCAGAAGCTGCCAGCACTGAGCGGCCTTTATTAAGTGCCAATCTGAAAGCATCACCCAAAGAAGATATGCAGGAAAGAGTGGGACCCACTTTCGGGAATGTTAAAAAGCAAAAGTTATGGACACGTACAAGTTTGCAAAGGAGGCATTGCTAGCTAGCTCCAGAGGAGGGCTCTTGATAATCTCCGCTTGGTCGATAGACTTCTCTTGTATGCTTACTTTTTGTTTATTTTATGAAAAACCTTTTTTTTTATTTCTTTTTGTCACAACAGTATACACAAACAATTGTCATAGATAAAACAACATAACTTGAAGAAAATATATACAAAATATTTATAGAATAGAATCAAGATCACGTGAAGTTTTAGTACCACTTTATAATGCCTTGGTAAGGCCACACTTGGAATATTGCATCCAGTTTTGGTCGCCACGATGTAAAAAAGATGCTGAGACTCTAGAAAGAGTGCAGAGAAGAGCAACAAAGGTGATTAGGGGACTGGAGGCTAAAACATATGAAGAACGGTTGCAGGAACTGGGTATGTCTAGTTTAATAAAAAGAAGGACTAGGGGAGACATGATAGCTGTGTTCCAATATCTCAGGGGCTGCCATAAAGAAGAGGGAGTCGGGCTGTTCTCCAAAGCATCTGAGGGTAGAACAAGAAGCAATGGGTGGAAACTGGTCAAAGAAAGAAGCAACTTAGAACTAAGGAGAAATTTCCTGACAGTTAGAACAATTAATAAGTGGAACGACTTGCCTGCAGAAGTTGTGAATGCTCCAACACTGGAAATTTTTAAGAAAATGTTGGATAACCATCTGACTGAGATGGTGTAGGGTTTCCTGCCTGGGCAGGGGGTTGGACTAGAAGGTCTCCAAGGTCCCTTTCAACTCTGTTGTTATGTTATATATATATATATAAGTAAAAAAATATGCATCAACTATATTAATTTGATATAATGAAGGGAACAATAGGACAGGAATGGTAGGCACTATTGTGCTCTTATGCACGCCCCTTATAGTCCTCTTAAGAATGGGGTGAGGTCAATAGTAGACAGTTTTTGGTTGAAGATTTTGGGATTTTGATTTTAGCGCAGAGACAAGTGTTTTAAGTAGGAGTGGCAATGGGGGACTTCCCACTTCTCATTTATTAATTATTTTCCAAATTGAGAGGCTGCCCAACTCCTTGGCCACTCTCAGTGGCTGACAAATAAAAAAGAAAAAGAAAAGCAACATATAGGGCTTAAGCAACTAGCTAAAACAGCACAGGCCAGTGATGGCTAACCTATAATGCAATGTGTGCATGACCCCTCCCCCTGTGCTCCCCCGCCCTCCGCACATGCGAGCTCGACCCCGCCCTCCCCACTCTGTTTTGGGCCTAGTAGGCCTCTCTGCAGCCTCTCTGGACCAAAAAAACGGGTTGCGGGGCGACACTGCACCTCCCTGCACTCCCACATCCCCTGCGCATCTGGGCGTTAACCCTCACCCCCTAGGACTTGCACCAGTGGTGAAATGTAAAATTTGTTACTACCGGTTCTGTGGGCATGGCTTGGTGGGGGTGGGGGGTAATGTGACTGGGTGGGCATGGCCAGCTTTTTTTTTTTTTTTTACTTTTAAAAGCATTTTTTCTACAACCTCTTTGGCTGAAGAGGTTGTAAAAAATTTTTTTTTTTGTTTACATTTATACCCCGCCCTTCTCCGAAGACTCAGGGCGGCTTACAATGTATAGGGCAATAGTCTCATTCTATTTGTATATATTTACAAAGTCAACTTTTAAAAGCCTCTTACGATTCCAGCTGAGTTGCCTGATCGTCAGAGGTTTTTCTTTTCTTTTAAAATCATTTTTTGCCTTAAAAAAAAAAAGGCTCTGACGATCACGTGGCTCATTGGGCCTGTGGGGGGGGGCAGGGATTTTTGCTACCGGTTCTCCAAACCACTCTCCTCCATTGCTACCAGATCGGCCGATCCGGTCCAAACTGGGAGCATTTCACCCCTGAAGCTACCCCTATAAAAGTTTGCCACTCTATCCCATTTCTTTGCAGCCCGCTCCAAACCTTTTTGCTTTTAGGACTAAATATTTCTTTTTTCCTCACAGCTGTCTGGATCTCATTTTAACTTATTCTTGCGCAACCCCGGCTCAAGTTGGAACCCAAAATTATTCTTCTGACGGGGGCATCCAGAGCACATGATTGTACCAGGTAGGCAGAAAGAACCAGGGGGTAACAGTCTTATCTGAAAGGAATGGCAATCTTCCATTCGAAGAAGAGAGGGAGACCTGGGTGAAAAAGCATGCTTTAAAAATTATGCAATGGTTAAATTTTACCCAAGTTTTATCTAAGTTGTCTCAGCAGATGGCAGCACCTATTAAACTTGTCTGGGCTTGGGTGCCCAATAGGATTGGACTTCACTAATACTTGAATTAAGAGGATTTGCAGATCAAGGGCTTGTAGAAGCTGTCTACCATGATTGCAATGTCATTTAGCAGTTGCAGCTTAAAGATTAGAGTTTCTGCAGACAAAAGGCAGACCTCATGGAAGGATGAGTAACGTAGTTGTTGGGGTGGGGTGCAGGAGACTTGTCACCTATTAAACTTGTCTGTTCTGGAGTGTAACTTGGGCTGTAGCTTTGAAGGGTCAGGGAAGAGGCTTGCCTTTTGATACCGATTTCTGTACTGTTATATTCTTTAGCAGTGAAAGCAGGGGTGGTATTCAGCCAGTTCCGGCTGGTTTGAGTAAACCAGTAGCAGTGACTGTAGGTGGGGCCACCTGTTGTGGTCCGTCAGCAACCTGCGGAGCTGGCAAAGGAGTCAGACAGTGATGAGGCTGAGGTGAGGCCAGGGCCATCGGGAAGTAAGTTGCGGACTCCAGAGCCTCCAGAGACTGATAGTAAGGAGGCAGAGGAACAGGAGGAGCCTGTTCCTAATGCACACATGAAAAGAGCTGCCGGAAGGCAAGAGCAGCTCAAGCAGAGAGGACAACTCGGGAGTAGGGCCAAGAGATGATTGGCCCATCCCATAAGGCTTAATAACAGACTAGCACCGGTGTTTCAGCTTGCCGGAAAACAACGTTGTAGCTGCGTCCTCTGCTTCATGTTTTTGTGATTTCTGGACATTTATCAGGAAGGGCCTTTGGCAGTTTGCCTAATTGGACTCAGGTTTGTGATAACTGAAGAATTTGTGTTTGGGAGGCATTTGTTTTACTTTGAGTTGAATGGCGCTGGGAATGAAGTAATTCCCAGCTGTTCCAATAAAGTTTATTTTATCACGGACTGAGTTTGTTGCTACCTACTTGGGTCTGGGTCACAACACCACCCGTCCACCCGCCTCAGCGTAATAGCATTCTATTTAGCCATGTTTTCGAGGCCGGGCACATGCGTTGAAGGCGCACGAGCAAAGCACATGTGCGGAAAGTGCGTGTGTGTGTGTGTGAACCAGTGGTAAGAATATATGCAACCCACCTCTGAGTGAAAGGGATCCTGAAGCTGTAGATCTGTTTCTCACATTTTGTGTTTTCCCTATGATGGGGAGATAGGAGTGAGTCGCCATCTTTTTCTCTCCTTTAGAGGTAATCCCTACGTCAATCCTAAAGCTGTCCTGGCTGAAGCCATTTTTGTCAGCTTCTGTGTTGCCACATTGGAGCCGAGGGGCAGGGAGGGGGGATCTGAGATGGAGGGATTTTTGTAGCCAAAGCAAAATAGTTTCTCTTCGGAACCAAGGGCATTCTCAGACCTGGTTGGAAGAAGGCGGAGTGATGCCATCTGGTTGTCGCACTACACAACGATTGGACTGTGTGACTGATTGTTTTGAGAAAGTAGAAAAACTTTCACTTTTAATAAGGTAAAAACCCCAAGAGTTTCAGAATCGGTTTTCACCAGATATGCGCCAATATGATATTTCCAATAAAAGTAATATTTGAGGAACTCAAGTGCCTCGGAGTCTTGTTTGCAATGGATGTATTACTTGAAACCCTGACACTCTGACTTACATTTGTTTCATGACCATTTGAAGTTACATAACATAACATAACAACAGAGTTGGAAGGGACCTTGGAGGCCTTCTAGTCCAACCCCCTGCCCAGGCAGGAAACCCTACACCATCTCAGTCAGATGGTTATCCAACATTTTCTTAAAAATTTCCAGTGTTGGAGCATTCACAACTTCTGAAGGCAAGTCGTTCCACTTATTAATTGTTCTAACTGTCAGGAAATTTCTCCTTAGTTCTAAGTTGCTTCTTTCTTTGCTCAGTTTCCACCCATTGCTTCTTGTTCTACCCTCAGGTGCTTTGGAGAACAGCCCGACTCCCTCTTCTTTGTGGCAGCCCCTGAGATATTGGAACACAGCTATCATGTCTCCCCTAGTCCTTCTTTTTGTTAAACTAGACATACCCAGTTCAAACGGCACTGAAGAAAGTGACTTATGACTGTTTTTCAATTTGTGGCTGTTGCAGCATCTCCATCGTCTCGTGATCAAAATTCAAATGCTTGGCAATTGGCTCATATTTATGACGGCTGCAGTGTCCTGGGATTATGTGATCCCCTTCTGCGACCTTGTGACAAGCAAAGTGAATGGGGAAGCCAGATTCGCTTAACAACCGTGTTACTAACTTAAGAACTGAGGCAATTCACTTAACAACCATGGCAAGAAAAGTCATAAAATGGGGCAAAACTCACTTAAGAAATGTCTCGCTTAGCAATAGAAATTTTAGGCTCAATTGTGGTTGTAAGTTGAGGACTACCTGTATTTGATTACACTGGTTTATAACCACAATATAATTTTAATTTGATATTTCAGTTAAAATTAGATTATCCAGAAACCAAAGAAATGCCTGCTAAACTATGATTTTTTTTAAAAAAAAAGTCCCAGATATAAAAAGGAAAACTGCTTTTGTGCTGTTGTCAAGAAATGGTGGTTGTGTCCATATAATCACCAGGAGTTACGCATAATTTGAAAGCATCTTTTCTTCTATCTTTCATTGTGTAACATTTAAATTTTCTTCTCATGGATCTCTGAAATGGGGAAGATGTTTTGACTCAGTTGTAGTAAGGATGAAAAAGTCACACTCTTCAGTTCCTCAGAAACACTTTTCAAAAGGTTTTTAAAACAGTTTTTAGCAAAATAAAACAGCACACAAATGAACTATGAAGTAAAACTGTGCTTGGAAAGATTGTTGTATCTTTTCCACTGGTTGTCTCTGACCTAAATCCACTGTTAGAAAGAAAAACAAAACTAATCCCTATAATTTACTCAGAATAAATCCCCTCAAATGAAGATTGGGCATAATTCCAAGATTCAGAGAAACCGATTAGCTTGTTAATTGGTTATATATGTCATAAAGAAAAGAAACAAAAACATTGCTTTTATACACCCACAGAGTACATACAATTTTTGAAATAGTTCCAATGGTAATTAATTTCAATATTTACTTTCACATGACTAATCTCTCATCCAGATTACATATATTTAATGTTATCTATACTGTATCTCCTGTACTGTACAAATGAAAGTTACAGAAATATAAATTTATATTTCTAACTTTACAAATGAAAGTCACAGAAATATAAATCCAATTAAATATTATTTAATAGGGCAATATTCTATTTATATCTCTATCCCTCTAACTCTTTCTCCTTCCATATCTATCTTTCTTTCCTTCCTTCCTTCTTTCTTTCTTTCTTTCTTTCTTTCTTTCTTTCTTTCTTTCTTTCTTTCTTTCTTTCTTTCTCTCTCTCTTCTATCTTTCATTGTGTAACATTTAAATTTTCTTCTCATGGATCTCTGAAATGGGAAGATGTTTTGACTCAGTTGTAGTAAGGATGAAAGTCACACTCTTCAGTTCCTCAGAAACACTTTTCAAAAGGTTTTTAAAACAGTTTTAGCAAAATAAAACAGCACACAAATGAACTATGAAGTAAAACTGTGCTTGGAAAGATTGTTGTATCTTTTCCACTGGTTGTCTCTGACCTAAATCCACTGTTAGAAAGAAAAACAGAACTAATCCCTATAATTTACTCAGAATAAATCCCCTCAAATGAAGATTGGGCATAATTCCAAGATTCAGAGAAACCGATTAGCTTGTTAATTGGTTATATATGTCATAAAGAAAAGAAACAAAAACATTGCTTTTATACACCCACAGAGTACATACAATTTTTGAAATAGTTCCAATGGTAATTAATTTCAATATTTACTTTCACATGACTAATCTCTCATCCAGATTACATATATTTAACGTTATCTATACTGTATCTCCTGTACTGTACAAATGAAAGTTACAGAAATATAAATTTATATTTCTAACTTTACAAATGAAAGTCACAGATATCCAATCTGGTTTATTTAATAGGACAATATTCTATTTATATCTCTATCCCTCTAACTCTTTCTCCTTCCATATCTATCTATCTTTCTTTCCTTCCTTCCTTCCTTCCTTCCTTCCTTCCTTTCTTCCTTCCTTTCTTTCTTTCTTTTTCTTTCTTTCTTCTATCTGTCTATCAGTCTGTCTGTCCATCTGTCCATCCATCTATCATCTATCTGTCTGTCCGTCTATCCTATCTATCTATCTATCTATCTATCTATCTATCTATCTATCTATCTATCTATCTATCTATCTATCTATCATCTATATCGATCTATTTATCTATCCTCTATCTACGTACCTATCTACCTATCTATATCTATCTATCTATCTATCTATCTATCTATCTATCTATCTATCTATCTATCTATCTATCTATCTATCTATCTATCTCTATCATCTCTCTCGCTCTCTCATATCTATCTATCTACATCTATCTATCTATATCCATCCATCCATCCATCCATCCATCCATCTATCTATCCATCCATCCCTCTTCTTTTGGATTCATTTTTGATAGTCATTAAAAATCCATGTCTCTTTTTTGTTCACACTGCCTACCAAAATACAAAACTTTGTTATGCAACAATCTTTAACATCCTTTTAAAAATGCAGTTTTTCATTTAAAGTAGTTCCTTTCTACACACATTTCCCAGACGTAGGCATTTAAGATGAATCAACGAAAGCGAATATCCATTTTTGTATGCATCCCATAGCAATACTCTAATAAACCTATGGTTATGTATGTGGAATTTTGAGTGATACTAGAAGAATTCCCGATCAAAGTCATTCAATGTCATAAATCTTACAAATCAGCTTGCCTAGAAATGCATTGCCGGTTTCTTTTTTTTATTAGTATTTTTAGGCTTGCAGAGATGATCTGATTCTCTTTCTAACATCTTGCTGCATTTTTTGATTTCCCCTGGACTTGCAAAAAAGGCTTCTGCCCACAGTCAGTCAATGGAAGAAGAAGGTGTGTGAAGTTAGGAATTGCTATGTATTAGAGTTTAAGAAAGAAGGGAATTGATAGTGTGATGGTGTGATGGTGTGAAATGGAATATGTTTTATGTTATATTTTAGATTATGTTTGTTAGTTACAATACCCTGTATTCTGTTCTGGGAAGTCTCGGGGGAGGGGGAGGGGGGAAATGGGGCGGGGAAGGGGAAGCTTATAAATTGATTGATTGCCATTGTACAGGAATAATGGTAGAATTAAACAAGTTGGAATGGTATAAAGTCGGGACTGCTCGGTAACCACTCCCGAAGGGAAAGGGTAAGGAAAGAGAGTAAAGAAGGAAGAAAGTAGGTAGGCAGGTAGGTAGGTAGGTAGGAAAGAAGGGAGGGGGAAGAAAGGATAGGAGGAGAAGAAGGAGGAGAAGATAGAGGATTAGAAAAGATGGTAGTGAGAAGTGGGAAAGAGGCGGGGAAGTAGGAAAGTGAGGAGAAGGATGGTGGGGAAAGTCGAAGAAGGATGAGAAGGGTAGAAAGGATTAAGGGAGGGAGTGGCGGTCTAGCAGCCCTGATTGAGTATAATTTGAGTATAGGATCGATTGTTGGATAAGGGATTGTATTGTACACTGGTCAAATTGTGGGAATTATTATGGAAAATAAAAAAAATTTGCCCTGGAAAATGGAAGAAGAAGGTGTGGATGTCATGGAATATGAGAATGATTTTGGAAGTGGGAGGGAAGAGAGAGATGCCACCTAGAGAATGATCAGATAAAAGGTGGAGGAGCCCACAACTGAATAACGGACAGAAAAAGAAACTTAGAAAGGATCTGCCTTAACTCATCAGGCAGTAAAAAGAGAGAAGGGGAAACGTGCACTTCAGGATTGCAAGGTTCTGTTAATGTAGCTTTACAATGAAGTAGAATCCGCTCATCTTGTGTTTTCAGTCTGGTCTTTTTGGGGAGGCTGACAGTGGACGAGAGCAAATCAAATCAACCCAACCATTTACTTTTTTGTCTTTAGAAGTGAGTAGGATCCCATTGCTTTGCAAAGCAGCTGTGAAATCTTTTAGCTCAAACCTGCACAGTGAAACACTCAGTGGTGGGCTGTTGCTGGTTTGGACCGGTTCGGATGAACTGGTAGTTGTGACGCTCTGGCACTATCCCATCCTATAGTGCCGTGTTTTTGAAGTTGTGCGCATATGCGGAAGGCATGTGCGCGAGCAAAGCGCATGTGCGGAAGGTCGCACACATGCACAGAAGGCGTGCACACTCACATTTTCGGTGCTTGGTGAACCAGTTGTTACATTATGTGATGCCCACCTCTGGAAACACTCCTTGAAAAATCTACACGGCTCTGTTGTTCTGTGTTTAAATGAGCATCACCATAAAACTGTTGTGACCTAGGCTTCCTGAGTCATTAAAACACACGAGTAGTCCCCAAAAACCTCTTTTATTGCAACAGCAATACGTTCATTCACAGCTGAGTCCCAATTAGTTGCAAAAAGTCCTTCGGGAGAAGTCCTTCAGGATAATCACCAGCCTTTATCTCCCTTCACACTCCGCCAAAGACCTACTTGGCAAAGCCACACGGTGTCCAGAATCAATAAGAGATGCCGACTGGGAACAGAATTAACAATGTTGCTTTCCTGCAAAGGTTCCACATGCCTTCGTTCCAGTGGTGAAATTCATTTTTTTTCCACCGGTTCTGTGGGCATGGCTTGGTGGGCGTGGTGTGGCTTAGTGGGCATTGCAGGGGAAGGATATTACAAAATCTCCATTCTCACTGCACCCTGGGACCAGCCAGAGGTGGTATTTGCTGGTTCTCTGAACTACTCAAAATTTCTGCTACCGGTTCTCCAGAACCTGACAGAAGCTGCTGGATTTCATCCCTGTTTTGCTCCTCTTTTAAGCCTTATGGGAGGGGCCAATCATCTCCAGGCCTTACTCCCAAGTTATCCCTTTTGTTTTAACTGTTCTTGCCTGCTGGAAGCTCTGCACATGCGCACACTAGGAACAGGCTCCTCATATTCCTCTGTCTTTCTGATGTCCGACTCTGGAGGCTCTGGAGTCCGTGAATAACTCCCAGATGGCCCTGGCCCCATCTCTGCCTCCGATGCAGAGTCCTTGTCCAGGCCTTCCCCAGACTCCAGGACTGTCCCATGTTCCTCCCCAGATTCCTCACTGTCTGAGTCTGCTGCCAGTTCTGCAGGCTGCTGGTGGACCACAACAAAAATAGAAGACCCAACAACACGGATTCCCTTAGCCAATTCATCCTTACTTATTTTGCAATTTATTAGTCTTCAACGAACTGAATTGAATCAGCCCTGCCAAGAGCTTTGATGGGCTTTAAAGATTGAACTGACAATGTTGTTGTTTTTGCAGCGAGAATTACCAATGTCTATTGACCACATATTGCTTTAAAATCTCCCCAGAGAGGCTCTGTTTTCCTTTTCTGAGTGTATCATTGTTTTGCAATCAAGTGCTATTCATGAAATCCTATAGATGTCAGCTCAAAAAAAACACACCACCCATTAAAATCAATAGGATTTAGTTCCTAGTGAGTATTTATCAGGTTGCCTCTTAATTGTGAGAATCTGATAGATCCATCATTAATGGTGCTATGCTGCTCTTTAAAACTTACAGGTGTGGCTAGCACTTTTTAAGCAACAATTTTCTTAGAATCACAGCTGCAACAATAGCAAAAATACAAGCTAAAAAGTAAAAGAATAAAAGAAAACATAAAGGGTGCAGAGAAGAAAAATCAAAAAGACATAAAAAGAAAAGAGTAAAGCAAAAGAAAAGAAATAAACACTGGAGACATGGTACTCAACTGCTTCAAAACTCATCAGATCTGGTACTCAATGCGTTTTGATGCAAAAAGTTTTGTCCCGGTACTCATCATTTGTTTGGTACTCAACACAGAAGCTAAAACTTGTTGCTGTTGGCTGCCTTGTGACTCACAACATTATTCCTAATGGCAATTTTTTTTTTGTATTCATCATTTTTGATATTCATCACACCTCCCAGAACCAATGAACAATGAGTACCGAGGTATCGCCATATAAAATAATATCTTTTCTCTTCATCACAAGTACAAACAATTTTAGTAATTTATCATCTTCTCTTAAAGTACGATAAGTAATATCTTTTCCTCATAGCCCATCTCTTATCTATAAGCATATCCTTAAAACCTGGTCATTTCAATCCTAATGTCAACAAAATCCATTAAGGTCACCAGAAATAACAACATAAATATTTTAACCTAATCAGATAAATTAACTTTCTAGTCCTGCCTCTTACGTCTAACAATCTTAATCTTTAGTTCCTTCAAATAAAGTCCTAGAACTTGATTTTTTTTCATCTTTTCCTTGTTCCTTCTCACAAAATTATTCAGGTCATTCTCTTGGTTTGTTATTTGTAGATCCCTTTTAATTATTAAGACATCATCCAGTTTCTTTTATATATCCAGTGTAACATATTTTTATGTTACACTGGACATATTATGTTATGAGAAATGCACATTCTCATCCCATCTGAAAGTAATCGCACAGAACCATGATGGCGAACCTATGGCATGGATGCCACAGGTGGCACATGGAGCCATATCTGTGGGGACGCGAGTGTTGCCCTCGCTCAGCTTCAGCATGCACGCATGCGCCGGCCAGCTGATTTTTGGGCCTTCTAGGCCCACCAGAAGTTGGGAAATAGGCTGTTTCTGGCCTCCAGAGGGGCTCTGGGTGGGGGGAAGGCCGTTTTCGCCCTCCCCAGGCTCCTAGAAAGCCTCTGGAGCCTGGGGATGGCAAAAAATGGGCCTACCGGGCCATCCTGTGCCAAAAGTGGGAGGAGCGCAGGGGGGGCGGGTCACGTGCGCATGCACGGGGGCGCGGGGTGTGTGGGGGCATTGAATTATGGATGTGGGTCAGTGGTGAAATCCATATTTTTTTACTACCGGTTCTGTAGGCATGGCTTGGTGGGCGTGGCTTTGTGGGTGTGGCAGTGGAAGGATATTGCAAAATCCCCATTCCCTCCCCACTCTGGGGCCAGCCAGAGGTGATATTTGCCGGTTCTCTGAACAACTCAAAATTTCCGCTACCGGTTCTCCAGAACCTGTCAGAACCTGCTGGAATTCACCCCTGGTGTGGGCATGCGTGCATGTGATTCCCCCTGTGGTCCTCCTGCTCTCCCCCCTGCACACACGACAACAAAAAGGTTAGCCATCACTGGCATAGAACATGCTTTTGAACTATTAGGTGCACAGAAGCTGAAGTAAGTGATGGGAGCTCACTCCACCACATGATGCTAGGACTTGAACCCTGGAGCAGAGATTCATCTTCCGTGTCATTAAGGCACTGAGCCACCGCACTGCCACATCTGGATTAAAAGACTGCACAATCCAAGCTGGATGTGAGAGGGGGGAAGAGGTTCAGGGTAGCCATACTCTAGGATCTCTCAAGAGATATCTGATAGCTTATAGTTATAGCTTGGCAAGATTCTGTCCATTAGGTGAAAGCAAATAAAAGATTGGACGTGATTGGATTTCACTGCACCTTTGGCCTTGGTCTGACAGTCCACATCTAATCGAAATAGCAAATATTTAGGAAGACTCTCACATACTTTCTATGCCAATGCAGCATGAAGAAGTATCAAAGTGGTTGCAGAAAATTTTATTCTAATTTATCTGTCATCAGTTCTTGGGACTACGACTAAGCATGTAATGGAAGAGACAGCAGACGAAAGTGCCACTTGGATACACTACTAGATTCCAATTGGCCTCAGCTTTTGTGTCATTATTAGACAGGCATTAAGCAAAAACATGTCACAGATACCATATCCATTAATCTGAAGTTATCTTTAGAATGCTTCACATGTTCTGAACTAAATTTTCACTAAACCTAGGCTTAGAAGAGTTAGAATAACTTTATCTGTCACTTTGAATGTACAACTAATCAGAATACGTCAAAATGAAATTGCGCTGCTCTCAAAGAGTAACTACCTCCAATATACACTACCTAAACTTGACAAAATAAATCAAACGATAAATATATTATATGATACAGAGAAACACTACAGTCTAGTTCGGATGTATACATGTATATGGTGAGAAAAACGAATCTTGCAAGTTGACCAGATGGTAACAAACTTCACAATGGAGGCCAGGAATTCTGGGCGATGAAGTCCAACCCTTTCAAGTGACCAAGGTTGAGAAACACTGATGTATGTAGTGCCAGGAATGAGGAGAGAGGACACCAATCATTCACAGGTCTTAGACTTTCTCTCTGGGCAATAAAGCAGGATGAACTCCAAAGGAGAAAGCAGGGCAGTGAGTGGAGGCCATGAAATGGAAGCAGTAGGATATCTTAGGTGCCTAGTCCACTGGAAAACTTTGACCAACCTAGATCTAAGACTAACTGTAGTTGTTAGTTGTAGGAAGATGGTGGTAGCAATTAGATACAGAGTTAATAAAGGCCTTGATCTTCCTGGGAAAAATCCAGTTTCCACTACTGCACTGCTTATCTATGTGGAACAAAATATATTTACAAGGTCTGGAATGGAAGCAACGCATGGTAGCATCTTACACAGTAATGCGGGAGCAACGAGGTTGCTCATCTAACACTGCTCTTGCTAAACTCTACAGGCTACCAGTGTGCTGGAAGCAGTTCAGGGTTGTAGGTATCACTTCTAAAGCCCTGCATAGCCTAGAATCAAGCTACTTGCAGGACCACCAGTCTCTCAGGATCTATGTGTTACATTGGATCTGACAGATCTTTAGGGCCCTTCCGCGAAATAGTGTCATTTGAGAAACATACTCTCACTGTCACAGTGCCTGCCCTCTGGATTAGCCTCCTCTGAGATGTGGACAATCTCAACCCTCCTGGTCTTCTGGAATCCATGAAGCCATAGCTTTGAGACTGAGTCATTAGGAGACCTTCTTTGAGCCAAAAAGCCAATAAAATTCTCTTTGCGGACCTATTGAGGCGATGCGAATCTCCCCTAAGAAGCATTTGGCATTGAGTCAAAACCTCTACTGGTGGTTCCAATGGCTTTTAGTCCTCTAGAGATGACTGAGCTCTTCCAGTGATCCGTGGAAGTTCAGTGGTGCAGTGGTTAGAATGGAGCATTGCAGACAAACTCTGCCCGCGGCCTGGAGTTTGATCCTGATGAGGCTCAAGGTGGATTCAGTTTTCCATCCTTCCAGGTTTGGTAAAATGAGGACCCAGATTGTTGGGTGGGGGCAATATGCCGACATTGTAAACTGTGGGGGAGTATATAAGTCTAAATCCTATTGCTATTGGAATGAAAAAGTATTACGGACACTTTGTCTTGCTCAGGAGTGAGGGAGCAGGATTGCTTCATGAGGACCTTGGAAGACGTACATCACTCAAGCCTTTGTCATTGTGTACCCGCCCCCCTGCCCCACCTTTGAAGATCCGCACAGCTCTTCTGTTCCACCCTCACTGACACCCGCAATTGTGAGAGGATGACAGTTTGTTAGAAGAGCAAAAGAACAAAGGATGAGTTAGACATTTGATGGGTTGATGGCAGAGATTTCTCATTCAGAACTCATGATGCAGACGCTTTTGATCTGAATCCTTGCTTTAGGCATAGTTCGCTCTGATGGGAATGACCCAAAAAGTCCATAGTGTTTGGACAAAAGTGTCCAACAAGTCATTTTTGTAGTTTTGCTGTAATGTGGAGAGAAAAATAACAATAACAATAGGGGAAACTATTTTGCCCGTCTAATCAGGGGTGAAATTCAAAATTTTTCCCTATCGGTTCTGTGGGTGTGGCTTGGTGGGTGTGGCAGGGGAAGGATACTGCAAAATCCCCATTTCCACCCCACTCCAGAGGAAGGATACTGCAAAATCTCCGTTCCCTCCCCACTCCTGGGGGAAGGATATTGCAAAATCTCCATTCCCACCCCACTCCAGGGAAGGATACTGCAAAATCTCCATTCCCTCCCCACTCCTTGGGGAAGGATATTGCAAAATCTCCATTCCCACCCTACTCCAGGGGAAGGATACTGCAAAATCCCCATTCCCTCACCACTCCTGGGGGAAGGATTTTGCAAAATCTCCATTCCCTCCCCACTCCTGGGAGAAGGATATTGCAAAATCTCCATTCCCACTCCATTCTGGGGCCAGCCAGAGGTGGTATTTGCCGGTTCTCCGAACTACTCAAAATTTCCGCTACCGGAAATCCAGAACCTGTCAGAACCTGCTGAATTTCACCCCTGCTTCTAATGTGTAGAACTTTACAGAAACAGCCCTCTGCATGGGAGGTGTCTGCTGTTTTAAAAGCTGAAACATGGCGACCCTATTAGATTGCTCACAGAGAAGAAAAGGGATTAAATTGATTTCTAGAGTAACAGCTTGCAACAGAACATCGTACAACACAGTGTTTATATCCTGCAACTTTAAATGGCATTTGAACAACAGTTCAAAGGAAAATTACAACAAATTCTTCAAATGTTATTAGCTCTCCAAAGCAAATGGGACGTCAAAAAAAAAAAAAGGAAGGAAGGAAGGAAGGAAGGAAGGAAGGAAGGAAGGAAGGAAGGAAGAAAGAAAGAAAGAAAGAAAGAAAGAAAGAAAGAAAGAAAGAAAGAAAAAGAATAGTTAAGTTTTTCTAAAACATCAATAGAGAGGAGCCATGCTAAGAGAAAGTTATTTCCCTGGTTATCAAATGGCTTTCAAAGGTGGGGTAGGAAGGAGACTTCTGGGTGCATAATAGATCCTAAAACAGGAGTGGGCAACTACTGTAGGTCAACTTTACAACCTGTGGATGTCAACTTCCAGAATTTTGGGAGTTGAAATCCACAGCTCATAAAGTTGTCATAGTTGACCACTTCTGTCCTCGAAGGGCCGGTTTAGCTCACGCTGGTAAAGCCTGTTATTAAGAACACAGTAGCCTGCAATTACTGCAGGTTCGAGCCCGGCCCAAGGTTGACTCAGCCTTCCATCCTTTATAAGGTAGGTAAAATGAGGACCCAGATTGTTGGGGGGGCAATAAGTTGACTTTGTAAAAATATACAAATAGAATGAGACTATTGCCTTATACACTGTAAGCCGCCCTGAGTCTTCGGAGAAGGGCGGGGTATAAATGTAAACAAAAAAAAAAAAAGGTAGGCAGGATATATACAGATGTTGATGGTCATGCTTCTCCAACTGGTCACATTCTAGATCTGTCAGAGGGACTTGATGAAGTCATAACAGACTCCTGAATTCCTATCCAACACATCTAAAACATGACTACAGGTAGTCCTTAATGGTCACTTAACAACTGTTCAAAATTATGACAGATCTCTCAAAAGCTACCTATGACATTTTCTTGAAGTTATGACAACCACACACACAGAGAGAGTCACATGATCACATTTAGGATACTTAACTACCAGCTCACTTTTATAACTCTTTGCAGGTCCTGTGGTCATGCGACCACGATTTTTGATATGTTTGGCTAGTTTCTGCCCTTTATTTTTAGTTCCTGGCTAAAAATGCCCATTGGGGGAAACTTCAGCTCCAGAACTGAAATAATTAAAATTTTATTCTACTAAGCTTTCGTCAGCTATCTGCTGACATCGTCAGAGTATTAAACAACAACAGAGTAGTTTAATACTCTGACAATTTCAGGAGATGGCTGAAGAAAGCTTAGTAAAATAAAATTTTAATTATTTCAGTTCTGGAGCTCGCAGAATGTCTGTTTTTTGTTTTACAAATATACCTGGAACTCGTATTTTTAGAATAGTGTATGCATGTGTATGGTGTATGTATATATATATATCTGGTCATGTGATGCCTCAACTTACAACTACAATGACTTACCACCTTAATTCTGGACTGAATTACCATCATAAATCAAGGATTATCTGTACTTGGAGAAGGATCACCAACCCCTAAATGCATCTGCTTGCAGATTGGGGGCAATGGGTGGTGAATTGAAAACTATGAGGTCGGTGGTCTTTCTAACATCCCAAGATTTAAATCTTGGTCTCAGAATTAAAAATTTAGTAATGTTATTTGAATTCAGATCCGGATAGCCATGAATAGCAGAGATAGCGGTACTGCCAAAGGCCGTCATTGATGTTTGAACTTAGAGTCTCCATACAGGCTGTCCAATTTCATCCAATTCTGTTGCTCTGGGCACAGAGTTCCCATTTTGTCCTTCAAAGATTCTTTTAAAAGTGCCTTTAAAAAGAAGGGGAAAAAAACCTAAAAGGAAGCCCTAATGCTGAAACAAAATGTGCAACGTATACCCAATTACATGAGTATGAATAATGTAGTGCACACATTTTTTCCAATCTGTATTGACCTTGGCCTCTTCCCATAGATAAGCACTGATTATTGCCATTTGCATATTCCATTCCCATTTTCAAACCAAACACTGTCAGTCAGAGGAATTATTTGCAGAACCATCATATATCCCTGCACAGTTCATTTTCTCTATTCGGTCCCTTTAATCTCTGCAATGAGTACATTAAAACCTACATTTTGTTTGGCATTCTCAAAGGAGGGGAGGGGGAGAAAAACCCCTATCTCATTTGGATTCTTCTTCTTCTCTCCCCCCCCCCTTGCAGGCTTAAGCATTTACAATCTGTGCAGTCTTGATCAAAGCAGCTGTTTTGGAGACTGTTGGAAATTAAATTAGAGAAAATGTTACAAGGACAGATGCAGGTGAGATCCGCAACCAGTTTCTGCAATTTGACTCTCTATGTGAGTGCCTTTGAATCAGGGTTGACTCCTAGCTATTGTCTCGGTCAGTCCCTGCAGTATTGTTGTGACCCAGGTTCCTGGACCCGGACTCCTGGACTCGGATGATTCAGAAAGTGAGGGAGAAGACCTGGCAAGGCATTCTTCTCTTGGGCCCTCTCCCTCCCTGGCACCCACTCAAAGGGAGGAGGAGGGGCCGGCAAGGCTTGATTCTCCTGAGCCTTCTTCTGATTTGGCAACGCCCCAAGAACAGTTTTGGAGTGATGCAAGACTGCGCAGACGTGACCGGCGCGCGCAGCAGAGGAAACGTTGCGACAAAGCCAAGGAATGATGGTCATGCAGTGACATCTGCAGAGACTATAAATAGGAGGCGGGACTTCCTGGTTTTTTGTCTTGGACAAAGCAATGAATTTGCACAGGCAAACTGTATCAATGGAGGGAAGAATATATTCATGAGTAATTCTGGCCTTATCTATAATTTCCTCGTTATCTCCAGAGACTTGGCAGGCCCGTGGGTAGACGTGGCCAGGACATTTATCTATGTAATTAAATTAGAAGAGAAGGCCTTTGACTGACTCTTTGTTGGGAGTATTGGGGGAGGGAAACAGAACAAGTATCCTTGGCAATATTTTGGATGTGGTTTACCTCCTTCCAGAGGTGGGATTCATTTACCTTCTCGCAAATGTGAGTGTGTGCTTGCATGCGCACAGCCTCTGCGCATGTGCATGTCCTTCTGGGCATGTGCAGTGCTCGCGCATTATGTCCGGGTGGGTGGTCAGAGCCTCCTGCAGTTGCCGCTACCAGTTCGGCTGAACTATAGATAACCAGCTGAATCCCACCACTGCTTCCTTTCCAGGACTGACTAGCCCAAAGTCATCCAACTGACTTTATGCTAAGGTGGGACTAGAATTCACTGTCTCCCAGTTTCTAGCCTGGTGCCTTAACTTACTGGCTCTCTAGGAGAAGTACTGTTGAAGCTCATTCTGGGGTTTGTTCCCCATTTTGTCTGCTGATGGCCCGATGGATGCAAGACTGCAAAATCTGAGAATTTCTGTGATATATAGTGATAATTATTGATAGTACAGTAAATACTGTGTATCTCTTACCCCATCCTAACCATAATGAAATTATTAGTTTTATTCCTGAGAGAGGGGACTCACGTTCATTTATCTTTTTAGAGCAGGGTTGTCAAACTTGTAGTCCGTGGGCCGGATGCGTCATGCTCTGGCCACGCCCACATCCAGGAAAAAAAAGTTGTGATACATCATGTGATGCTGCCGCGACAATGTGAGTTTGACACCCCTGTTTTAGAGGTTGTACTACTGCAAGATTTGAGATTCCGTATTGTAATCACTGTGACCTCTTGATCTTCAAGTCAGATAATTAATTGCATTTTTAATACAGCTTTCTTGTTTCCCTGTTTTCTCCTGTTTACATTTCAAATACAAAATATTTCTAAGGTGCATATCGCATTTCACTTCAAGAGCCATGGTGACACAGTGGTTAGAAAGCAGTATGGCAGAGTTAGCCACACCCTACAGTTCGATCCTGATGGGGTTCATAGTTGACTCAGCCTTCCACCCTTCTGAGGGCAATATGCTGGCTTTGTAAATGTCTTAGAGAGGACTGTAAATGAAGTGGCATATACATCTAACTGTCAACTCTGAAGCGAACCTGGCGGAAGCCAACTTGTGCTGCCTCATAGTTGCCATGAAGCCTGAGAAAGAAAAGGAGTGGGGCGGGAGTAGATAGCTCAGCTTACAGTCAAAATAAAGTTTTCCTATGGGAACCAAGGTCATCGTAAGAGGTGGCTGGTGAAGGAGGAGAGGACTGGGGAAGGGAGTATTATTCTTTTAATGAGGTGAGAAGCGTGGGAACTTTCAGAGTTGGTTTTCACTGGCTGTGTCGATATGATGTATCCAATAAACATGTTCTTAGAGGGCTGTACTTGAAGTTCTGCTTTCAGCGGGTGCATTATTTGGAACACTGACACTAAGTGCTATTGCTGGTGTTATTTCCAAATCTCAGTCTTCAAGAGAGGTGGCCCATCTGCTGATGTTCAGACTTGGAATTGTGCCACGAATGTTTGTACCAAATTTCATTCCAATAACTGAACGTTCCTCAGGAAAAAAAAAAAAAAGGACGAGTTAAAGCCAAGATTCATTTCTGCAGAGATATTGCAAGTTTGACGGAGAATTATATGGATTTCATTGTCTATGGATGATATTTACTTCATACTCGGAGATACTATATTCAGGGCACAGTTTCTTTGCTTTAAATTTAGCAAAGTGATAGCATATTATGGTTTTGCTGAGCACATCATTTTGTTCTCTGCTAAGATATAAGGTATTAATAGTTGAGCCATTAGATTTCATTTTCTCTTTCCTATGCCTCCTCTGTGTGTGTGTGTGTGTGTGTGTGTGTGTGTGTGTGTGTGTGCACGTGCATGCCATATTGATTGGGTTTAAAAGACTTGTTCAACAAATGTGGATAAAATGAGTTGTGGATTTTAGATATGGGTGCTGCTGTTGAAGAAGCTAACAGCTTTAGCCAAAACCTATTACAGTGTGACACGTTGAGAAATTTATTGAACTTACTCTGTTCTAAGAAGCGCTAGTTAGGAAAAAAATTACTCATAGAGTGGGCTCAACCATCATCTGTACATTTTTCATGGGTTTCTTGGGTATAATACATTATACCTAGACAAATAAATTGATTAAGACTTAATAGAATGGGCTGCTTTCCACATACTAAGACCTAACAGATTCTAATACGATATTGAACCTCAGCTACTTTCTCCATTTAGTCCAATGGTTTTAATGAACCCAGCCACCTAATATATATATATATTTGTTTTCTGAGGTTTTCGCGGGTGTTTGTATGAATTTCTCACAGAAATTGAATGATGGATGAAGTCTCATTCGTCATCTTCAGGCTTCAGCCGTGCTCCCAGAAGCACGAAGCTGAAGCCTGAAGATGACGAATGAGACTTCGTCGAAAGATCGCCAAGACACTTCCAATTTTACGCGGGAGAAAACCCGAATAACCAAAGACCTACATATATAGATAGATAGATAGATAGATAGATAGATAGATAGATAGGTAGATAGGTAGATAGATAGATATATAGATACATCTCCAGAAAGTTAAAAGACAGTCTTGTTTAGTTTGCTGAAAGATTGCCTTAAGGAAGCAGAAGGAAAAGGGTGTGGGGTTAAAATTGCCTGGCTCTCGCAATCTGCTATTACAGCCCACTTTGTCTTCCAGCACATCTCGACGGCTAAAATAAAGAGGCCCATCTTGTCTTTCAAACAGTAGGCATGGCTCAGAGGCTTACAATTGCTATTCATACCCACACATGTCTGTGCAAAGTACTATAATTTCACTATTGCCTTCTGTTTCCAAGCAGCTGTGGAAAGTAGAAGTCGAAATACTTTAAGACTCTGTGTGGTTAATCAGCCTAATAAATATATAGTGTGGGAACCCAGATGAAGAAACAGATCCTCCAAGTGCTACCAATTCCTGTTCCTCAGCAGCAGGAACCAGCAAAATGAATGGAAAGAGGACTTGGAAGAAGTACTTTGGCAATACAGTAGTGGCCAAAATTGTGGAAGCTTTTTGGGAGAAGTGTATTTTCTAAAACTAGCTAATAACACCACTTCCTTTTGGAATAGTACCAAAAAATTATATATCAGTGGAAAGATAATTTAATCAAGAATGTAATGCAATAACTTTTATGAAGGATTTGCTATTAGAATAGCAGTTACGGTATAAAGAAGAAAAGTGAAACACGTAGAAAAAACAAAATATACAAAAATTATCACCCTAGAAAAAAACGAGATATACAAAACTACCACCATGTCAGTTAATACTTAGTTGGGTAACCTTTAGCATGAATTACAGCCTTACAACATCTTCCCGTGGAGTGAACCAAGTCTTTTAGTTCTGCAGGTGTTCTAATGTGAAATCGAGATTGAATGATTGCTTCTATTAACTGGGTTTTATTGCTGGGTCATATCTGACTAACAACTTTCATTAGTCGGCTCCATAGATTTTCAGTTGGGTTAAGGTCTGGGCTATTCCCAGGCCATTCCAGCAGTGCTATATGATTATCTTGAAACTCCCCCCCCCAAAAAAAGTGGTGTTATTAGCCATCAAACCTCAAAAATACACTTTTCCCAAAATGTTTCCACAATTTGGGCCACTATTGTAACTGGAAAGCCACAATTGTATGCAACTCCGAAATTAGCTACACATTTCTAGTACGTAAATTGATCTGGAGTCCTGTTGGATGATTATAAATCAGAACACTAACCCCTGACAAATCTGTTCTTGATCTTGAAGGATAGTGTTAAAAAAAAACCTCATGAATTTATGATGGTCTTTTAACTGAACTATTAATAACAAGGCCCTCTGACTCACCTCAGAATAGGCCAAAGATGAGGAAGCTGAAATATTTTGCTGTGTATTAAAACTTTGAACATTTTACCATGTTTTTTCCCCAGAAGTGTGAAGTGACATTATTTCATTAATTCTGTTATAGGTATGTATTTGCTGCTTAATTTGTTAACCAGTTGATTAAAAGTATTTTTTTGATGGCAGGCTTTGAATAGGCACCAACAAATGTGTGGATCGCCCTTGTTTGAATGTGAATATTCAAATGAGGAAGTAATATCATATTGAAGCTGACTACTGAGATTTTGATTTCATTTCATTATGTGAATGTACAGTAATATATAAGTAGAATGGGTTGATTGATAGGGGAATGAGAGAGATGACGCTGAAAATTATGAGGACTTCCGGGTGGCTCCGCTGCGCTAAATGGCAGGCAATCTCAGTCCGCCCGTTCTTTGTGATTCTGTGAGAGCTGTTTAGACAGCGTTAATCTGCTGTCAACAGCTCGTAAATCTCTACCCTCGGGCAAGGAGGGGGATGATGAGCATTTGAGCTGAAGTTGAGCCCCCAAGAAAAGCCCCAGAATGATTTCTGGTGGTTTGATGGGAACGCTCCTTCTATAGCTCAAAAAAAGCTCCAGAATCCAGAACGCCTCTGCAAAAGCAGAGCAAAACGCAGCATCCATCTCTGTGACTGAAGAGGATTATTGATAAATTGTCAACACGGAAAGAATCGAAAGCAGGAGGGCTGGCATTTGTTTGTAAGATGATTTTAACTCCTGACAGAGAAGTTATTTGAAGAGTGGAGATGAAGAAAGATGGCGTTTGTGTTTTGAAAGTGAAAGCTAAGGAAATGCTGATTACAATTGCTGGTGGAACCTCTAAGAAGAAAATAACAAGATTTTTTTTTAAAATGGAATTCTTTTTAAAAATCTATTCTTTTTTTTTATTATCTTTTTCTTACAGTGTTTAAGAAGAAAAATTTATTGGTTTTTTTTTCTTTTTATTCCCCTTTTTTCTTCTTCTTCTTGATATTACTTAGTTTAAAAATGGCTTTTAAGCAAAGAGATTTAACCACTTCTAAAATATTGGAAATTTCTTCACTTCAGGTACGGAAATTGAGAGAGGATATTAAAGAAAGTCTAAGGAATTTTTTACAGGAGCTTATGGAGGCTCATCTTTCAGAAATAGATCAAAAATTTAATGAAATGGAGAAAGAAATACTGGATTTTAAAGATTTGGTGGAAGAGCAGAGTAAGGAGATGAAAAAATTAAAGGAATCAATTACTCCATTATTGTTATCTAGTACACAGACAGAAGAAAGACTGAATGAATTTAACCAAATTAATTTAGATTTGCAAAGGAAAATAGATGAAGTTCAAATTAATTTGAAAAAAGCACCTTTGAGACAATTATGAACTGAATGATTGAGAATCTCTACAGATGTAAATATACAGGCTTAGAAAGGTTTGGACTAAATTTAGGCAATTGTCTGACTGGAGTATTGACTGGAGTATTTTTTTTCATCAGGCAAGTTGGATTAGCTGATCTGGGGCATTTCCTTCAGCTATAGTTTTTGCTGGAATGTTTTGAAAACATTTTGCCTCATTTTCTGTGAGTTCATATCCAAAGCTGCTAACACAATGTTACATGTCTTGATATTTCTTTAGGTTTTTATATTCCTCCTAAATCATATTTAGAGTTTTACGAATGTCCCTTCCCCCCACCCCGAAACTTGACCTCTCTTCTTAAACATAGATGACATCATGTTGCTACAAAGCTTGGTGAAAACGAGAGAATTATGAAAGCTCGTTCGGATTTTTGTGTGTAGGAAGAATAGCTGTGATGCAGTGGTGGGTTTCAAATTTTTTATTACCAGTTCTGTGGGTGTGGCTTGGTGGGGCATGGCATGGCTTGGTGGGTGTGGCAGGGGAAGGATACTATAAAATCTCCATTCCCTCCCCACTCCCCATTTCCTCCTGATCATCTGGGATTCGGAAGGCAGAGAATAGATGGGAATGGGAGCAGCCAGAGGTGGTATTTACCGGTTCTCTGAATTACTCAAAATTACCGCTACTGGTTCTCCAGAACTGGTCAGAACCTGCTGAAACCCACCTCTATTGCGATGGTCTGGGGCTCCCAGGAGATTTCACAGGATGCAAATTGAGCAATGTTTTCTCATTTAGAACACATTCAGCTTGGCTTCTTTCTGCTTGAAGTACAACCATACTACATTAAAAGATGGTAAGCAGAGGCTGCCTTTCTCAATCTACTGCCCTCCAAGCACATTGGAATTGTGGGGAAAAAATATCCATCTAGTTCAGTTACAAGCCAAGAGAAAGACACTAGAAACACGGAGGCTGACTGGAAAGATGGTTTAATGATGAAGCAGAACCCCATGGAGTCAAGAGTGGTTTTTTTTAAATAACCTCTCTTGGGCTTTGCACTTGAGCTTCCTGTTCCTGTGCAAGAGCATATGTTCTATTGGCTGTCGTCCAACTCCCATGGGGCCATGTAGGGGTTATGTAGGGGTCATAGCTGGCTCTAAAGGCAAAGTACAAATCCTAGGTGTTTTGTCTGAGCTAGGTTTGGTTGAACTTTCTGAGGGTGATGCAATGAAGGGGCGTTGGGAAATTCCTATTGTGGCTGAGGGCTAATCTGACCTTTGTTCAGACCTTGCTGCAGGGAATTTCAAAATATCCTGTCTTGAATGGATTTCTGCCTGCAGTATTTGCTTTGCCTATGAATAGAGCTACCTAGACACTTAGCTTCTTTCAAGAAGCTCTTTAAGTGCTGACATCTACTGAGGGCTATTAAAAAAAGTGGGGGCTGCTTTCTCCCTCTAAAAAAAACATGTCTCTCCATTTCTCATCCAGGGAAATATAATATTCTGCCTTTTTAATATTTCCTAAAATTCTTCTGAGGAGGTGGCTTGGGTTTCCCCTCAAGACTATAAAACCAAACAAAACAAACCCCATTGACTGGACTTCAATTCATGTCACCCCACACAATTCATATATGTTGGGGAGTTCATGGGACTCACAATTCAGCACACTTAATAAACATCTGGCTGGGCAAAGCTGTTTTAAAACATGATGCCTAAAGCAGAACATCCAAATGATTTCTCTCATGTGAGTTAAAACAACAACACCCCTGTAATTTAAGACCCCCATCCCGTTAAAGAGCAGAGTTTTCATATCAAATGATCTAAGTGCCAAAGCCCACTGCAACTACATAGCAAAAAAGGCTCTAAGAATTATAAACCTAATCTTGCGTAGCTTCTTTTCCAAAAACACTACACTACTAACCAGAGCATATAAAACATTAGCTAGACCAATTCTAGAATACAGCTCGCCTGTCTGGAACCCTCACCACATTTCTGACATCAATACAATTGAACATGTCCAGAAATATTTTAAAAGAAGAATTCTTCACTCCTCTGAAAACAACAAAATACCTTATCCCACCAGACTTGAAATCCTAGGCTTAGAAAACTTAGAACTCCGTCGTCTTCGACAAGACCTAAGTTTAACTCATAGAATCATCTATTGCAATGTCCTTCCTGTTAAAGACTACTTCAGCTTCAATCACAACAATACAAGAGCAAACAATAGATTTAAACTTAATGTTAACCGCTTCAATCTTGATTGCAGAAAATATGACTTCTGTAACAGAGTTGTTAATGCTTGGAACACACTACCTGACTCTGTGGTCTCTTCTCAAAATCCCCAAAGCTTTAACCAAAAACTGTCTACTATTGACCTCACCCCATTCCTAAGAGGTCCGTAAGGGGCGTGCATAAGAGCACAAACGTGCCTACCGTTCCTGTCCTATTGTGTTTTTTTTCTTCATATATCTATATATCTATATCTATATCTATATCTATATCTATATCTATATCTATATCTATCTATCTATCTATCTATCTATCTATCTATCTATCTATCTATCTATCTATCTATCTATCTATGCTTATACCTCCTTATATTTCCTCATATGTATGTTTATATACTATATAATCTTTTGTGTGATGCTTATATATATTGAATTAGAATTACAATTAGAATTAGAATAGAATTTATTGGCCAAGTGTGATTGGACACACAAGGAATTTGTCTTGGTGCATATGCTCTCAGTGTACATAAAAGAAAAGATACGTTCATCAAGGTACAACATTTACAACACAATTGATGATCAATATATCAATATAAATCATAAGGATTGCCAGCAACAAGTTATAGTCATACAGTCATAAGTGGAAAGAGATTGGTGATGGGAACTATGAAACGATTAATAGTAGTGCAGATTCAGTAAATAGTCTGACAGTGTTGAGGGAATTATTTGTTTAGCAGAGTGATGGCCTTCGGGAAAAAACTGTTCTTGTGTCTAGTTGTTCTGGTGTGCAGTGCTCTATAGCGTCGTTTTGAGGGTAGGAGTTGAAACAGTTTATGTCCAGGATGCGAGGGATCTGCAAATATTTTCACAGCCCTCTTCTTGATTCGTGCAGTATACAGGTCCTCAATGGAAGGCAGGTTGGTAGCAATTATTTTTTCTGCAGTTCTAATTATCCTCTGAAGTCTGTGTTTTTCTTGTTGGGTTGCAGAACCGAACCAGACAGTTATAGAGGTGCAAATGACAGACTCAATAATTCCTCTGTAGAATTGGATCAGCAGCTCCTTGGGCAGTTTGAGCTTACTGAGTTGGCGCAGAAAGAACATTCTTTGTTGTCCTTTTTTAATGATGTTTTTGATGTTAGCTGTCCATTTGAGATCTTGCGATATGATAGAACCCAGAAATTTGAAGGTTTCTGCTGTTGATACTGTGTTGTCAAGTATTGTGAGAGGTGGAAGTATGGAAGGGTTTTTCCTAAAGTCTACCACCATTTCTACGGTTTTGAGTGTGTTCAGTTCCAGATTGTTTTGGTTGCACCACAAGGCTAGTCGTTTGACCTCTCGTCTATATGCGGATTCGTCATTGTCTCGAATGAGACCAATCACTGTTGTGTCATCTGCGAACTTGTTGCGTCAAATAAAATAAAAATAAATAAATAAATAAATAAATAAATAAATAAATAAATAAATAAAATAAACATATACCCAGTGGTGGGATTCAGGCAGTTCGCACCACTTCGGGAGAACCGGCTGTTAACTTTCTGAGTAGTTTGGTAAACTGGTTGTTGGAAGAAATCATTAGGGCAGAGAACCCAGTTGTTCAGTTATTTGAATCCCACCACTGCACATACCCTTGGTCAAACTGCATACTTCAATGAATCCCCTTTGAACAGAAGCTGATAAAACCTGAACTGATGAATTATTATATAGATAATTAGGCTTAGCTACTTTAGGATGCTGTCAAAGAAATGCTTTCTACAAAGGAAATAATAAAACCGAAGTCAATCAGTTTTCAATTTAGCACCTCCTGTAAGGTATCTATCACTATGACAATCTGAACGTATACTCTTTCTCTCTTCTCCCTCCTCAAAAAAAAATCTTCTGGTGTAGACAAATTCAGCTCTGGTCTTAAAAAAAAAAAAAGAAGGGAGAGAGAAAATTATTTCTCAACCCTGGGAAATATTTTTAACTGAGCAAATTACTCAGAATAGCTGTGCCTTGGCTTGTGTCATCCTTCAAAAGAAAATAGAATCATAGAGCTGGAAGGAACTTTGGAGGTCTTCTAGTTCAAATCCCTGCTCAAGACTTTTCTGCTCAAAGGATTGTCAGTCTATTTTTGAAAACCTCCAGTGATGGAGCACCCACAGCTTCAGGAGGCAAGCTATTCCATTGATTAATTGTTCTCACTTTCGAAAATTTTCTCCTTCTAGGTTGAATCGCTCTTTAACAAGCTTCCACCCGTTGCATCTTGTCCTGCCCTCAGATGCTTTGAAGAATAAGTTGACCTTCTCTGTGACAGCCCTTCAAATACTGGAAAACAATTATCATGTCACCTCCATCCCTCTCTTTGATAGGCTAGACCAGTAAAGGCCATGTGGAAATGTCCTGTGTGTGCGCACGCTCACCGAGGCTTGCACTCCGGATAAGCCGAACGTTAGGATTCTAGCATGCATACACGTTCGATGATCAGCTGACCAGTGCGCATGCGCACACCAGTTTTTGGCATTGCCGTACTCACGAAGGGATCGCACTCCAGAAAAACCGAACTTTTGGGTTCTGGTGTGCATGCGCGCCGGCCAGTTGACTGTCGGGTGCAACAATCAGCTGGCTGGTGAGCATGAGCACACTGGTTTTTGCTCATGCGCACGAAGGACAGCTGATCATCATGTGCGCATGCGTGCCAGAAACCCGGAGGATAAAGAGGCAAGGCCGCGCGTGCCGGGTGACATGGCTTCGCGTGCCACTTTGGGCATGCGTGCCATAGGTTCGCCATCACAGGGCTAGAATACCTAACTCTCTCAACTATCATACCATTTAGCCTTCACACCGTTTCCCATCTTTGTTGCTCTTCTCTGCATCCTTTTTAGAGTCTCAGTTATCTTTTTTTTCTATCACGGTGACCAGAACTACATGCAGCATTCCATGCGTGACCTCACTAGGGTGATATAAATTAATATAATCACTTCTTATGATCTTGACGTTATCCTTCTGTTGATGCCCAGGTCTGCAGTGACTTTTTTTTTGACAGCTGTAGCACATTGCTGGCTGATACTTAAATGGTGGTCCACTACAACACCTAGATCTCGCTCACAGTTGCTACTGTTGAGCTCGGTACCGCCTATCTGTACCTGTGCATTTGGTTTTTCCTGCCTAAGTGCAAAACCTTACTGTTGTGACTCGTCCTCCCTCCTCTCCTCAGCCGGGCCCCTCCTGTCTCCAACCGGGCCTCTTATCAGACTCCGAGTCTGATAATGAAGATGAATGGCCTGTCATGCCTCCAGCTCCCGGCCCTGGCCCCATGCCTGGAGAGGATTCCAAGAGTGAACGGACAAGCCCGATAAACTTCACTCATACAGCGTGTGAGCAGGAAGCCAGCCAGGTGCTGGAATTACTGACAGCAGATCCAGCTGAAGACAATTCAGAGTAGGAGGACCCTCACTTCTGGAGATCTGAGAGGCGACGCCAGCAGAAGGAGGGGTGGGGCAGGCCTGGATAAATGCTGAGTCATGGAGCCACACTCCACAGCCTAATAAAGGACCTGCTTTTGGCATTCCAACCTTGAGTCAAGCAAAGTCTTAGCTAGTTTGCTGATATCAGACTCCAGCGCTGAAGTCACAACTTGGACTCCTGCCTGCCCTGTTAAACCTGGAAGGAACTTGGCAAGCTGTAGAGGCTTCATTGCCAAGTTGGTCATGGACTTCCTTGACTCGTTCGTCGGAGTGGGAGTGGGACACGACACTTACTTTTCTCACCACTGAACTGCATCTTGTTGGATAGGGCCAGTGGTAGGCTGCTGCCAGTTCGGACCAGTTCAGGTGAACCAGTAGTTCCGACCAGCGGCTGCCCCCCCCCCAGTGCTATCACATCCTATATAATTGCCGGTTTTTCAATGCCGTGGGTACACTCACATTTTTGGTTCGTGCAAACCGGCTGTTACAGTATGTGACGCCCACCTCTGGATAGGGATCAAGTCTGTCAAGCTTCTTCTGAATCTTGAGTCTATCTTCCAAAGAGGATTTTGTACAGCTTTCAAGATTCTGTTAATATATCTACAACCAGCCCTGAACGACCATTTACCAAAATAAGCATTAGTTGGGGGCACCAAGGGAAGAGGGTCATTAGAGTGTTTTTCCCATAGCTGTCATGCCCTTAATTTTTTTCATTGCCACATTCAACTTGAGTTTTCAGCACTATGTTGTGTCTCGTCCTCCCTCCTTTCCTCAGCCGGGCCCCTCCCGTCTACACCCGGGCCTGTTATCAAACTCTGAGTCTGATAATGAAGATGAATGGCCTGTCATGCTTCCAGCCCCCGGCCCTGGCCTCATGCCCGGAGAGGATTCCAGAAATGAACAAACAAACCTGATAAACCTCACTCCTACAGCGTGTGAGCAGGAAGCCAGCCACATGCTAGAATTACTGACAGCAGATCCAGCTGAAGAGAATTCAAAGTGGGAGGATCCTCGCTTCCGGAGATCTGAGAGGCGATGCCAGCAGAAGGAAGGGAGGGGCAGGCCTGGATAAATGCTGAGTCATGGAGCCACACCCCACAGCCTATATAAAGGACCTGCTTTTGGCATTCCAACCTTGAATCAAGCAAAGTCTCATCTAGTTTGCTGCTATCGCTGAAGTCACAACTTGGACTCCTGCCTGCCCTGAGAAGCCTCGAAGGAATTTGACAAGCCACAGAGGCTTCGTTGCCACACTTGATACGGACTTCCTAGATTCGGTCGTCAGAGGGGGAGGGGGACACGACACACTATTTGAGTTTTAATGTCTTGTCAGTTAAGCAATGGAAGGACCAAAAAGCACAGTGTTGGGCTGTAACTAAGACATAGGTTGGCCTTAACCTGGTCCTGTCTATTACCATAAGATAGCTTTCCTAGAATTCCTACCGTGTCTGTTCCTTGACCTTGCTTTTCTTAGAAGGCTGTCCATTCTGTTCTCTCTTTATAACTGTGCTTACAGATAACTAGACAAGAGAGAAAGCAAAACTCTGTGAGGCACCTGAGAAATGTCATGAAGGCAGGTCTTTATTAGACAATGGGAGCAAGTCAGCCCTGATTTGATTGTAACAAGGGAGGCATTCAACTTTGTTTCTGGTTGTGGTTCCCTGCTCTAGTTTTGCCTACAGTGAGAAGTAGAAGGTTCTGAAGAATAAAGAGCTAAAGATCCTCTGGGACTTCCAGATCCAGGGGAGGGCTGCTGGGGGTTCGCAAGGGTTTGGGAGAACCTGTAACTAAGATTCTGTGCAGTTCAGAGAACCCCCCCCAAAATCCTATTCCTGGCTGTCCCCGCTCACCCCTCCCTGCCCCTCCCAGGAGTCCCCATGCAGCCTGTTTTGGATGCAGGTAAGTGTAGGGTGCATGCGGAGGCTCAGGAAGGGTGAAAAACGGGCATATCGGAAGTTTGGGAAGGCCAAAAATGGGCCTCCGAAGCCTGGGGAGGCTGTTTTCGCCCTCCCGGAGGCTCAAGAAAAGCCTCCTGAGCCTGGGGAGGGCAAAAATGTTCCACTGCCATGGTGCAGGAGGCCAACTAGGCCACACCCACCCAGCTATCAGACAGAGAACCCCTTGCTAAAATTTTTGAAGCCCACCCTTGTCGAGATCCAGTCAGGCAAGCAAGTACTGACCAATCAACCAGACATTGTGGTTGTAGACTAAAGTGACCAGATTTCAGCAATGGCAAAGCGGGACACCATTGACCAGGGGGGCGGGGGGGCTGCACATGCGTGCTGAATTTTGCCACCTGCCTGAAGGAGAAGGAGCGGCTGCTGCTTCTCCGCTCTTCCAGGCAGGCTCGGCTCTCCTCTCAGCTCTTCCAGGCAGGCTCAGCTCTCCTCAGCTCTCCTCTCGGCTCTTCTCTTCCTCTCAGGTGAAGTCAAGCGGCGTCTTTCCTCCCTCTTGCGCCCCCTTCTCTGCCACTCTCCCTTCTCCGCCTCCTCCTCTTGCGTTGCCACCTCCCATTTTCAGAATGGGAGTGAAACAAAAAAAAATCGGGACTTTTTGGAATTGATGCGGGACGCGGGACAAATTATTAAAAAGCGGGACTGTCCCGCCAAAAGCGGGACATCTGGTCACTATATTGTAGACACAAAGAGAAGACAGCAATGGTGATAAATGCAGTGGTACCAAGTGGCAGAAACATCAGGAAGGAGTACAAGAAGCTGGAGAAGTAGTACGGCCTAAAGAAGGAACTAGAGATGATGTGGAAAACAAAGGCCAAAGCAATTCCAATGGTAGAAACATTCAGGACTGTGACTCCCAAGCTGGGACTGTAGCATACATACATATATAGAATTGGGGCAGTTTTTAATTCCTATTGCCATTGCCTGGATTAGTCCCTGCAATTTTCTTGATAAGGTTTTCTTGGAAGTGGTTTGCCATTCCCTTCTTTTTAGGGCTGAGGGAGAGTGACTGGCCCAAGGTCAGACAACTGCTTTGTGCCTAAGGGAGGACTAGAAGTCAAAATCTCCCAGTTTCTAGTCTGTTGCTTTAATACCAACGTGGCTCTGTAAAAATATATGTAGATATAGATATATAAACCTGGGGAAAAGAACGGCTATATATAAATAAAACTGCATCATACGATTTACTTGTCAAAGAATCAAATGAAATCATTATTATTACAGTTACTGGGCTAAAATAAAATACAGTGAAGGAAGAAGAATGAGCACCTGATGCTAGAAATACAAAAGGCATAATAATATAAAATAAAGTAAGAAAGAGCACTGGGTGAGAATTATTACCATTTTCAATAACAAGGAGAGACAGATGGTCCATATAGAAGGGAAAAAAAATCTGAGCAACTCCGGAGGATGTATCAGAATCTTGGTTGGATAGAAGGAGTGACAAAAACCATCCTGTCACCTGGGAATTTTGGATTGATAGAAGGTGTCAGTCATCCAGAATTCTCTACAAAAAAAAAAAAAGAGCAAAAAAGAAGCGAGTGGCTGCAAGATTTTGCTGAGCTACCGCCACCCGGGCATATGTACTGACGCAAAAGGAATATTTTTGCAACGTACCAACCAAAAACCACTGAGGGGAATTTGCGCACCCTGATTAATAATAATAATAATAATAATAATAATAATAATAATAATAATAATAATAATAATAATAATAATAATAATAATAATAATAATAATAATAATAATTTAATTTTATATTTTCTCCGAAGGACTCAGGGAGGTGAACAGGCAGATAAAATAATACAATACATTACAATAAAACACTATTTAAAAAACTTATTCAATATACCCTAAATTTAAAATACAATACAAAATGTAAAATAAACCCCAATAAAATCCATATTTAAAAACCCTATTAAGCCAGTCCTGCTCGGAAAAATAAATACATCTTCAGCTCATGGCGAAAGGTCCGGAGGTCAGGAAGTTGTCGAAGTCCTGGGGGAAGCTCATTCCAGAGGGTAGGTGCCCCCACCGAGAAGGCTCTCCCCCTGGGGGTCGCCAGCCTACACTGCTTGGCTGACGGCACCCTGAGAAGACCCTCTCTATGGGAGCGTACCGGCCGGTGGGAGGCATGTGGTAACAGAAGGCGGTCCCGAAGATATCCCGGTCCTATGCCATGGATTAAAGTAAAAATCTAAAAATCAAAGATTCCAATCAGCAATGGAAGAAAATTAGGAAGTTGGTGCAGGCTGATTTAAAAAAAACAACAACCCACAGAATGTCAAGTAAGGATCTAGGCTCTATTTTTTTTTAAAAAAATAAATAAACACCCCAGATACAGATAATCCTTGTTTTACAAAGGTTCGTTTAATGACGATTTAAAGTTACAATGGTGCTGGAAAAAGTGACTTATTGTTGTGTCTCGTCCAATGTCACCTCAGCCGGGGTCTTCTTATCTGCTTCTGAACATGGAGGAATGTCCTAGTATGCCTCCCGGCCCCAGCCCTGGCTCCATGCCCAGACAGGCTGAAGAAGAAGAAATACCTCCAGCCCCCAGCCCTGGCTCCATGCCCAGGCAAACGGAGCAACTAGACCCCTCCCCCTCCTCCACAGCATGTGAGCCTGAGGGAGGTCTATTACCAACAGCTGCCGACTGGAGTGACCCTCGCGTCAGAAGACTTGATAGACGGAGGCAACAGAAGGAAGGGAGGGGCAGGCCTGGATAAGTGCTGAGTCATGGAGCCACACCCCATGGCCTATATAAAGGACCTGCTTTCTGGCAGTCTCTGAGTCAGGCAAAGTCTAAACATATCTTGCTGAAGTCACTTTCTGGTCTCCTGCCTGCCCTGAGGACTTTGCTAGGACTTTGGCAGAGCTGCAGAGGCACACCTGATTCGGATTTCCCTGACCCGGCCGTCAGCGGAGGAGTGGGACACGACATCTTATGACCATTTTTCATACTTACGATCGTTGCTTCATTCCCGTACTCACCTGATCACAGTTCAGAGGCTTGGCAACTGGCCCATATTTAGGACGGTTGCAATGTTGTGGAGATATATGATCACCTTTTCGGACCTTTTGACAAGCAAAGTCAATGGGGGAGTCAGACTCCCTTAACAACCCTGTTACTAACTTAACAATGGCAGTGATTCACTTAGCAACTGTGGCAAGGAAGCTCCTAAAATGGAGCACAATTCACTTAACAGATGTCTCGCTTAGCAACAGAAATTTTGGGCTCAATTGCGGTCGTAAATCGAGGCCTGCCTGTAAAATATGCTGCTTCAGAACATTGTTACTAATTGAAAACTTGTAAAAGTTTTCGCAGTCTGCACTGGCTTCCTGTGGTCTTTCGGGTGCGCTTTAAGATTTTGGTTACCACCTTTAAAGCGCTCCATGGCTTAGGTCCCGGGTACTTACGGGACCGCCTGCTGTTACCTTATGCCTCCCACCGACCCGTACGCTCACACAGAGAGGGCCTGCTCAGGGTGCCGTCCGCCAAGCAATGTCGGCTGGCGGCCCCAAGGGGAAGGTCCTTCTCTGTTGGAGCTCCTACTCTTTGGAACGAACTTCCCCCTGGTTTACGCCAATTGCCTGATCTTCGGACCTTTCGCCGTGAGCTGAAAACGCATTTATTTATTCAAGCGGGACTGGCTTAAAAGTTTTATTAAATTTTAATTGGTTTTTTTTATGAATGTTAGGGTTTTAAATTGTTTTAAATTTCGGCCATTTATGTAATATGCTTGGTTTTAAGTTTTTGTTTTAATGTGTATATTGTGGGGCTTTTATTTGGCTGTACACTGCCCTGAGTCCTTCGGGAGAAGGGCGGTATAAAAATCTAATAAAATAAATAAAATAAAAATAAATAAAAGAATGAAAGTGTATTGATTTTGGGATTTATTTATTTTTTTAAAAAAACCCTCACATTAAGCAAGTTATAAAGAGAGGAGAAAGGGAGGTAAATTTTCTAGATGCATCGAAGTGTGGGAAACAATAAGAGCTATGAAATGATTGATGTCTTACTTGTGTTGGTTTACTCTTAAGAAGTACCCATTTTCTCTTAAGAAATTACTCAACGGTGGATCAAAATGTCAATAAAGAAAGGACCAGGTTTAAGTTCTGCAGAACTCATTATCAGGGATGGGCTTCAAAAATTTTAGCAAGGGGTTCTCTGCCAGGTTGCTGGGTGGGTGTGGTCATGATGGGCGTGGCCTAGTCGGCCTCCTGCACTACGGTGTCGTGGGGGGGTGTTTTTGCCCTCCCTGGGCTCTGGAGGCTTACATGAGCCTCTGGGAGGGTGAGAATGGCCTCCCCAGGCTCCAGAGGACCTCTGGAGGCCAGATATGGGCCTGTTTCCGGCCTTCCTGAACTTCTGGTAGGCCCATTTTTTACCCTCCCTGAGCCTCCGTGTGCACCCTGCACTTACCTGCATCCAAAACGGGATGTGTGGGGACTCCTGGGAGAAGAGGGGAGGGGTGGATGGGGCCAGCCCGGAGTGGGATTTGGGGGTTCTCCGAACTGCACAGAATCTTAGCTAGAGGTTCTCCCGAACCCCTATGAACCCCCAGAAGCCCACCCCTGCTCATTATCAAGTAATATAGTAAAAAAAAAATGGGAATGAGGAAGAAGAAAGGAAGTCCCCAGACCTTCCCCAACCCAAAGGAGTCATGAAGTTGTTGTTCCTACCCAACTTCAAGATGGTAATGGTTAAACAAAACACAACATGGTAGATATTGGCAGGATTGTGTTGCACTTCAAGAGAAAAAGAGCACTGTCTGAATGGTCCCCGGTTCTTAAAACACAAAAACAGTCTCTGTAGTGCACAGCTAAACCTGTAAGATAGAAGAGTGGTCCCCAACCTTTCCAGGTACAGCGATGGGGGGCGTGTTTGAGTGGCAGCACGTGTGCACACAGCTCCATTGGTGTGAGCAGCACCCACGTGTCCTCCACTCACAAATGGAGCTTTGTGCACGAGGGGAAGGCGCTTGAACGGAGGGCACTTGTGTTCAAATGCAAACCTCCATTTGTGCACATGGAGGACCAGTGGTGATATTCAGCCGGTTCTATCCGGTTTGGGTGAACTGGTAGTGGCGGCGGCAGGAGGCTCCCCACCACCACCCTGATGTAATCATGTCCCATTTTTTATTATCTGTGCATGCATGGAAGGCCCTGCGCATGTGCGGAGGTGGCGCCTGCGAGCAAAGCAAGCGAGCACATGTGCGTGCTCACATTTGCAAACCAGTAGCGAAGGTAAGTGAATACCACCCAATGATGCAAACGGAGCTTCATTTGCATGATTGCCCACCACTCATATGAGTGACCTTCATGTGTGTACATTTGTCCATCTCTCCCATGACCTGGTGTCGAACAGGCTGTGGCCCATAGTGGCCCATGGCCCCGGGTTTGGACCCCTGAGATATTCCTCTCCAGAATCTATCTATCTATCTATCTATCTATCTATCTATCTATCTATCTATCTATCTATCTATCTATCTATCTATCTATCTATCTATCCCTCCCACCCTCCCTCTTTCTCATTTATTCATCCCTCCATCATCCATCATCTCTCTCTCTTTCTATATCTGTATTATGCAAAGAACAACTCACTCTTTGAAAGCTTCCTCTGGTTGTAATCTAAATAAGCCAAATCCAGTTGCAAAATAAATAATCATCTGATGTGAAAACAGACCAGGCTTTGAAATCATTGATTGCAAACAGTAATTGAATAATATCTCAGCATCTGGCTGACACTGTTTGATTCAGAAGCTAAGCAGCTAGTATTTGGAAGGGAGACCTTTGCAAAAGAAAGAAAGAAAGAAAAGAAAGAAAGAAAGAAAGAGAGAGAGAGAGAGAGAGAGAGAGAGAGCGGGGGGGAGGAAGGAAGGAAGGAAGGAAGGAAGGAAGGAAGGAAGGAAGGAAGGAAGGAAGGAAGCAGGCAGGCAGGCAGGCAGGCAATTGCAAACCATTAGATAATGAACTGAACAGAAGCAGTGATAATTGGTCTTTTCCACAATGGTGAAACAGATTTATATATCGATTTAAATTATATTGTCTCTAACTCTGCCTCTATGCACTTATTTATGCAAATGAACACTACAATGTTCCTTCATACAAATTAACACTGTTTTTGCCATCTTTGGGAGAGGGAAGAGTAAGACATTTCATTTTTATTTAAACGTCTTGTGCCTCATGCTAAATTAATCCTTAATTGTCAACATACATTTTATTTACTTACAAAAGCAGAGGGAGGATAAATCAAAGAAATGTTTTGGGCACCCGAATATTGTTCTTCGCAATCTCTTTGGGTCTTTGGTTTCACATGATGGGATGCTCTTCATGTCAGCTCTCCAAAGGAGGCCAGACCAAAAACCAAAACCATGAGTTCTAATATTACTTTCATTGTAAGATTATCGCCACAGACTCCTGCAAGTCTGAAAGCATTTCCACTCTCCCCTAGTTTCACTTTCCAGAGACTTAGGGAGGGTCCCTTCTGAAGTGCTTTCTTTACCCCTATTCCTCCTTTGAATTCAGATTCCTTTTATCTATGTGGTAGCTCTTCCTCCTGTCTCCCAAGGTTAATCTCACATCCCATTATACCTGCTGACAAATAATATAATAAACATTAATGGACCATGGTGGGATTAAGGGTATATCCTCCAAATCCACAAGGAGTGCCTAGGCTGATACGGAGTCCATTTTATAGATAAGCCACTTTAAACTCTTTGTCAGGGTTCCAACGGATACCCTAATTAAATCATGAGTCTTGAGCCAAGCTTCAAAAGAAATCCAGTTGTTTATTAGGAGCTTCATGTCAGCACATTCCCAAATGAAGCCAGCTCTGACCCTATGTAATTTACGCTCCAATTATGACCATTTTTCCCTCCTCCACCCAGGGTGTCATCAATCACATTCACCAACAGAGCAATTTTGCGGGTTGTAGAGGTCACTCCCCTTCGACCATTGTAGATATCCCTGGGATACAGCCTTGAGGGAGATAAGCATGGAATGTACATCTATTTTTGGCTGCTGGGCAGTTTCGCCAGTTTCCCATCCCTCCTGGCCTATGGCAACTAGAGAGCAAGCCAGGGATGCTTTGCGAGTTGACACTCTTTACTCTTCTGTAGACCACCAGCAAACTATGGCTTGAGAATTTATTTGCTACCAATGCATCACCTTTATACAAGAGTTGTAAGTACAAGAGAGAAGGGAGCAAACTAATGGGAGTGCTTGTTCTTCTGAGCACCCTCAAGGGGAACCCACCATAAAGCATATTGCAGTACTGCTATTCTGAAGTTAGTGGTGCACCAACTATAATGGGAAAGCTCTCTTTGCCTCAGAAAGGTTGAACAGATTGAAGTAATTCTTCTGTTCTGACCTAAGTTTCCCAAGAGCATGAAGCAGACTCCTTGTCCTGATAAAAAACCCTTTTTATTAAGGTACTGTGAATTCCTCTCACTGACATCCAGCAAAGCCTTTCAAGGGAGAATTTACAGTCACAGACCTTATCTGGCTTGGAGAGCTACCAGGCTGATATCTTCAAAACTTGGCAAGAAGTCTCGGAGAGTCACGAACCAATTAGGCAAACTAATTGTCTCCAGCAATCTCCCCTCCCCTTTCGCTCCTCTTTATTCCCTATGGAAGGGGCCGTTCACCTCCAACCTATGAATCTCCTGAGTTGACCTTTGTTCCTTAGCTGTTCTCTTCTCCTGGCAACTCTGTGCGTGCCCACACTGGGAACAGGCTCCAGCTGTTCTTCTGCCTCACTGATGTCCAACTCCGAAGGCAGCTGACAACTATCAGATGGCCCTGGCCCCCTCTCTGCCTCTGATGCAGAGCACTCATCAGAGCCTTCCCCAGACTCTTGGATTGGCCCATGTTCCTCCCCAATCTCCTCACTGTCTGAGTCTGCCACCAGCTCTGCTGGCCGCTGGCGGGCCACAACACCTACCAGCCAATGTTAACAGTCAGCCACCAAGGTTATTATACTTCTAGAGAAAATAAATGTCTCTACAGACAGCCCCCACACTGTAGAAAGCATGCAGTGCTATCCAGAATTGCTAAAAATAATTAATTGCAGGGCGTGTGGGCTACACAGACACACAAAGTTCACTTTTCTGCAGACTGATTTTGTGCCAATTTATCACTGTCCATTGCTGCATCTAGGTATTTGTCTCAGTTGTGATCATTAACAACAAAATAGAGTTGTATGTGACATGTCTTCAGTATGTGAATACATCTTCCTTCAAATCTTCCAGACTCTGCACTTAAAGCTTCATTTAAAGGTGAAATAGTACTTGGAAAAAATTAGGATTCTGCCACATCCTAAATTATAATTGCTAAGGGAGCAAGATAAACTCTCCCAGTGCTATACCTGAAATCAGTCTTGAAGCAAAATATCTTCAACTCAAATCCCTTGGAGTTGATTCAAGAGACTATCCATGACTGATAATATCTAAAGCTGCTGAGAAAGCAGGAGTGGGGAAAAAAATGAAATAATATTCCTCTTATCTCTTTCTCAATGCAAGTCATCCATTAAGGCAATCGAAGACGGAACCAAAACCAAACCCTAATTCAAATGGATATAGAAGTACAGCTAGTCTTTGACTAGCAGTTGAGTACAAAATTTCTGTTGCTACCGTGTTTCTCCAAAAAGACAACCCACATTGAAAAGAAGCCCTATGGCTTTTTTTTTGATCGAATTAAGCCCCACCTACAAAATTAGCTCTAATTAAGATGCCGACCACCCCGGGGTACAGGGGGTGGGGCAAGGCACAGAGGTAAAAAATAAGCTAGGGTGGGGATAGGGGGGTGGAGATCTCGCCTTCTTCTGTGGCCGCTTCTTCTGTGGCTGCTTGCTGCTACTCACACGCATCGCCTGGCCTCCGTTTTGTCTTCAGATGCCTGCCGGAAGGCATCTGCAGCTGATAACAGAGCTCCAGATCAGTCCAGAGCTCTGTTAACAGCTGCAGATTCCTTCTGGCAGGCATCTAAAGGCAAAATGGAGGCCAAGGCAGTGTGTGCGAGTGGCAGCAAGTGGCCACAGAAAAAGTGGGCTAGCAGTGTGCTCTTGCTGTGTGGGGCTGTCGGTACCACTGCCTTGAGGTGAGTCAATAATTAGAACCCTCCAAAAAGAAGGCCTAGCCCGTTGTTGTTGTTTTTTTGGGGGGGGGCGTGTCAAAAGAAAATAAGACCCGGTCTTCTTTTTGGAGAAACGAGGTAAGTGAGACAGTTGTTAAGTGAGTTTTGCCCATTCTACAACCTTTTTTGCCGCAGCTGTTAAGTGAATCCCTGTAGTTATTAAGTTAGTAACACAGTTGCTAAGTGAATTTGGCTTCCCCATAGACCAGGGGTCTCCAACCTTGGCAACTTTAAGCCTGGAGGACTTGAATTCCCAGAATTCCCCAGCCAGCAAAGCAAAGCTGGCTGGGGAATTCTGGCAGTTGAAGTCCTCCAGGCTTAAAGTTGCCAAGGTTGGAGACCCCTGCCATAGACTTTGCTTGTCAGAAGGTTGCAAAAGGTGATCACATGACCTCAGGACACTGCAACGGTCATAAATACAAATCAGTTGCCCAGCGCCTGAATTTTGATCACGTGACCATGGGGATGCTGCCACACTTGTGTCGTGTCCCACTCCTTCGCTGACGGCCGGGTCAGGGAAATCCGAATCAGGCGTGCCTCTGCAGCTCTGCCAAAGTCCTAGCAAAGTCCTCAGGGCAGGCAGGAGACCAGAAAGTGACTTCAGCAAGATATGTTTAGACTTTGCCTGACTCAGAGAATGCCAGAAAGCAGGTCCTTTATATAGGCCATGGGGTGTGGCTCCATGACTCAGCACTTATCCAGGCCTGCCCCTCCCTTCCTTCTGTTGCCTCCATCTATCAAGTCTTCTGACGTGAGGGTCACTCCAGTCTGCAGCTGTTGGCAATTGACCTCCCTCAGGCTCACATGCTGTGGAGGAGGGGGAGGGGTCTAGTTGCTCCGTTTGCCTGGGCATGGAGCCAGAGCTGGGGGCTGGAGATACTTCCTCCTCTTCAGCCTGTCTGGGCATGGAGCCAGGGCTGGGGCCGGGAGGCATACTAGGACATTCCTCCATGTTCGGAAGCAGATAAGAAGACCCCGGCTGTGGTGAGATCGGACGAGACACAACAACTTGTAAGTTTGAAAAATAGTCCTAAGTCATTTTTTTTAGTGCCATTGTAACTTCAAACTGTCTCTAAATGAACTGTTGTAAGTCAAAGACAACCTGTAGTCCAAATGTCTTGGATCAGGGGTCTCCAATCTTGTCAACTTTAAGACTTGTGGACTTCAACTCCCAGAGGGAGTTGGAGTCCACAAGTTTTAAAGTTGCTAAGGTTGGAGACCCCTGTCTTAGATGAATTTACTTAGTAACATGTATAAAATTATTATTTATTATATGTAAATATAATATAATATATAAAATTATATGTAAAATTATCAAATTATTATATGTAAAATTAGTAAAATGTGTAAAAAGTAAAATATGTTACACCGTGCAAAGGACACGGTGGCTCAGTGGCTAAGAGGCTGAGCTTGTCGATCGAAAGGTCAGCAGCTCAGCAGTTTGAATCCCTAGTGCTGCCGTGTAACGGGGTGAGCTCCTGTTACTTGTCCCAGCTTCTGCCAACCTAGCAGTTTCGAAAGCACGTAAAAATGCAAGTAGAAAAAATAGGGACCACTTTTGGAGGGAAGGTAACAGCGTTCCGTGCGCCTTTGGCGTTGAGTCATGCCGGCCACATGACCACGGAGACGTCTTCGGACAGCGCTGGCTCTTCAGCTTTGAAACGGAGATGAGGACCGCCCCCTAGAGTTGGCAACAACTAGCACATATGTGCGAGGGAAACCTTTACCTTTACCTTTTAACATGTGATGTCTACTTCTAAAGTTGAAGCTATGGAAAAGTTTAAATAGATTTTTTTTTGAGAATTCCAAAAGAGAGAAACCTTCCCTATTTTTATTCATCAATGGACAATATATGAAGTGTAGGCCATTTTAAAATGGGCCCAGTTAGAACAAGAAAGCAGTGCTGAGAAAACTTAGTGATGGTGGTGGGGGAAATGGATTAAAATAAATGAATTTATTTCCCCAGGCAAATGACAGTTTTGGGAAAGAGATTTTCCTCTAAGATCACTTCCCAGAAAGGATTATGTTTTCCTTCTCGATCTTCTCATGAATGAACTGCATCTTATTAAAGCAAGTCAGTTTATATTTGGTCTAGTGGTTAAGGCACCAGGCTAGAAACTGGGAGATCGTGAGTTCTAGACCCAGTTCAGTCACAAAAGCCAACTGGATGACTCAGGGCCAGTCACTCTCTCTCTCAGCCCACCTCATCTCACAGGGTGGTTGTTGTGGAGAAAACAAGGAGGAGGAAGGAATATTAGGTATATTTGCTGCTTTGAGTAAATGATAAAGGCAGGATATAAATAATAAATTTTGCAGCACTGACACATTATTTCCCAGGGTACGTCATGCATAGACTTATGTCATACAATGGTCTTACCATAAATGTAAACATAGGTTAAGCTTAATATAGCCACCTGGTTAATATAAACAGCCTCATTTTTGTCTCACAATACCTTACAAAGGTATTGTGCAAATCCAGCTATGATAGATCCAGCTTTGTACATTCCTCCCAGTTTACTCAGACTGTCTCCAAAGAAAAATTTGGGCATTTGGAATTCAGTACTCTGTTCTTTAAGGGACATGGTGGCTTAGTGGGTAAGAGACACTGAGCTTGTTTATTGAAAGGTTGGCAGTTCGGCGGTTCGAATCTAGTGCTGCGTGACGGGGTGAGCTCCCGTTACTTGTCCCAGCTTCTGCAAACCTAGCAGTTCGAAAGTACATAAAAAATGCAAGTAGAAAAAATAGGGACCACCTTTGGTGGGAAAGCAACAGCGTTCTGTGTGCCTTTGTGTTTAGTCATGCCGGCCACATGACCACAGAGATGTCTTTGGACAGCGCTGGCTCTTCGGCTTTGAAACGGAGATGAGCACCGCCCTCTAGAGTCGAGAATTACTAGCACATATGTGTGAGGGGAACCTTTACTCTGTTCTTTACCTGTTAATTTCCAGAGTCCACTTGAAAACCCATAATGTTCCTCAACAGATTATTCAAAACCTATATTTTGTGACAGATTGTTTTGATACCATGACCTTAGCAATTTTTATATGACCCATCCAATCAGGAGCCATGTCCCAATGTGATGACATCATAGGACTCACAGGCAGTGGTGGGATCCTCCTGATTTAACAACAGGTTCGGTGATCGCATGCTTTGTGCATGCGCCTGATGCACTCTGCACCTGCGTGTACAGTTTGAAGAAATCTTCACTTCCGCGTTCAGAAACACAGCTGAGGTGCAGCAATCTGCTCTGCCATGTTAATCGGCTGAGAAGATTAAAGTAGGAAAAGGTAGCTTGGATGGGCAGGTGGCCCGTCAGATCATCGGGGCGAACCGGTTCATTCCCAGTTGAACATTGGAGCTACCGGTTTTCCCGAACCGGTCCGAGCCGGTAGAATCCCACCCCTGCTCACAGGTGATCGGACTCGGCTGCCTGATGACATCTTTTTTTTTTTTTATTTGAATTTATATCCCACCCTTCTTCGAAGACTCAGGGCGGCTTACATTGTGTTAAGCAATAGTCTTCATCCATTTGTATATTATATACAAAGTCAACTTTTTATTGCCCCCAACAATCTGGGTCCTCATTTTACCTACCTTATAAAGGATGGAAGGCTGAGTCAACCTTGGGCCTGGTGGGGCTTGAACCTGCAGTAATTGCAAGCAGCTGTGTTAATAAAAGACAGACTTAGTCTGCTGAGCCACCAGAGGCCCTCTATAAATCAGCTTAGAGCTAGGACCATATTTTGTCTCGTCATTTCGAATGAGCCACTAGCCTTATTCAGAGAGGGCAATGTAATTTTTGTGTTTTGACCCAGCCCTGTTCAAAGTAAAATTGAATAAATATTAGTGGGTGGAAATCAATTCCCAATTTAGATCAGGAATGTTGTTGCTTCCCCCCCCCCCCATTTCTGTAGAAAATTAATCAGCCAAGTCTTTTTTAGCACAGCTTTGGAAAGTTGCCATGTCTTCAAAGAATGGCTGTTGAAATAAGCTTCGTTCTGAGCATCATTTAAGAGCTGAAAAGAAAGAGGCCAAGGGGGAACTGAGAGGAGGATGGGAAAACCATTCACGAAAAGAGCTATAGAAACATAAAGCCAAAGTAAATAATTAATGCACCAACACAGAAGCCATCACCACCACCCGCAGTCGGAATAATAAACATGTTTCTGATTAATTTGTTATTTGCTGGCCCCGAAAAGATCAACAGTATGGAGAATGGGTATTTATTTCTTGGCAGTTATCAAGTTCTATTTGATGCTAAATATATATATATATTTTCCAAACACAGAATCGATAGCGATCTGCCACTTGTTATTAGTTTCCACATATCCTGCTACTCTCTCATTGTATTCATGCCAGTGATATGTTATTGGACAGCTAGATGGGCAAAAAAAAAAAAAAGACACATTCTTTAAAAAAAAACTAATTCAACTTGTATTTAAGTTTTTTCCAGATTGTTAGTGAGGAATAAGATCCGGTCTTGAAACAGATTAAACCTGTTGGGCTGCCAATCAACACATCATGTAAGTCTAAGTAAAATGCACAGGTGGCTCAGTGGCTAAGACGCTGAGCTTGTCGATTGAAAGGTTGGCAGTTCAGCGGTTTGAATCCCGAGTGCCACATAACGGTGACTTCCCGTTATTTGTCCCAGCTTCTGCCAACCTAGCAGTTCGAAAGAACGTAAAAAATGCAAGTAGAAAAATAGGGACTGCCTTCGGTGGGAAAGCAACAGCATTCTATGTGCCTTTGGTATTTAGTTATGACCACGGAGACGTCTTCGGACAGCACTGGCTCTTTGGCTTTGAAACGGAGATGAGCACCGCCCCCTAGAGTTTGAGACGACTAGTACAAATGTGCGAGGGGAATCTGAATCTTTACCTTTACCTTTAAAATGCACAGGGCGGTTTGGGGGAATATTATGTCAAACTGATAAAACTTACTTCCAGAAAGGATCTCTGTGTAAGGCATTCTGGGAACACAGACATCCATCTTCTCCTATTTACCAATTCTTTGAATGATGATTTATCAAGATTTCCCCCAATTTTTATTTTGGGAGAAACAATTCATTCCTCCTTCCAACATACCTGAGCTTAATTCTTATAATGAAATCAGCAGAAAAACAGCTTGTTGTTTTCTTTATTATACTGCTGTGGAATCCTGGTGCATACTGAGCTCCAAATTATAATTTTAGGTACATAAATGACATCTGCTCTTCTCAGCCTGCTTCACTCCTCCTGAGCTCTCATAAAAACCCACTTTTTTACCCCAAGTTGCGTGCCTGAACTCTCAGTATGTAGGCACTAAATAATGTTGTTGGATGCAGAACTTTTGCCTAAAATTACCCGTATCTCCCACTGCCTAAAGTGCTGGCTTTGAGTAAAACAGCAACTCTTGAAGCCTCCCAATAATATTTTTTTTCCGATGAAAGATAGAGAGCAATGAAAAACCTTACAGTTTGCTGAATTCTGTGGGGTTGTTGTTGTTGTTGTTTTTGTCTCTTGAGCAATGAGGTTTTCTCCCTCTCTGACTTGGCAGGAGTCTAAACTGACACTTCTTATCCACATCTAGTTCCAAAAACTAATTACCCTTTGAAGTGGGACCTAAAAAGAATCAGAATTTACAGCACAGTTGGATGCAGTAAGCAAATCTTGGCCCACAAATAGGCTTCTCAGGTGTTTGAGGTAATGCATCAACAATCAATTTCTGATTTGAGAAGAGAATGGCTACTGGGTTAACTCTTAGTTTTCCTTCTGCATTGCAGAAGAAGGATGGCCTTAAATTTTGCCTTCCAAAGCTCCACAAACCAATTGCTCAAGAAATCAAGTAAGTGAAGCCTTACATTTAGGCAAGAAAAACCAAAAATACAAATATAGACTAGGTGAAACCAGGTTTAATATCAGTAACTGTGAGAGGGATCTTTGAGTCGTAATGGACAACCAGTTAAATATGAGCCAACAGTGTGCAGCGGCAGACAGAAAAGCCAACGCAATCCTAAATTGCATTAACAGAGGGATACAATCAAGATCAAGTGAGGTACTAATGCCACTCAAAAAAGCCTTAGTAAGACCACACCTAGAATACTGCATCCAATTTTGGTCATCACGCTATAAAAAAAGATGTGGAGACTCTAGAAAGAGTACAGAGAAGAGCAAGAAAGATGATTAGGGGACTGGAGGCTAAAACATACAATGAACTGTTTCAGGAACTGGGCATGGCTAGTCTAGTGAAGAGAAGGACCAGGGGAGACAGGATAGCAGTGTTCTAATATTTGAGGGGCTGCCACAGAGAGGAAGGGGTCAAGTTATTTTCCAAGGCACCTGAAGGGGAAATAAGGAATAATGGATGGAAACTGATCAAGGAGAGATTCAACCTAGAAAATAAATAAAAAAAACATTGATTGCTGGATTCTCCTGGACCAGCCATTCTGTGCCAGCTTAATACTACTTTGTTTTACACAATAATCTCCTTCAAAAGTCATGCTGAACCCCTTCCACACATATTTTATTAAAAAAAATGAACCAAAACAAAACATACACCCTAGCTCATGACAGCAATTTTATGTTTTTATGCTGCACTGATTTCACATGAATGCTTTTGATCAGATTTTGATTGTTCTGGGAGTCATTTTACTGACTGGAATATTGCATCCAGTTTTGGTCACCACAATATAAAAAATACATTGAGACTCTAGAAAGAACACAAACAAGAGAAACAAAGATGATTAAGGGACTGGCGGCTAAAACATATGAAGAATGGCTGCAGGAATTGGGTATGTCTAGTTTAATGAAAAGAAGACTAGGAGTGATATGATAGCAGTTTTCCAATATTTGAGGGGCTGCCAGAAAAAAGAAGGGCTCAACCTATTCTTCAAAGCACCTGAAAGCGAGACAAGAAACAATGAATGGAAACTAAGAACATTCTTGAACTAAACATACTCAAAACCGTAGAAATGGTGGTAGACTTTAGGAGAAATCCTTCCATACTTCCACCTCTTACAATACTAGACAACACAGTATCAACAGTGGAGATCTTCAAGTTTCTAGTTTTTATGATATCTCAAGACTTGAAATGGACACCTAACATCAAAAATGTCATCAAAAAAGCACAACAAAGAATTTTCATTCTGCGCCAACTCAGAAAGCTCAAACTGCCCAAGGAGCTGATGATTCAGTTTTACAGAGGAATTATTGAGTCTGTTATCTGCACCTTTATAACTGTCTGGCTCTGCAACCCAACAAGATAGACACAAACTTCAATGGATAATTAAGGTAAAGGTAAAGGTTCCCTTCACCCATATGTACTAGTTGTTCCCGACTCTAGGGGGCGGTGCTCATCACCGTTTCAAAGTTGAAGAGCCAGCGCTGTCCGAAGATATCTCCGTGGTCATGTGGCCAGCAGGACTCAACACCAAAGGCAGAACTTGCATTTTTTATGTTCTTTCAAACTGCTTAGGTTTGCAGAAGCTGGGACAAGTAACAGGAGCTCACCCCATTACGCGGCACTAGGGGTTCGAACCGCTGAACTGCCAACCTTTCGATCAATAAGCTCAGTGTCTTAGCCACTAAGCCACCACGTCCCTCTAACGGATAATTAGAACTGCAGAAAAAACAATTGCTACCAACCTGCCTTCCATTGAGGACCCGTATACTGCATGAATCAAAATGAGGGTTATGAAAATATCTTCAGACCCCTCACATCCTGGATATAAATTGTTTCAACTTCTACCTTCAAAATGATGCTATAAGGCACTGCACACCAGAACAACTAGACACAAGGACAGTTTTTTCCCCCGAATGCCATCACTCTGCTAAACAATTAATTCCCACAACACTGTCAAACTATTTACTAAGATAGTATTACTATTATTCTTCTCATGCTTCCTATTACCTGTCCTATCTCCTCCTACTTATGACTAAAATCATGTTGCTTGTATTTTTATGATTTATATTGTTGTTGTTTCCTAGTATGATTTGATTGCTTATTAGTAACCCATGACTATCACTAAGCGTTGTAGCTTATGACTCTTGATGAATGTATTTTTTTTCCTTTTATGTACACTGAGAGCGTATGCACCAAGACAAATTCCTTGTGTGTCCAATCACACTTGGTCAATAAAGAATTCAAGTCTAGTCTAGTCTAGTCTAGTCTAGTCTATTCTGGAGAGTAGCAGGCTAGAAGTAACGAAGAATGTCCTGGCAGAACAATTTATCAGTGGAATGACTTGCCTCCAGAAATTGTAGGTGCTCCAAAACTGGAGGTTTTTAAGAAGGGATTAGATAACAATTTGTCTGAAATGGCATAGGGTTTCCTGCTTGAGCAGGCGGTTGGACTAGAAGGCCTCCAAGGTCTCTTCCAACTGTGTAATTCTGCCTCTGTGGATCACTGAAATTACAGAGCTAAACTTTTATGATTTCAGATGTTCCACATAGCCCCTCATCCCTGGGGAGCATTAGATCAAGTAAGTCCTTCTGAAGGGGGAGGGGATGTTTTTGGAGAGACAGTTTTCATCGTTGAAAGCACCCCATAATTTCCCCTGGGGAAAATGACCCAACCACAAAGTTCCACTGTTAATTCCCACCCCCCACCCCCAGCTGCCTTTCTCTTCAAGGGTCCAGAAGATATAATACAGTTGCCTTTCAAAGTCCACGTTCTCCACTCTCCCGGCAGCTATTCCCTTAAATGCTGCTCGCAGCTTCTCATTTGCAAGATGATGGAGATTAACTCAGCTTGGCTTTCATCTTCCTCTGATTAAAAAGAAGAAGGAAGAAGGCAAAGATAATGCTATCCCAGAAAGGATGTCAAGAGTCGGCTTTTAATTGAGATGCGTCATTGGAAGTTATTAGTCCATCTCTTTATTTTTAATCCCTTTCTTTTGCCATCAATGTTCTGCACATCTCACCAGAATGGTACAAATATACGCAGTTACGTTTCCTATCCTTACGATGACAGCCTGGCTACAAATTTGCAAGTGCTTCTAACAGTAAGAAATTTGGGCAAAGGTGGCAGCTGTGCCCTATGAGGTCATCCAAAAAGGGGAATCTTCAGGAATAGCATTTTCAAGGAAAGACCAGGTTGGTCACACGAATGTATCTCACATCGAGAAAGAAGTGAGCTCTAATTAAAAGATGACGCAAAGGCTGCTGCTTGCAATAGGAATAGCCTACCAAAAGTTCAAACCTATTAAAAACCTGCTAGGCCGTCAGTAATTAAACAGCACCTGTCTCCAAACGGATACCTTCTGGGTACCAATTGTCATGTGTAAAGACTTCTTGAGAGGAGGACCATTTGGCCGGCAATAATGAGCTTGTGCAAAGGTCAATGTGTATCAGGTGAGGCCAGTGATTGAGCAAGGGTGACATTCAAAACACCCATTATGGTTAGGAATACATATATTTGCTCCCTGACTTGGAAATCGGTTGAACCTTGCAGAGAATTGTGTCAAGCGGTTGAAAACACTCAGAGGAGGAAAAACCATAGACTTAAAAAACCGCTGTGCTGGATCAGAGAGCAGGTCTGTTTAACAGATTAACAGAGTTGGAAGGGAACTTCTAGGTCATCTAGTCCAACCCCCCAACCCCGCTCAAGCAAGAGATCCTACACCCGTGATGGCGAGCCTATGGCACACGTGCCATAGGTGGCACGCGTAGCCATATCGGTGGGCATGCAAGCTCAGCTCTGGTGCGCATGCGCGTGCTGGCCAGCTGATTTTTGGGCCTTCTGGGCCCACCAGAAGTAGGGAAACAGGCTGTTTCCTGCCTCTGGAGGACCTCAGGGAGGTGGTGAGGAAGGCCCGTTTTTCTATCTCCCCAGGCTCCAGAGCCTTTCTTGGAGTCTGGGGAGGGCGAAAACAACCTTCCCCACCCCCCTAGAGGCTAAAAAGGGCCCGTTTGCCAACTTCCAGTCCCACATAGAATTATGGGTGTGGGCACGTGCACTCATGACACCCCCCTCCCCCCGCTCCTGGCACACGATGGCAAAAAGGTTAGCCATCACTGTCCTACACCATTTCTGACAAATGGCAGTCCAGTCTTTTCTTGAAAGTCTCAAGTGATGAAGCTCCACAACTTCCGAATGCAACTTTTGTTTCATAGGTTGATTGTTCTCACTGTCAGAAAGTTCCTCCTCATTTCTAGGTTGAATCTCTCCTTGGTTTCCATCCATTATTCCTTATCTGGCCTCCGGTGCCTTGGAAAATAGCTTGACCCCTTCCTCTCTGTGGCAGCCCCTCAAATATTAGAACACTGCTATCATGTCTCCTCTGGTCCTTCTCTTCACTAGACTAGCCATGCCCAGTTCCTGCAACCATTCTTCCTATGTTTTAGCCTCCAGTCCCCTAATCATCCTGGTTGCTCTCCTCTGCACGTTTTAGGTCCGTCAACTCCATCCATCGGTGTCACAAAGCGGTCCATTTCGTACTTTGAGAAGTTGATAAAGATGGACCGGATGACAACAACAGTCGAGATTTAAGGCATGCAGCCTAGGATTCAAGAAGGAGTAAACAATCCTCAATTTTAGCCGCTGTGGATAGCCTGCTGCTCCATAAATCTGTGAAGTCTCCTTCAGAAAAACCATCCAGAGTGGCTGCCATTAGCTCAGCTGGTGGGGGTAAAATACACACACTGTGAATTGCACTGTGTGATAAAAGTGCTTCCCTCTATTGGGCCATAATCTTTTTGTATTTAGCTTCCATAGATGACCTTGAGAGCTAACACTGTGAGAGAGGCAGAGAGATGTTTCTCTGCCCTTGTCTTTCTCTTCCCCCACCTTCTTCTTGATTCCAGCAAAACAGTTCCAATTGCTCTAGCCCCTCCTCGCAAGAGACAAACACTGTGATGGGTAGCCAAAAGTTGTCATACCCTGTGCTGTAATTGCCTTTCCTATTGGGAATCATGGAGCTTCGTAGAATTGTAGAGATGAAAGAGGTGATTTTGGCCATCAGATATAACCTACCCTGCTCAGGATAGGAATCCAAATGACAGTATTCTCAGCGGATGCCTGTCTAACTTTATTGGATCGCTTAGTATGCAATATAAAAGCAGAGAGGGGGGAGCGATCCTTTCTCTGAGTAACTGGTTCCATGACTAAATTACTCTGTTAAGAGCTTTTGTCTAGCATTCAACCAGAATCTGCCTTCCTCTAATCTGTATTTATCCTTCTGTGTCCTGAAATCTGGAACAATCTTCTTCTTCTACATGTGACATATTCTCATTTTCTTCTCAAGGTTAAACCAGCCCATTTCCTTCTAATCACTCTTCAGAGGCTTTCTGGTCATCCTTGTTGCTGTTCTCTGAGCCTATTCCAGGTTCTTTGGACCCTTAAAAGAAAAAGATTAACAGTTCTGCCTTATGGCTACATTAAAGCACTTTCCTCAGTCTTTGCACTGACCTCCTTGTTGAGTTCTCTGCTCCGCAGGCAGGGTTGTGCTTTTTTTTTTTTTTTTTTGCATTTATATCCCGCCCTTCTCCGAAGACTCGGGGCGGCTTACACTATGTCAAGCAATAGTCTTCATCCATTTGTATATTATATACAAAGTCAACTTATTGCCCCCAACAATCTGGGTCCTCATTTTACCTACCTTATAAAGGATGGAAGGCTGAGTCAACCTTGGGCCTGGTGGGGCTTGAACCTGCAGTAATTGCAAGCAGCTTTCTTAATAACAGACTGTCTTAGCAGTCTGAGCCACCAGAGGCCCACCAGAGGTCCTTGGCAGTAAGGCAAAGGAAAGGAAATTATCATTGATTTCCCTGGTTTTCTTTGTCTTCCCACCAAACATAAACAGCTGGTGAGGAAAGAAAAAGTTCTCCCAATCCTCCTCCATAATGTTATATGGAACAACGCTTAGGAGAGGTGAGTTTTGAAACAGATGACTTACCGCTGGATTTTGTCATCTCTTAGAACTTTCTTTGTCCAAGGACTTTGCTCCAGTGGTGGGATTCTACTGGTTCGGACCGGTTCACTCGAACCGGTAGTTTCCACTTCCTGCCAAGAGTGAACCAGTTCTCTGTTGCTGTGAAAGTGGGCCCATCCCTGGGTTCTTCCGACCTTTATTTCTGCTTCTGAAGCCCAGCTGATCAGGGGAGGCAGATTGAATTGGTCCTTCTCAGCTGTTTTCCTTGCTCCTTTCCTTGTTTGCAACACGAAAGTTCAGTTTTATGGAAACTGCGCACACTCGCGCTCAGCGAACTGGTTGTTCAACTGGTAGGATCCCATCCCTTCTTTGCTCAGATATGTTTGGTGTTCCAAGGGTTCATGACAGGAGTGTCTGCAAGGAGGTCAAAAGTCAAGATGATAAACATGGGATCAAACCAGGGGTGAAATCCAGCAGGTTCTGACAGGTTCTGGAGAGCCGGTAGCAGAACTTTTGAGCAGTTCGGAGAACTGGTAGCAGAAATTTTGAGTAGTTTGACCACTCTGGCTGGCCCCAGAATGGAGTGGGAATGGAGATTTTGCAATATCCTTCCCCCAGGAGTGGGGAGGGAATCAGAGGTGGGTTTCAGCAGGTTCTGACCAGTTCTGGAGAACTGGTAGCAGAAATTTTGAGTAGTTCAAAGAACCGGTGGTAAAAATTCTGATGTATTCTCTGACTCCCAAGTCCCAGCTGATTGGGAGGCAATGGGGATTTTGCAGTAACCTTCCCCTGTCATGCTCACCAAGCCACGCCCACCAAGCCATGCCACATCCACCAAGCCACACCCACAGAACCAGTAATAAAAAATTTTGAAACCCACCACTGGAGGGAATGGGGATTTTGCAGTATCCTTCCCCTGTCACACCTACCAAGCCACACCACGTCCACCAAGCCACGCCCACAGAGCGGGTAGTAAAAAAAAATGGATTTCACCACTGGAACAAACCTCTGCCCCCCCTTTTATGTGCATCATATGAAAAAATGGGGGTGGGATTACCTAGTTGTGGCAATCATCTTGAATTTTTGGCCCCCTCTTTGTCTCTGTGCACATTCCTGGATCCTCTTCTCAGCTGAAAGTTGGAATGCTTTTGAACATGGATATAATGCTATTCTGGGACAGTGATAAGCTTTCTTTGGTTTTCCTCATTTATTGCAGTCATTGTGTTGTTTTCAAGTGTAGTATAGAATAGAATAGAATAGAATAGAATAGAATAGAATAGAATAGAATAGAATAGAATAGAATAGAATTTTTTTATTGGCCAGGTGTGATTGGACACACAAGGAATTTGTCTTGGTCCATATGCTCTCAGTGTACATAAAAGAAAAGATACCTTCATCAAGGTACAACACTTAAAACACTTAATGATAGTCACAGGGTACAAATTTAAGACTTAATGATTTATAAATGTATCTGCTTCAAACTCATCAATATCCTTAGATCCATCAGGACTTTTTTTTTTTTTACTTTATCTTAAATTCATCTTATTTTAAATTGTTTGGAAAGGCTTCAACCAGAGACTAGTTCTGTCAATAGGATTTAAGAATTATCTACTTTGCTTGAGCTACAGCATCAGTTGACTAATAATCCCAAGGAATTATATTTTTATGTCCACTGCTGGTTTTACAACATGGTTTTAAAAGATCCAAAATGGTGGGATTGAAATGGATTGTGGTAAGTCTAAAGCAGCCAGCATGGGAATTGCTGTCTGGGGAAATTTGGGAGCACTAGTTCGCACATCTTAAAGTTGCCAAGATTGAGAAACACAAGTCTAAAGCTATTAATAAGCTGCCATAAAAAAGCTGTTAAACTGGATCCACAGGCTTATTCAGTGGCTGAGATATGCCCATAGCCTTAGAAGGATTTTTTTTTTCAATTTTGCAAATGTGGGGATTTCTCTTGATGCCTCCTACTCATGAGGTACCATACTGGAAACATTAGGCTCTTTCAGAGAATAAATGTATTGTCTTATAGAACAGGGGTCTCCAACCTTGGTCCCTTTAAGACTTGTGGACTTCAACTTCCAGAGTTCCTCAGCCAGAAAAGCTGGCTGAGGAACTCTGGGAGTTGAAGTCCACAAGTCTTAAGGGACCAAGGTTGGAGACCCCTGGTCTAGTGGTTAAGGCAGAAAGTTGGCAGCTCTAAGACTTGTGGACTTCAACTCCCAGAATTCTCCAGCCAGCTATGCTGGTTGGAGAATTCTGGGAGTTGAAGTCCACAAGTCTTAAAGCTGCCAACTTTGAAGGCCTCTGGGTTAAGGCACCAGGATAGAAAGCAAGAGATGATGACTTTAAGTCCTGCCTTAGTCATGAAAGCCAGCTGGGTCACTTTGGGCCCGTCATTCTCCCAAAGCCCAGCCCAGTTCACAGAATTGTTGTGGGGAATGTGGGAGGAAGAAGGTATGTTGGAGACGTTTACCACCTTCAGTTATTTGTAAAATAATAAAGATGGAATACAAATAATTATCTAGATGATGTACATCTGGTACAATAAAGCTTAGATTTGTCAGGGTGCATTAAGTACTTTTGGGATAAGTATGAGTCATTGCCAAATAATGTACAGTTGACTGAAATGGATGCCTGGTTCCTCTTTAGCTCACTATATAAATCTTGAAGTGAGTAGAGAAAGAAACTTAAAAAAAAATTGGCTGAAGAATTTAGATGAAACATATATTTTCCCCACCTTATATTTTACCCCAATCCTAACCCTAACTCTAAATCACTTGTTATTTATTTCATTGTTAATTTTGCATCCTGCCTTTCACCTAGGAGTTCAAGGCATTATGGAGCACCCCTGCTCCAGATTTTCCCAAAACAACCTTATGAGGTAGGTAGGGAGGTAGGTAGGGAGAGAGAGAGAGAGAGGGAGGGAGGGAGAGAAAGGGAGAGAGGGAGAGGGAGGGAGAGAGAGGGAGAGAAAGGGAGAGAGGAAGAGGGAGAAAGAGGCAGGGAGGGAGAGGGAGGGAGGGAGAGGGAGGGAGACAGAAAAGGGGGAGTGAAGGAGAGAGAGGGAGAGGAAGAAAAGAGGGAAGGAGAGAGGAGAGAGAGAGAGAGAGAAAGGGAGGGAGGGAGGGAGGAGAGGAGAGAGGAAGGAGAGAGAGAGGAAGGAGGAGGGAGGGAGGGAGAGGGAGAGAGGAAGGGAGAGAGAGAGGGAGGGAGGGAGGGAGAGGGAGAGAGAGAGATAGAGAGAGGGAGGGAGAGGGAGAGAGAGGAAAGAGAGGGAGAGAGGGAGAGAGGGAAGGAAGGAGAGAGAGGGAGATAGAGAAAGAGCGAGAGGGAGAGGGAGTGAGGGAAGGAGAGAGAGAGAAAGAGAGAGATAGACCCAGAGACCCACCCAGTGAGATTCTCTGGATAAGGAGAACTTGAAATGGGGAGTCCCAATCCTAGTCCAGAACCCATAACCCCTACTTTCTCCCTATGTTCCCCTATTTATTTATTTATTTCATTCTGATTATGCATGTAACCAAGACAGGGATTTTGTGGTTTGAGAATAACAGAATAACAGAATTAGAAGGGACTGTGGAAGGTTGTCTAGTCCAACCACCAGCTCAAGCAGGAAACCCTATACAGTTTCAGATAAATGGCTGTCCAATCTCTTCTTCAAAACCTCTAGTTTTGGAGCACCCACAACTTCATTGGTTCCACGGATTAATTGTTTTAACTATCAGGAAATTTCTCCTTGGTTGTAGATTATTTCTCTCTTTGATTAGGTTCCATCTATTGCTTCTGGTCCTGCCTTCAGGTGCTTTGGAGAATAGGCTGACCTTCTCTTCTTTGTGGCAGCCCCTGAGATATTGGAACACTACTATCATACCCAATTCCTGCAACCATTTTAGCCTTCAGTCCCCTAGTGATCTTCGTTGCTCTTGTCTGCACTCTTTCTAGAATCTCAACATCTTTTTTTTTATATTGTGGCAACCAAAACTGGATGCAGTATTCCGAGCGAGATCTTACAAAGCCATTATAAAATGGTATTAACACTTCACATGATCTTGATTCTATCCCTCTATTAATGCAGCCTAGGACTGCGTTGGCTTTTTGGGCAGCCGCAGCACACTGCTGGCTCATAGTTAAGTGATTGCCCACTGAGACTCCAGGATCCCTCTTGCAAACGTAGATTTATTCTGGTGAATGGCAATGTTCCTTTGTTTTCATTGCCTTTGCTCAGAACTTTATGAAGCATTTTCAGGTTTAGGCCTTACAACTGGTATAATGTGGAGAAATGCACATTATACCACATTATACCAAGAGTAGTTGCCAATTATTTTTAATCTGCAAAAGGATCAAGAAATTAAAGACCTTAATAAATCACCCTTAAACATGGTTACTTACGTCACTCAACCATTAACTTTGGCTTAGAAATCTGGTGACTGGGTTCATACCAGTGGTGGGATTCAAGTAATTTAACAACTGGTTCTCTGCCCTAATTTATTTATTTTATTTATTTATTTTATTTTTATACCGCCCTTCTCCCGAAGGACTCAGGGCGGTGTACAGGCAAACAACCCCTAGTGATCACAGAAAAGGAAGTGCAGGACCTATTTCACAGACAAAAGCCAGGAAAAGCGCCAGGCCCAGACAAGATAACTCCTTCTTGCTTAAAAGTCTGTGCTGACCAATTGGCCCCCATCTTCACCCATATTTTCAATAAATCACTAGAGATGTGCTATGTTCCTTCTTGCTTCAAACGCTCTACCATCATCCCAGTGCCAAAGAAGCCCACCATCAAGGAACTGAATGACTACAGACCAGTTGCTCTAACATCTGTAGTCATGAAAACCTTTGAAAGGCTAGTGCTTTCCTACCTGAAAACCATCACGAATCCGCTTTTAGACCCCTTGCAATTTGCATACCGAGCAAATAGATCAACAGATGATGCTGTTAATATGGCTCTGCACTACATCCTACAACATCTTGAGTCTCCAAAGACCTATGCAAGGGTCCTCTTTGTAGACTTTAGTTCAGCATTCAATACCATCATTCCAGACATTCTTCTAACTAAGCTAAACCAGCTACAGGTACCGGAACAGACTTGTAAGTGGATCACAAGCTTCCTAACAAACAGGAAGCAGCAGGTGAAGCTAAGCAAGATCACATCAAATACCTGTACAATTAGCACAGGGGCCCCAAGGCTGTGTGCTCTCCCCACTTCTCTTCTCTCTGTATACCAATGACTGCATCTCCAATGATCCATCTGTTAAGCTACTGAAGTTCGCAGATGACACAACAGTGATTGGTCTCATTCGAGACAATGACGAATCCGCATATGGACGAGAGGTCGAACGACTAGCCTTGTGGTGCAACCAAAACAATCTGGAACTGAACACACTCAAAACCGTAGAAATGGTGGTAGACTTTAGGAAAAACCCTTCCATACTTCCACCTCTCACAATACTTGACAACACAGTATCAACAGTAGAAACCTTCAAATTTCTGGGTTCTATCATATCGCAAGATCTCAAATGG